>NC_134491.1:9516652-9876652 GCF_040206685.1 Ascaphus truei
GTATAACGTTAACCCTTTTCTCACCAGGCCGGCAACGCAACTTACCACACTCCGGGCACGCCCTCACTGCTGTGGGTGCGTGTTATGCCCTTACCCACCTCAGTATTGGAGACTAGCCAGGTCTGCGGGCATACAGGCATTAAAAGCAGCAGCAGTCCTGTGGCGGTGGCAGCATCAGAGGTGTCTTCAGCCGGCGGGGGAGCTGCAGGAATTACTTCCACAGCACAGGAGCAGGTAAACAGTGTCTGTGTGAGCCGCTGGGGAACAACGTGACTGGAGCAGGAGACGGAGCATTCCTATTGGACAGCCGTCTGTTCAATAGGAACGCTCCATCTCCTGCTCCGGTCACGTGGTTCCCCGGCGGCTCACACAGACACTGTTTACCTGCTCCGGTGCTTTGGAAGTGATTCCTGCAGCCCCCCCCGCCGACTGAAGACACCTCTGATGCTGCCACCGCCACAGAACTGCTGCTGCTGGTCCTAGATGTCGCCGCCACCCTGCAGGTAAGTGCCAAACCGGGTAACCAGGTACCGGACCGGGTAGAACCTTTAATTTTGGCCAGGTACCCGTTACCCGTCTTTTTTTTATAATTGGGACCTGGTCCAATACTAATATATATATATAATATGGACATGATTAACCAATATACAAAGAAATGGTTAAGGATTACCAAAACATGCCAAAATAAAAACACCATATTGCAAAAATAAACACAGCACATCTCAAAATCCAAACACCATATAGCAAAATCAAAACATCACACAGCAAATCAAAATCAAAACATCACATAGCCAATTAGATATCTAACAAATGCCAATCAAACATTGAATGATAGTGTGTACATGATGCAAATAATCTGTGCATCATGTAACACTATGCCAATCAATATTCAAACTATAAGAAACAATTACAAACAATATACAATGCCATCCAATCAATAAGAAAATAATAACAAAGCAAGATGTAAACAGAAATAAAATACTATCAATTAATCCAATCCAAAATCAATTACACAATTCACTATTAAAATCACAAAACCAAACAATACTGAAATAAATGCAAGTTCAAAGTCACACCATCAACCAAAATCTAACTACCAAAAAGAGGCCACTATTAAAAAGCAAGCCCCCCCCCTGAAATAAACTATTTAAAACACCACTCAAAATTACATCTAACTAAATAAAGATACAAATTACATTGCAAAAACAGTTCTAAACAAACAAGCAAAATACATATAAATAACATCAAAACAAGCCAAACAAGCATTTGCAATACAAGAACTAATCCCACTTCTGATTGGCTCAAGTACCATGTGACTCCCTTTGGATGACATCACATTCTTTGCCCCTCAAACCTTTGTCACATGGTCTACTACAGCCAATCAGATGTGGGATTTAGTTCCCACGATCTGATTGGTTCACGTATCATGTGACGGTGGTGGCCATCTTTCTTTTGATGACATCATCTTAAAGGCAAATGAAGCACAGCCAATCTGATTGGCTGGCTTCATTTCCTTTCAATGACGTCATCAATTTTTTTGGCAAAATCACATGGTTTTCACGGCCCAATCAGGACTGTGGGAACCATATGACAAAAATGTGACATCATAGGCCTATAAAAGCCTATGTCGTCTCATTTAAAGCCAGACGCCAAGGAGGGAGGACCTCCCCTCCCATGAAGAGGACCAGGGCATGCCAGAAGAAGGTTATAAGACCCCAGAAGACCTCGGAAGAAGACAGAAGAAGACCCCCGAAGACAACAGAAGACCCCAGAGGGTGACGGTATGGATTACATACAGAAAAAAGAAGAAAAAGACTTGTTTTTTTATTTTATGTTTTTTTATTTTATGGTTACCAGTTTCCTGTGTGTGCATGGATTGGTCCGAGTGCATGCGGTTCCCCGGGAGTCAGTGAGTGGGTCATCTAATGGTAAGTAAACAAAAGAAATTTATTTTATTTTACTTTTGCAGGTTTTTCATTTTTTTTAATGTCAGCAATTTTTTTAATGTCCATTTAATGCACCTGTACTTATGTATGTCCCTATGGATATACATACATACATACAGGGACACTCATTGGTTGTATTGTATGTTTATTTTGAATGTTATTAAATTGTTTTTTAGGCTCATTATTGCCCCTGTATGTATGTATGTATGTCTAGATGGACATACATACAGGGATAATATAAGCTTGTTTTGCAAATGTTTGCTTGCCTTGTTTTGATGTATTTTAAATGTAATTTGCTGCTTTGTGTCCAAATGTGGGTGTAATGTAAATTTTATTTACTTCGATATAATTTTTTAGGGTGTTTGCAATAGTTTATTTAAGTGGCTTATTTTTGGAAGTTAAATTTTGTCTGATGGTGGTTTCTTTGAAATAGAATATTTGTCAGAATGGTTTGGTTTTAGGATTTGAATAGGGAATTGTGTAATTGATTTGGATTGGATTGTAATTGATTTGAGATTGGATTAATTGATGGTAATTTATTTCTGTTTACTTGCTTTGTTTTTATTTAATGATTGTTTGGAATAGTTTATTTGCTTTTGAGCAGTGCTTGGCATAGTGTACATGATGCACAGATTATTTGCCACATGTACACATTGTAAAATTCAATGTTTTGATTGCCATTTGTTATATATTGATTTGGATAGAATGCTGTGTTTTCTTTGGAGATGAGATTTATTTTCTTTTGCAAAGTGCAGCACTGCTAGAGCGTGCAGTCTTGAGAGCAGGCTGGGGGGAGGAGGGGGAGAGCGGGCTTGGCTCGTGGCGGGTGGTGGAGAGGGAGAGCAGACTCGGGGGAGGGAGAGCGGACTCGGGAGAGGGAGAGCGGACTCAGGGGTGGGAGAGCGGACTTGGGGGAGGGAGGAGGAGGAGAGCTGCCGACGCCCGCAGGCCACGTGTTGTGCAGGCCTGGTGTAGGATATACTCCGTTACCCACTCCAAAAGTTAAAACAGCGTTTTCTTTTTTAGAGTGGAGGAAGGAGAGAGAGCTTCTCTTTCCAGAGATAGAGATCAGGAATCCCCCTTTAGATTTGCAGCCCTTAAATTTGAAAAAAAGGAAAAACGACCTAGAGGGAAAAGAGGGGGTAGTAGAAGAAGAAGAAGAAATAATAATGGATTAGACCAACATTCTAATATGTTTAATATCAGTACACATAAGTTGACCAATGTTGAAAGGAAAGTCCTCGGTAAGGGCCTAACTTTTGCTCCTGTGTGTAGCCCGAATAGGTTTAATTTATATATTGATGTTCACAGATTTGCGAGGAAACTGGCACTCAGGAAATACTTTGTGAGAGATGCCGTGACAACGCAGATCTGTGCACCAATTGATGGGGCCACACCGGGTGCTACACCTGTTGCTACAAAGCCCACGTTTTAAAAAAAACCATCAACCTTTTATCCAAAGTTTGCACAGGGACACTTACTAAATACATTTGTTGAGATGGTCACAAAGGATCTAGAAGAGTCTAGTCGGACATTCAAAATCTGACATGACAATTTGAGAAAATTGGAAAAGGAAGCATTGGCCCTCCTAGAGGAGAATGAGAACATAGTTATTAAACCTGCTGATAAGGGAGGGGGTATTGTCATCATGGATCGGGTCTTCTATATTAAAGAGTCCCTACAAATCCTAGGTGACACTGATACCTACCTTCCTTTATCTTGTGATCCCTTGAGTCAGTTTAAGCAGGATATGTTGGCTCTTCTAAACAAAGGGCTCACCGAACTAGCCATTACTGCGGACGAATTTGACTTCTTGAGAATTGCATTTCCACGCACTCCACTTTTTTATTTTATCCCTAAAATTCATAAGCACCTCACCCACCCACCGGGTAGACCTATTATTTCAGGGATTAAATCACTCACATCTAATTTATCACAATTTATTGATTTTAACCTTCAACCTTTTGTGTGCACAACTAAATCCTTTTTACGTGACACTATACATGTTTTACAGATACTGCGAGAGGTGGAATGGCGACCAGGGTTTGTGTGGGTGACAGCTGATGTCACTTCTTTGTACACCGTCATCCGACACGACCAGGGTTGCCAGGCCATCTCTCGAGTTCTGGACACCAACACTGACATCACACCAGGTTTGAAATGTTTTCTGTTAGATAGTATATTACACATTCTCACTCATAATTACTTTTGTTTCAATTCACAATTTTATTTACAGACATGTGGGACTGCCATGGGTATGAAATGTGCGCCCAGTTACGCCAATCTCTTCATGAGCACATGGGAGGAAGATTATATTTGGAACAACTGCCCACTGGGTGCAAATTTGGTACTATGGCGTCGCTACATTGATGATGTGGTGTTTATTTGGTCTGGGGGTCTGCAATTGTTAGATGAGTTCATCAAATATTTAAATAATAATGACAGGAATTTAAAATTCGTGTGTCATTTTGATGAGCAGCAGATCGATTTTTTAGATCTGAATCTATACATTGTCGATAACAAAATTCAGACAAAGAGATTCTTTAAACCTGTCCAGGCCAATAACTATCTAATGGCGGATAGCCATCGCAATCCCCAGTGGATCAGGAATATTCCCAAGGGACAGTTCACTCGCCTGAAACGTAACTGCTCCGACTCCCGGACCTTTGTGAATCAGGCAGAAGAATTGAAACAGAAATGTATCCAAAGGAAATATCCGGTAGAGCAATTAAATCAAGTTATGGGCCAGGTGGATTCTATTGATAGGTCCACATTACTGGAGTATCGGAAAAAATCCAGATCCAAGGGGGATAACAATATATCATTTGTCACACAATATAATCAGATGGCACCATGTATTAGACATGTGTTTAAGAAGTATTGGCCTATTCTTTTGAGAGATAATACTCTGGCACAGGTACTGACCCCCACACCGAGTATATTTTTCACTAAGGCTAATAACCTCAAATATTTAGTAGCACCTAGTTGCCCACTGTCTAAAAAGAAGTCTCATTCGTCTCATGCAGTAAATGGCTTTTTCACATGCACAAGATGCACAGCTTGTAAATATGGTAAACCAGGTACTATGTTCAAGTCCAATGTCACTTTGAAAATGTATCATATAAAATCCTTTATTAATTGCCATACTGCTTATGTAATCTATTTGCTGACCTGTCCCTGTGGCTTAAAGTATGTGGGACACACAGGCAGGTCCTTCCAAAGAAGGATATACAAGCATGTGTATAATATTAAAAAGGGTCTAATAACCCACGGTGTGTCAAACCATTTTTTGAATTGCCACAACACAGACCCTACTGGAGTTCCCTTATTCGGCATCCATCTTGGAGAGTGTTCCGAAGTTTGAGGGAAAGAAATTACACATCAGGGAGCCCGTGAGCACCCCCACTGCTGCCGGCGTCTGCCCCACTTGGTCACACATGCTTGTTTATTCCAGTCCTGCTGTAAGTAGGGTTTTGGGTTTTAACCCCTTGATGACCCGCTGCAGCAGGCTCCGTTTGTTTTATTAAATAGTTATTTTTCTTTCAGCTTGATTGTTTTATGTTTGTCTTCTGTTAAGTGTTTCATGTTATTTATCCCATTTTAACATTACGTATTACACTACTATTTTTCTTTGTTTCTGTCCCTATGTCACGGACCCCTGGATTGGAGATCTTCCAGTGATTGGACCATCTGGATTATCTTCCCTTCCATCTGTTTGGACTCTATTAGAGACTTTGGACTCTTATTTGGGCGCTGGCCTGTATATGTTATTTACATTTTATACTTATTACCATATATGTTTTGTCTACCTCCATTTCCAATATGGACCAATAAAGGATTATTTTTTCATTCATTCTGTTGGTGACCCACTCCTTTGGCTGTGCGCCAGTTTCTCCCTTTCTTTTCGTTGATGTGTAGCTGTAATGCTATTTAAAGGAAGTCTGAAATATATCAACAGCTTGTCATCAGCCATCATACATTACAAAAGAGAAGCTACAAAATATATTTGTCATGACTTGTAAAATGTGTAAGTGGCAGGAACAACATAGGATTTCCTTCTGTTCAAGAAATCAGAGACTGCATGAGTTTTCACTGATGAAGCTAGCTATTTGCTTCAAGATGATTAAAGGTCAGGGCTACCGACTGGGGGGGGGGGGGGGTGGGGAGAGGCAGAACAACAGTCCCGGGCCCGCAAGCTATGGGGGCCTGACCAGCTGGCGCTGGAAGTTGGGCCCGGCCAGAGGTCGGCCCAATATCCACATTCGAGTGCCAGGCCCTAGCTCTCCCCCCTGCAACTGGTCTCTCTCTCCTGCTGCTGGGCCCGGCCTCCCGTTTAAGCCTCACCTGCATGTGCCAGAAGCTTGGCCCGCATAGAAGGTGGGCTCAACTTCCAGATCCGCGCAGCACTGGAGCGGAGCAGAAACGCTAGTCCTGGACCCTGGGGAAACTGTCTGTGGCCCTGTTAGAGGTTATTAATTGATGAGCTGTTACGGTCCTTAGTTGTTGTTTCTTGAATAGCTGTTCTTGCAAGATCCTCGTCATTTACATGTGGTCAATGCTGCAGTGGAAAGTATACGCCGTATACCTTCTGTTATTTTCGAACCATTAGGGTATACGCTTTGCTTTACATAGTATAGTATAACACATACATAAAGAAAATAAGATAGGTAGCGCTAACTAAAATGGAATATGGTGATACAATGTAGTAATCAATACATATATATATAATAAAAACAAACCCTTATATATGGATAAATAACCATATATAGGTGGCTGCCACTGATACAATACTGACCTCCAGGTCAGAAACAGATAGAATGAAAGGAAATATGTTATAATGAAAGGAAATATGTATCTAAGGCGCATAACACATGAATGAATAAAGTATAAAAGGATATCATCTGTCTGGTGAGTGGGCATTTCTATCATTGCAGCAGTTTGTCAGTCTGACCTTACATCAATTGTTCATGTGTTATTTTATTATTTATGTGTCCAATACATGTTTTTATTAAATGTTTATATATTTAATTATCACCTGTTGATTATCCCAGCTGTTTGTTTTTTGTGTTGTATGTTTTTGTTTGTCACTTTTTCAAACAGTATTATGCTATGCACTGTGTCTTTATTTTTTTAAGCACCCAGCACTTCACTTGTAGATACTTCGAGATCTGCATTACCTACAGGCTCGGCTGTTTATATCCTTTTATACTTTATTAATTCATGTGTTAGGCGCCTTAGATACATATTTCCTTTCATTATAACACATACATAGTATAACAGAGGGTATACCCTATGGTTCATAAATAACTTAACTTGGATACGTAGCTAAAGCCAGCAATGTGGGGGGATGTGAGGGGCTCACTCCATGGCCAAATCCTCCACCCCCATCCTGTTTCAATTTTCCCGGGACTCGGGCCAGAAGTTGGGCAGGTGTCGCACTTTAAACATCAACTTCCGCCCATGGCACGTGGGCATCTTGACTCTGCATGCAAACTTGCAGCAGCTACAGTTCCCGCCAACGCAACCAAGGTTAAAGCAGGCCGAGGCCCGCTGCTTACCCCCCACCTCCCCCCCCCCAGGTAAAATCCTGTGTGTTTGTGGCTTAAATGGAGTGTGTGTGAGGGAGGGGGGGTTAAGTGTGAAAGAGAGAGGTGAGGTAGTCACAGAGGAGGAGAGTGAGAAAGGAGGGGAAAGAGTGAGAGAGGAGGGGGGGGGAGAGTGAGAGGGAGGGGGTACAAAGTTGGGGAAGTAAGAGAGGGGGGGGGAGGAGTGTGAGAGAAAGGGAGAATGAGAGAAGGGGGAAGAGTGAGAGAGGGGTGTAAGAGAGGGAGGGGAGAGGTGGGGAGAGAGAGGAAGAGTAATAAAGGAGGGAGAGAGTGGGGGGAGAGAAATAAATGGTGGGAAGGAGACGATGAGAGAGGAGGAGCGTGAGAAGACGGATTGTAATAGAGGGGGTGAGAGCAAGGAGATGTGTGAGATGGGGTAGGGTGTCCTCGCAAGGCCGCTGACACGGGGACCCTGATAGAAACTCTAGATTTATTTGGTGTTTTTTTATTTGGGGGGGCTCTTTGAAAAATGTTGAACTTCCAGGTCGCATGGTACGGTATACCCTCTGTTCTTTAAAAACAAGCAGTGTGTAGAAAATGATACTAAATAGAAGCATTACCAATTTCAGTAGGTTGTGGCCCATGTGTACTAAGCAGTCTTCTGCCGTAAGACATCTCCTGACACTGGAAGAGACCTTACAGAATATTGACTTGAATAGGCTGCAGGGTTCCTTCCTACCCCGGAAGGTGTCTCATGACAGAAGACTACTTAGTAAATATGGCCCTTTATGTACATATGCAATCTTGAGTTTACTAAAGTAATAATAATGATGATCATTTTGAATTAAAGACCAGGTGATCCCATTCCCATCATGTAATCCTTATTGGCATAGGACGCATGTTTTTATTAAGAACATTTGGCTTCGATCCATGGCTCCGAAATATGGTATAATTACACCTTGATCAACCCTACATACTGTAGTGTTAAGAGATATTATAACTCAACTAACCAAAGGTCTTCCTTCAGCAAAATATATCATGTCAAGTGTGTAATAATCCAGGTTCTCTATTACACTCAGGCTATGGAATTTAATGATGAATTTGCCCTAAGCTCTAGTTTTTAACACCATTCTATCAGTATAGAAATGATACAGGGAAGTAGCCAGCAATCTGTTTCACAGTAGAAGTCTGTAAGAGATGTGTGCAGAAGTATATTTAATGGAGATCGATTAGGGTGAAATTAAATCCCGGCTTTATTGCGCCTGTTCCTTTAAAAAGGCAAAACATTAAAAAAACAAAATAAAGGCCTTCTCCGCTTTGGAGAATATCTAAACCTTTACTCCAGCCCTTTCTAACTGGGTAGGTAGCTAAGCTGATTACCACCCGAAATAAATATATATATATATATAACAAGAAAGTTTCTTATGTGTTTCTGTTGTTGTAGCTGTAGGGGGAGGCCTCTCTGCTCTCCTGGGTCAGCACACTTGTGTGCTATGGAAATGTCCGTGTACAGGTATAGAGGTCTTGCCCCTTGTCTTTCTGTCAGCATACTGTCCTTCTGTGTGCATTAAGACATCACCTTTTCCTCAGGTCAGCCCAGTTGTGGGCTAAGGAAAATCTCTGCAGTCCTCCTTCTCCTTATGTAAGCCCAAATGTGATCTAATGAATCTCTGTCCTGTGTCTCACATGAGGCTTTTTACAGAGCTCTCATTAGTCCAGGTGAAGACTAGTTAATTGAGTGGCTGCAATCAACTATCTCTCTGCTGGATTCTCAGAACTCTAAGGCTGCTTTATTTAAACTGGGATAAGTCCCTGTTACAAAGTCACACATTGTATTTATGTATCGAGGCAAACGTGGAGCAATTCTGGGTCAAAACAATTGCATCAAAAGTATGAAATAAAAAAAAACTAATAATTTAAATGGGATTTTTTCCTTGATGCTTGTTGTACAGAGTTGCTTGCCTCCTACTTTTACCTCTTTTGCCTCACAATGACAATTACATTTTTAAGTAGTACAAAACATAACAGGCTTTTGGGGTATACCAAATGTGAGAGCCAGTCCTGCCTACACCATGTGGGAGCCAGACCTGCCTACACCATGTGGGAGCCAGTCCTGCCTACACCATGTGGGAGCCAGACCTGCCTACACCATGTGGGAGCCAGTCCTGCCTACGCCATGTGGGAGCCAGACCTGCCTACACCATGTGGGAGCCAGTCCTGCCTACACTATGTGGTAGCCAGTCCTGCCTACACCATGTGGGAGCCAGACCTGCCTACACCATGTGGGAGCCAGTCCTGCCTACGCCATGTGGGAGCCAGACCTGCCTACGCCATGTGGGAGCCAGTCCTGCCTACACCATGTGGGAGCCAGTCCTGCCTACGCCATGTGGGAGCCAGTCCTGCCTACACCATGTGGGAGCCAGTCCTGCCTACACCATGTGGGAGCCAGTCCTGCCTACACCATGTGGGAGCCAGTCCTGCCCCCACCATGTGGGAGACAGTCCTGCCTACACCATGTGGGAGCTAGTCTTGTATACACCATGTGAGAGCTAGTCCTGTGTACACCATGTGGAAGCCAGTCCTGCCTACACCATGTGGGAGCCAGTCCTGTGTACACCATGTGGGAGCCAGTCCTATGTACACCATGTGGGAGCCAGTCCTGTGTACACCATGTGGGAGCCAGTCCTGTGTACACCATGTGGGAGCCAGTCCTGTGTACACCATGTGGGAGCCAGTCCTGTGTACACCATGTGGGAGCCAGTCCTGTGTACACCATGTGGGAGCCAGTCCTGTGTACACCATGTGGGAGCCAGTCCTGTGTACACCATGTGGGAGCCAGTCCTGTGTACACAATGTGGGAGCCAGTCCTGTGTACACCATGTGGGAGCCAGTCCTGTGTACACAATGTGGGAGCCAGTCCTGTGTACACCATGTGGGAGCCAGACCTGCCTACACCATGTGGGAGCCAGTCCTGTGTACACAATGTGGGAGCCAGTCCTGTGTATGCCATGTAGGAATATAGAGGGTGAGCCAGGGCACTGCGGATTTTCAAAAGTTAAATTTAATGTCAGAGCAACACAACGTTTCAACTATCCAAGTGGTCTTTTTCAAGTGACTGACATACCCTTATCCCAAAAGATTCCAATATATACAGTCCCAATCACAGGAGAAAAACGTCAGAAATCATCACCAGCTGTCCCACGTAGATTCTCCGCAGTCTGTTCCCTTGTTCCGCATTACACTGAATGCAAGGGCGCGCAGCACGTGGGTGTCATCATCATGCCGTGGGTGTCATCATCATGGCATTCATCCTCGATCCTGATTGGTCCGGTTACGATCCGGAAATCCCGCAATATTTCATCTTGCGTGACATCATTCTTGCCGGAGAGATGTGGTCCCTGCGATGTGTCCTGTTGTTTACCACTTTGTTGTTAATTCCATCCATCTTCGTGCAGGTGCCAGAGTCCTCTGTCCACCGCACGTCATCTGATCTTCATCCAAAGAGATTTACCGGGGAGTGGTAGTTTCACTGGGATTAACTACAAAGTGGTAAACAACAGGACGCATCACAGGGACCACATCTCTCCGGCAAGAATGACGTCACGCAAGATGAAAGATCACGAGATTCTCGCTCAATGACACACATTTGCGTAATTCTGTATGTGTTTCAAGAAGGTTCCAATGAGACATACACGCATGCGCATATACTAAAAACAGTATGAAAAGAAGAGCAAGCCTACAGTAGCAAGTTGACAGTATTGAATAATAAATAATGCATACCGTATAGAATAAAAGATATAGACTTTTATTTTTGGGGTTTCTTAGCAGAGACATACTGTACACACATGAGCGGAAAAGTATTTAACATTCGGAAGATGAAGCGACGTTGTATTTTTGTATTATTATTCCCTTTATTATCTTGTACAAATACAACACTTAATTTGTACAAAATACTTCTTTCCCATGTACACCATACAGTACGAACTCGTAACGTTAATCTTCAAATTACAATTACACACTTGCAGAACTGTACGGCAATAAAAGACAGGTTGAATTGCTACAGGGTTTTAGATTCTTAAGACAACAACTCGCGATCACCCACTTTTTCTGAACCCGATAAATACCAGAGACAACACGCGTCTTAAGGCGGTATGGTTGGAAGAAATCGCGCGCCATCACATGGGTATTCCGAGGTACTGTGAGGATTCGCCGTTCTGGTCCTTCCGTCCTTTTAACTCTTACTCACCCGTCTGATCCCCATGGCACTCGAGCGGCAACCTAACAGTGGGACCTACGCGATACAGTATGCTCGGCCAAACAAACTTCGACCCCGCTGAGGTCGGAAGAGTCCTGAGCACGCACGCCAACGCCCTGTCAAGTCTTGAAAATAAAAGGGGGGTATTTGAGCGCGCTGTCCCTCCAGTAGCTCTCCCTCGGCTATTCCAGTCTCCCCAGCAGCTCCTCGTCTCCCGTGATCAGCGGGGCATACTCAGCACATATACAGTGGCGTCACATTTTATTCTTACTTTTCCCGCACGGCAGGATGCGTGCGGGCCGCGTGGTGACGGCGGCATGTCCGCGCGCCACTGTGACGTCACTGTCACGTGGCGCGCCCGGCTTCCCCGGCTTCCCCGACACCCCTGAAGTTTGAAGTGAGGGAAGCGGGTGTGCGGGGAAGCAGAGGGGCACAGCAGGAGCAGCCAGGGGGTCGGGAAGGGGGACAAAAATGCGCACGGAGGGGAGGGGGTGCACGGAGAAGATGCGGCTGGCGCGCAGTCTAGACCCGGCGCCAGTCGGAGTAAATCCCCGGCCAATTAGTGGCAAAATAAGAATAAAATGTGTTGCAGCAGTAAACACAAAAATAGGAGCGCATGAAAAAGAGAACCAAGTTTCGATGAGATCCACACATATATATATTTATTTTTAAAGGTATTTCATCTCTTGCAAGTTTAAATATATTCATACAGTACATACATTTTTGTATATAGGAATTTAATGTGTTTTTTTATATACCGAAATTTTTTATATATCGAATTTTAATATTTCATTGGTAGATTATAATTAATATTATTATTAATATACATATAAGGTTTTTGTGGGTCCTGCGAGCTCAGCTCTGACCCCTGTGTTTATTGATGCAAGCTGCGATGGGTTGGATGTATTTGTATCCACCATCTCTTGCAATTATTATTATATTTATATATTCTCCATGGGTTCTATATTTTCGTCCTTTATGAATTGCACAAACATATTCTCTTTATGTTTCTAATGTTTGACAAATTCTCTTTATGTTTCTAGTGTTTATGTTTCTAGTGTTTGTCCAATTGTATGTAGTTTTTTCATTCGTTTTTAGTCTGTTCAATTGTCATGTTTAGTACACTGATTGGAAGGTTGTATCACCTGATTTAGGAGTGGTTGCGATTGGTTGATACATTAATCTATAGAGGTATTTAACCAACACCATGCAACCACATGACCATGCCCTGAAGAAGTGTCATCTGACACGAAACGCGTAGGTGGTGACGTCATACGCAGCGACGTTGCGTCCGTGACGACGGACTTCCGTGCTGCTGCCCCAGGACACCACGAGGACGCTACTAGGGGATTTTTTGAGATACAAGGTCTGTTTTATACCAACCAGGCAACTGAGTGCTCTCTACCCCTTTAACAACTAGGGTGTTCCCTCTTAGTACATTAGGTGTTAGTACCCTGCCCTCTGTGGGTGTCACGGGCGTTATTTGATCTATTAGATTGCTTTTGAATGTAGTGTCATAGACTTTCATTGCAATACAATTTATTGTGGTATTTTCTGTATTTTTTACTATAAAGAATTGTGCATTAATCTTGTTTCTCTGGTTCTCTTTTTCATGCGCTCCTATTTTTGTGTTTACAAGTCTTGAAAATAAATGGGAGTCTAATGACCAAAATTGAGAACCTTCCGGGAGGACTTTAGAACTTTATTCCTCCATCTACAAGGGCCACTCACGGATCCCGTGCAACCGGTCACTAGTACCCCTCTCATGCCTGCTTATCTGTCCAAACCCCGTATTCCCACGCCCAATCGGTATGGGGGAAATCCCCACGAGTGTCGGGGTTTCCTTAACCAATGCTTCATTCAGTTTGAGATGAATTCTTCCCGCTTTTCTTCTTCCCGTTCCAAGGTAGCCTACATAATCTCTCTCATTGATTATGCTCTTGCCTGGGCTTCTCCCATCTGGGAGTGAAGATCCGACCTCGCCCAAAGCATTGGAGCTTTTACCAAGGAGTTCCGCAGGTTGTTCGATACACCAGGTCAAAAGGTATCTGCAGCTTCTGCTCTATTCTTTGTTTCTCAGGGTAACCGTCCAGTTGCTCGTTATGCACTCAAGTTTAGGACTATTGCCGCAGAGACGGATTGGAACGGAGAATCTTTGTCTGCTGCATTCTGGCAGGGATTATTTGAGACTGTGAAAGATGAACTTGCGACTCATGATCGGCCTACCGACCTGGAGGATCTCATTGCGGTCTGCATCAAGGTGAATCATCGCCTCCTGGAGAGGACTGAGAGATGTCTTCATTGCACGGTTTCTCCCAGGATAAACCCCAATCAGGCGGATCAGTTTGAATCTCCTGTCCCAGATTCTTCTGAACCTATGCAATTGGGAGTCACTGCGCTCTCGCGCACAGAGAAGCAATGCCGCATAGATGCTGGACTTTGTCTGTATTGTGGGGGTCCTGGACATTTCGCTTTCTCTTGCCCCAACAAGGCGGTTGTTACGCTGGTGCTGCCCGCAGACCAGACCCGTCCCTTCTACTGAGGTGAGGAACGTATATGGGCACGCACCCGCAGCAAAAGGAGCGTGTCCGGAGTGTGGTGTTTTAGGCGTTGCCAGGCCATGTGATGTTAGCTAGCAATACTCGCCGGTACCGGTGAAGAAGTGCCATCGTGGTAGCCGTATAGCCAAGGTCAGGGATAGGAGAATTCCGGAAGGTCGTTGTCCAAGCAGGGGTCGAGAGCCAGAGTTAGACGTCCGCCAAGCCAAGTCGTAACCTGAGAGAATAAGAGAGAGAATGCCAGAGTAGTAATCCTAGTGGAAACTATGTCGAGCAATGAATGAATGGCAAGACAAGCAATATAAAGCATGGCTGACCAGAAGGAAGAGGAGGCCGGCCTGGAGGAGTGCATGGAGCTGTCCTGGATAGGCTGTCAAAAGGAGGATACAGGTGAGCAGTCTTTAAGCCTAATTGAACCTTGTGTGTGTGTTGGGGGCGGAGTCTCACTGCAGGAGCAGTGAATAAATTAAAAGGATCCTGCGCGCGCTCTGTAACAGAAACGGGCGCGCGCCCGTGAACAGCAGCAGCCGTCACAGCTCGAGCCGCTTGCGGCTCGGCAACCGTTCGCTGGGGATGAGGAGGGAGTCCCCCAATTACCGAGACCGGAGGGAGCCGACGTCGGGAGTGCCCCGCAGTAGCAGGCGGAATACGAGGCGAGGGGAGGCCACGCCGCGGCCGCCGCGACCCCCGGATCCTCACAGCGGGAAACGCAAAGTTCCCATGAGGCCTAGGGGAATGTCATTGGGACCGATCTCTTTCCCCTATAGATACTTCTAATCCCACAAAGATTCTTGTGCCTATCTCCTTGTCTGGTGAGGGATTCTCTGTCTCCACATTGGCCTTTCTTGATTTGGGTGCTGGGGGCAACTTTATTGATCAGAGTTTTGCGGAGCACCACAAGATTCCTTTAGTGTGCAAGAAGAACCCTATCGCCTTGGAGGCCATTGATGGTAGACCACTTCAGCCTGCATTCATCTCGTTGGTGACCCAGATTATTCAGCTAAGGTCTGTAAATAACCATGTGGAAGATATTTCTTTGAATGCCATTCACACTCCCTCTATTGCAATAATCTTGGGCCTACCCTGGTTACAAGTTCATAATCCTCAGATTGATTGGTTGAGCAAAGAACCTATTCAGTGGAGCTCATACTGCGTTCAAAATTGTCTGGAAGGCTCAAATAGCGTTTATCCAACTACCGTATCTGGAGAAAAAGAAATAGTACAATTGCCAGAGGAATACATCGACTTCAAGGATGTCTTCGACAAAGTCAAGTCCGAAATACTTCCTCCACATCGTTCCTACGATTGCTTCCAGGTACGATACCGCCTAGAGGAGCCTCATATTCTTTGTCTTTGCCGGGGTCTAAAGCCATGAAAGAATATATCGCAGAGAATCTTCTGAGGGGCTTCACCCGCAAATCCACATCTCCCGCTGGCGCCGGGTTTTTCTTCGTTTTTCTTCGTTAAGGACCCTGCGGCCTTGCATTGATTATCGTGGACTCAACAAAATTACTATTAAAAATTGCTATCCTCTTCTTCTCATATCCGAACTTTTTGATCGTCTTCAAGGAGCTAAAATCTTCTCCAAATTGGATCTACGAGGTGCGTATAACCTTATCGGAATCCGTCAAGGCGACGAATGGAAAACTGCATTCAATACCTGGGATGGACACTACGAGTACTTGGTCATGCTTTCGGTTTTTGTACTGCCCCAGCCGTGTTCCAAGATTTTGTCAATGAGATATTCAGAGATCTTTTCAATTCCTTTGTAATTGTGTACTTGGACAATATTCTAATTTTTTCTAAGTCTCTTGAGAAACATAAATAAGTCTACACTTACATATAATAAAACTTTAATGAATCCCGATCTAGGCGATATCCTTTTCAGTCAGGCACCACTTGAGATGTCCTGCTGAACGGGAAGCGTGCCCCCAATCCAGAATCTCAGGAATACATTTGGAGTCTACGTACAAAGTATCCTTTGGAACTTCGAGATCACTAGGAATGTGTTCTTGAGACTTGATGATCTTTTCCAGATTTTTTAAAGCAGTGACCGCGAGGATCTTTTGCTTGGGAAGGATGGACTCGGTAGTTTTCTCCGGTCTCTGTTCAGAAGAATACTGTCTGGAGAGGGCATCCGCCTTGACGTTCTTGGTGCCGGGAATGTAGCAAAATTAAATTAAACCTAGAGAAAAATAACGACCAGCGGGCTTGGCGGGAGCCCAAGCAGCGGGCACTCTCCATATACAAAAGATTTTTATGGTCCGTGAGAATCGTGAACGGCTCTTTAGACCCCTCCAGAAGATGCCTCCATTCCTGAAGGAATTTGACGGCCAAAAGTTCCCTATTGCTCACATCATAGTTCCTCTCAGCTGGAGAAAACTTCTTAAAGAAAAACCCACAAGTGTGGAGTTTCTCCTGGGAAGAAAATCTCTGGGATAGGACTGCGCCGGCCCCGCTGTCCGAGGCGTCTACCTCCAGGATAAAAGGAAAATTGGTGTCTGGGTGTCAGAGGATAGGAGCAGAGACAAACGCTTGTTTCAAAGTTATGAAAGCCGTGACTGCCTTGGGTGACCAGGCTGAAGGATCGGCTCCTTTTTGGGTTAGTGATGTGATTGGAGGGATGATGGTGGAAAAATTGCGAATAAATTTCCGGTAATAGTTGGAAAACCCTAGAAACCGCTGAATGGATTTGAGGGAATCGGGTTGTGGCCAGTCCACTACAGCTTTAAGTTTCTCTGGGTCCATGGTTTCCCTTGTTGGAAATAATATACCCAAGAAAAGAGGTGGAAAACTGGTGAAAAAGGCACTTCTCCATCTTGGCAAACAAGCGGATCTCTCGGAGGCGGGAGAGTACGAACTTCGTATGGGAGATATGATCCTGTAGATTCTTAGAAAAAATGAGAATGTCGTCCAGATAAACAATAACAAAAAGGTTAAGGACATCCCAAAAAATGTCATTGATAAAGTCCTGGAAGACCGCCGGAGCGTTGCATAGGCCGAAGGGCATCACGAGATATTCGTAGTGGCCGCTAGGGGTGTTGAAGGCGGTCTTCCATTCGTCCCCTTGCGGATGCGAATGAGATTATATGCCCCGCGGAGGTCTAGCTTGGTAAACAGGTTAGCACATTGAAGTCTGTCGAAGAGTTCAGAGATGAGTGGGAGTGTGTAACGGTTCTTCACCGTGATGCGGTTCAGTCCCCTGTAGTCAATACATGGTCTGAGAGTACCGTCCTTCTTCTTAACAAAGAAGAATCCAGCCCGCGCGGGCGAAGTGGAATGCCGTATGAAGCCCCGCTTCAAGTTCTCGCGAATATTTTCGTCCATGGCTTCCGTCTAGGGCAAAGAAAGGGGGTAGGATTTGGATTTGGGCAAAGTGTATCCAGGTACCAAGTCAATCGGACTATCATGCGATCTGTGAGGGGGTAGTAGCTTGGATTGAGTCTTGCTGAATACATCCAAAAAATCAGCGTACGGGGCAGGTAAGTCTCCCTTGGGATTGGATGTATTAGCCAGCAGTTGAGGCGACGGTACAGCTGGTGGGAATGACTCCTTTGACCTTGACCTCCAGACTATGGGATCTCGAGAAGTCCAATTGATATGCGGATTGTGCTGCAACCAAGGTAAGCCAAGGGTGACCGGTGTTCCAGGAGCATGGATAACATCCAAGGTCAGGATCTCCTTGTGGGAAGAAGAAGAAAGAGTGAGAGGGCAGGTCTCCAAGGAGATGTAAGCCGGGGTGAGTGGACGGTCATCGATCCCTACCAAGGCTATGGGAGATTTCTTCCTAATGAGTGGTATCTGGTTCTGTTCAGAGAAGGTCTGGTCAATGAAATTTCCTCCCGCGCCGGAATCGATAAATGCAGCTGTGGAAGTGCGGAAGGTAGGACCAGAGAGGAAGACAGGAATGGTCAACTTCTTGGGAAGTTCACTTTTGGGAAGGGGCAAGGCAAGTTGGCACCCAGGGAGAGCCCCTTCGTACTCACTGGGCTTGGTTGTTTCCCGGACACAGTGGGCATTCACGGACCAGATGCTCGGAAGATCTGCAGTCGTAACATAACCCAGCGGCTCGGCGAAATTGTCGTACCGGTGCCCGGGGATGTTGGACTCCGAGTTGCATCGGTTCTGGAGCCTCCAGAGCGGGCAGCGGGGAGACGGCAGGTCCTGTGGTTGAAGAGAATCTGGGACAAGGAGCACGGAAGGGCATAAATCGGGGGTGCTGGCGCTGAGCGCGGCGTACCTGAAGGTGCTGATCCACTCGATTGGCTTGGGAGATGAGTTCCTCCAGAAGTCCTGGCCTGGGTTGTGAGGCGAGTGCGTCCTTCACAGAATCCGTTAAGCCCCGCCAGAAGACGGAGACTAAAGCCTCCTGGTCCCATCGTGTCTCAGCTGCTATGGTCCTGAACTCCAAAGCATACTGGGCCACGGAACGACGTCCCTGAGAAAGCTCAAGCAAAGAGTTAGAGGCAGTTTCTTGGCATGCGGGGGTATCGAAGACCTATCGAAAGTCTCGTCTAAAGGCCGCGTAATCGCGGGTGATTTCGGGACATAGTTCCCAAATCGGGAAGGTAGTGTAGAAAGCCAGTGCATCAGAAAAAACAAGTCCTGTTTGGCATAATAAACTGAGGTTTAGGATAAACTCCTTCAATGTAAGCATATAGCATAATGAAGCCCTAATAGGGTTAGGGGACTAGTACCTAATGCCAACGGCACCATAAATAAATAGTACAGACCAACGTCCCATATATCAGAGAAAAAAGGGGTACAGTGACCCACAAAGTGAACTCACTCAGTTTCTCCTGGAGTATCCAATCTCAGAATCTTCATAGGCGTGCAATCTCCCAGGTGATGGCAGGAACAAGTAGAAAAATAAGGCAGTGCACTGCCCAAAGTAACAGAAGGAGGCTCACGGTTTTTAGCAACAAAAAATAGATTTATTACATAAAAAGTGGACAAAAGGGTCCCCCCTAGGCCGCAGCAGGGGTCCACCAACTAGTTTCAGGCAAAAATGCCCTTTATCAAGGTGTACAGAACAACCCAAAAATCCCCAAATTATAATACAGCACTGATAGTGCTATCATGTGTCGTGACGACCAATCAGAAAGCAGCACCTATTAGATGTGTCCCAATTGGCCATTGGGATCACATCAATACACTAAACTTTATTAGACCTCACATGTCTGCAAATACAAGGCAATTAGTATGGGCAAACAGGTAGTGCGCTCTGATTGGTGCACTGACTTCTGGAACAATTGTAACTTTATTAAACTGACATTTAAAAACGTCCATGACAACAAAAAAGGGCTTCTTAAACCTTAGTGCAAAGATAAAAAACAACAAAATATAGAGAACAGACATTTTACATAAGGACTAACATTAATAATAAACTTAAAAAAAAGAATATTAATAACAATTACAGCTTAAAATTAAAAACATAAACATATGTATAAAGTGCTATTAATCAAAATTGTGAGAGAGATAATAATACATTAACTCCCATGGGGAATTTTAACTATGTCCTATATGGCATGAGTATTAAAAATGGACAAAAATAGCACAGATGCACACAGAACATTTGCAAGACCAAGAGGGCACAAAATAGATTCATACATAATTGTTAATTGTTACTTAATCATTTATCCCCTCTTTCCTTTAAGATTACTAAGCACATAGACCAGAAATTAACCCTAAAATAAAAAAAGAGAAGGGGAGAATCCCCTAAGTATGGAATCAATAATGGTCATATGTGATTTAGGTTTATCTAAAGGGAAGGGGGAAAGGTCAACATTTGAATACTCCAAAGAACAATAAATAATTGAATGTGAAAAGATTAGGTATATGTTAATTTCACTAAGCAGGAACATGATGATTTCAAAAGACCAAGAGTCTATTACAGAATATTATTTACTTGAGGAAAATCAATCACCTCAGAAAATGTCTATAACAGAAGATAACATATTTTTATCAAGTTTTTAGGGATTTTCTAGGAAGGTTCCCTAGTAGACATTTGGCAGATATTTCAACACTTAATTAGCAAGATTTTTTAGAAAAAGCATTTAGTTAGCAAGATTTTTGGCAAATTTTATAACCAATCTCTCAAACATTTTTGGCAAATATTTGGCCAATTTTCTAACCATTTATTTAACAAATTCTGCAACAGATTTTACAGTGAATCTCTAGCAGGATTAATAACAGAATTTTTGGCAAAATTTTTAGGACAAATTTTTTTAGCAAAGATTTTTTGCAAGGTTTTTGCAAGATTTTTAACAAAAATTAGAGGAAATTTCCCAGGTCCCAATCTGTATTAAGTCCAAATGGAACCTGGGTTTTCAAAGTAAATATCCAAAAGGCCTCTCTCTGATCAAGCCTCTTGGTACAATTACCACCTCTCTCATGACACAAAACTGACTCAATCCCACAAATTTTGAGTAATCTACTATCTCCCTGTGGGCAGTGGGTACAGTGTAGTGGAACTGGATGATTGAGATCTTTTGTCTTAATGAGCCTCACATGCTCCATAATGCGTATTTTGAGGCTCCATGTAGTCCGGCCTCAAAGGGTTAAACTAAATGACCCCTTTTCAAGAGAATGTAGAAGTATTTTACTGTGTATTATTGTCATGTTGGATGTAGCATTGGGCTTCTCTGTCATCTGTTGTATACTGTACATACAGTATGCCACGCTCAATAGAACTCCTTTTTGACACATATATTTTTTGTGGGGGCTCAGAGGTTCCCAAAAAGAGCTTGCTGGGGTCTTGTGTTCTGTTAACCTATTCTCAGCTGTTTCAGCTGTTGTGGGTTGGTGGCTCCTCCTTCCCAGGTTTTAAGCCCGCCCCTCCCCACTTCCCAAGTTAGTGGGTCATTTCATTCTACTGGATATAGATCCAATATGGTCTTTCTCCCTCCTAATAGAGGTGAATGAGAATTTTAATCCTAATAGAGGTACAGGCATACCCCGCATTAACGTACGTAATGGGACCGGAGCATGTATGTAAAGTGAAAATGTACTTAAAATGAAGCACTCCCTTTTTCCCACTTTTGATGCACGTAATGTACTGCAATTGTCATATACGTGCATAACTGATGTAAATAATGCATGTGTAACAGGCTCTATAGTCTCCCCGCTTGTGCACAGCTTCGGTACAGGTAGGGAGCCGGTATTGCTGTTCAGGACGTGCTGACAGGCGCATGCGTGAGCTGCTGTTTGCCTATTGAGCGAAATGTACTTACTCGTGAGTGTACTTAAAGTGAGTGTCCTTAAAGCGGGGTATGCCTGTATATTAGTATTTTATCTGGTAGTGTTAGGACTTGCGAACAGGGTCTGCCTTGTCGTGGCTCGCAAGTTTGCAATGCTTTGGCCAAAGGGTTAAACTGAATGACTCTTATTCAAGAAAATATAGAAGTATTTTACTGTGTATTATTGTCATGTTGGCTGTAGCATTGGGCTTCTCTGTCGTCTGTTCTATGGTGAAGCTGCAACATTTAGGCGTGTAATATAGTGTGCGTGCGTACGCTACCGTGCGTGCGTCAAACAGAATTGGCTGTGTCCAGGCCTGACGTTCTATACTTCAGCAGCGCGCACAGCGGTGAGCGTTGAGCCGGCAGATCGGAGGAAAGACCTGAAAAGTATATTTTTGCGCTGCTGCCGTTGCACGTCACGCTCTATTATCCAATCACAGTGAAGCTGCAATTACTTTGTATTTTGCGCCCTTTCTGAACTGCTCCAAATAACAATACATTTACAGTTACATCTTTCGTGCCCGAATTTAATAGATGGAGATTTAAAACATTTGGATGATTTGGAAAACAGATTGAGAAAAACTAGCTGAATTGTGCATAGGTTCGCTTAAATGTTTCCATTAAAATTACAACGAATGAATTATTTAAAGTTTTAAAAACGATAATTCACTGCAAATGTTTTTTTTATTTTTTATTAAGCACTACACCCCCCGGGTAACCCCTCCTCCTCCCAGATATCCAGCAGTTAAAGTAAACCATAGTGAGTACGTGCCATTATGCTGTCGCGCACAGCACAGACCTGTACACACAAAAAGTGTGATTTACGTGCACGAGCATTAGCACACGCGCGCGCACGCGCGACAACTATAAAACAAACCTAAAGCTAGGTCCCTAGTGTCAGCTGCAGCGCGCACTATGGTGTGCGCTGCGGGAACAAGATCCGCCCCTCAATATGGCAGGGCCCAGTACCTGCCTGTGCGCACGTGTAGAGATCACGATGGGTGACCACATTTTTTAAAGACAAGTATTTTGTCTTTACTAGTGGCGACGGAGCGCTGGCCAAGTCACTGTGGCGGTTCAACCAATGAGGGCGAACCAGCTGGGTGATGTCATGGCTGCGCCCCGCCCCCAATTGCGATCTTGCCTTTCCCCTCACAGACCACAGATCGTGGCTTGACAAGGTGCACGAGTCGCCAGGCGCTCCGACCCCAGCGAACGTGGAGTGACTGGGGCCGTAGCCTATGGCCTTGGATATATAGGGGGGCGCGCAAGACGGAGTACATGGCGTTGCCCGCGCCTGTCACCCGTGCTATCTGTGAACTGAGATCGCTCACAATGCTGAGGCGTGGCCGTGATGTCACAAGGCTGGTTCGCCCTCATTGGCTGAACTGCTAACGTGACCCGGCCGTCGTGCGACAAAATCAATTTTTTTTGTCTGCTCAAAATTCTGCCGCGCGGTCACTCTTCATCGCGCTCGCGCTCACTATAGTCGGCCCTATTGAGCTGCTGCACTTTGTTCATGCCGCGTGCATGCACGTGCACGAAGTCGCTCGCACTATGGACGCAGTCTAAGGCTTTTCTGCACTCACTGGAGCTGAAACTCTCCCCTTTGACCCACTAGCCAGCTCCTTACCCCTGCAGAACATTGGTTCCGTTCCATGATCTTGTTTATATTGCTGGTTACAACAATATATATTTACATTTTTAACAATGGTATTTTGAATTTGATACCTTCCATTTTGATGACACCTGGTACTGTTATTTTAGACTTTGTTATGATTCATTCTTTGCTACTTTACCGGGGGGAAAAAAGTATTACATATCTACAGTGGTGGACATGTCTTAAAAGATAGGATTGGAGCTGTGGCTGACCTTATTACCTGCACTTAGATTAAGGAAATATATTTTGACCATATTTTACAATTTCTGTAATATATACGCTTGAAAGGCAAAAAATAGAGAGAGGCATTCTAAAACTAATACTAGTATTGCTGACCTGAAGAAGAGAGGAGAACTCTCGAAAGCTTGTCCTATGACATAAATTGTTAGTCCAATAAAAAAGGTATCACCTAATACTGAAGAACTCATTTATTCTGCACTATATATATATATATATATATATATATATATATATATATATATATATATATTTATTTTTCCAATTAGTTTTTACTTTTCAGCAAAAGTTTTTTGTAATGAATTTTGTCATGAAAAAAATAAAATATATATATTTGTCTAGAGAATTCTATTTTGCATTAATTCTATTTCTGACATTTGTGATCCTCCCAAAAGGTAGCTGCACACCTAAAGAACTATAAATTAGGAGATTATCCATGTATTTTATTTCAATGTTTATGTGTAAGTATAGTATGTGTGTGTATTATTGCAAAGTAAATATGCTCTTCTGATTGTAACATAAACTGTACATGGAAGGAAATTCATGAAAATACGTTTTCTTAATCTAATAACAATCAACTATATGTCTCTCTTTTACAAAATAGGCTGAAAACACAGAGACTAAACTTTGTATAACCTTTTAAAGGGATTTCTGATCTTATCTGAAGATTTATCTGTCTCATTATTGACTTTATGCTTCTCATACCTCTCTGAATAATTAGCGTTTTACTTTATAGAGACATTTATCATATAGGACCTTTTCTATTACAAAAATGAACTGTCACAATTATCTTGAAGGGAGTACAAACTACATAGGTAGTTAAATAGATACATTTACATAAGTAGATAAGTGACATTTTCTGTAGGCATTTGCACTACGTATTCAAGCAAAGAGAGACTTGCTTCATTCATATAACTATTCAATTTGAATACTTCCTTTCTAATATTATTAGTTCCTAATGATATAAATGTATTTTGTTTACTGTAGCCATCAAAGCACTAAATGTGTGTGTGTGTGTGTATAAATCTGCACTTCTAATTTAGTTGCTGGAACTTTTTAATATCAATTTAAAAAACAACAAAACCTTTTAAACCCTTAGTTGAAAAAACACAGTTTTGTTTTAATTTATGCTTCTAAATCCAAAACAATAAAACAAAAATCGGATATTGGCAATTTAAAAAAACATTTTCAGAATCATGGTAGATATTATATTTTACAGAAACTAACAAAAATGCATCTTTATCACTCTGAAATGAAATGTCGTTACGGCTAATAGTGATCAGTGATCTAATACTAAGAAGAGGTTTTGTTTTGCTAAAACACCGCAATTCATATTTGTATTTAAAAGCTATACTGTATATTATAATGGTTTTTATTCCTTCAGCACACTCTCACAAATGATCCTATTTAATGTATTATGCTACTATTTTTAGAAGTTATATGACTTAATTAATCAATATGCATTAATCCATCAGCACATACAGTAGCTCTGCGTGTATATTACGTATCCAAAGGGGAAACGAATGACTATATATATATATATATATATATATATATATATATATATATATATATATATATATATATTTCAAATGTTGATTCGCTATCTATATTATCATTTGCCTTTGGTAAAATTACAACGGGTTGCAATGTGTAGCAACCATTTCTGTATAAAAATAGACAGATAATCAGAGTAAAAGGCAATTATATTGTTAATCGCAATATTCTTATTTTAATTAATGGGGTTTGAAGAAAATAGAATTGCGTTTTTATATCATGCAGTTTTTCTAGAACATACAACATATTTATAAAATAGAATGAAATCCAAAAACAGTGCCTGAATTCTTGTAAAAATGACCAGCTTCTCTGTTTAGTTTTATGATCTCTGATCTTAATCTCTCCTTTTGTAGTTTCTCTGTATTTTAAGTTGCTTTGTACAATTAATAAAACATTGCTATATATATATAATATATATATATATGATACCATCAATAATAATATTAATATGATGAATCTATTTATATGCAGTTAGTTGTGTTTCGGTAGCTGTGGGTGGCTACGTTTTTCACCCCACATTAATTCAGAAGTTTCATATGCAATGATGTTTTATTTTCTGTAAAGGCAAAATATCGGTTAAAAAACCCCATGACACTTGTATAAAGATTAACAGTGTTCCTAGATACAGTGGAAACTATCCTTGTTACATTGTTACATCGTTAAGGCTACATTGAAAAAACAAAAAAAGTCAAAGACATCAATAAAACCTAAAGATTTAATAGTGGGGATTATTTGTTTCCCCAGTGATGTTCTGGGAGGTCTGTGAAAAGCATTCCTAAAGATTGCCTGCAAACCGGCTTTTCAGGTAGTTTCCCAGAAAACTCCTGTGCTAGAAGAGGTTTTATGAAGAATAAGATGGATCTGAGAGGGTTGTGACAGCAGGCAGTACAGATTCCTATTGAACATATTCACAGGGGCTCTCAATGTCCGAGACTGTTTATGTTACAACTTTACTTGTACAGAGGGACCTGACATTGCAAACTGTAGGATACAGGCAAAACAGGTGTCTTTCTTAACAGATAACTGGTTCAAGAATTCGTAGGAAAATCAATTTGCATTTAGTGCTAATCAATCTCCTTCTGCACACACACACAAATAAAAATATCACTAGAGAGAGAGAGAGGGAGAGAGATGTAATGTATAACTACAGGAAATACAGTAGTATTTACTGTACACCACGTGTTTTCTATGGACACACACACACACACACACACACACACACACACACACACACACACACACACACACACACACACACACACACACACACACACACACACACACACACACACACACACACACACACACACACACACACACACACACACACACACACACTAAACTAATAAGATCAGTGAAGTGAGAAATCCTGAAATTCTGGAGTCAACGCTGCATTACCCAGAAAGTCACATCAGATTAAACAGAACAAGCTCAAGAAAAGTTTGAACTTTAATTCCAGTTCATGTGTCTCGTCATTTCAAACATTTCATTCTGTGCTCACTCCTAGTTTTTTCTTATTTGATGGTTTCCACCCTCTGCCAGTATTTGTGTTTCTGGATTGAGATATGTTTTTATGATTGCCTCTAATTTCCGAAGGCCCTTTTAATTAGATAAGGCTAAAAGGTTTCCTATACTCGTTTCTTCCATTTGCTTGTTCCTGTCCAAAAGCTCTAACCCAAAGGATGGTGGGATCATGGTGACCCCTTTTGGTCACTGAGAGAAGGACATTCTTTTATTTACAGTATCTTTCTCAGAAATGTTAGACTTATGCTACACAGTATAAACACACTTTTTGCCCTTGTCAATATTATTATTATTATTATTATTATTATGTGCCCAAAGATGCACATAATAAACACTATCTGCAGCTACCAATTGGACCACAATGAACTAATAGTAGTGATAATTGTAAAAGGTTAAAATGAGGGGATTGACATCTTTCAAACAAGTATTTTTCAATATTTTATTGTGGCTTCTTCAAAATATGCTGCGTTACACTAATATGTGTGTACTGCCTATATATTATTGTAATGTATTTGCATTCAGCTCCCTGGCAAGGACAATGTTCATATTGCCCCAATATATAGTTAATCATATTTTACCTACAGTGAGAATAAGCATTTTTTTAATCACAAATTGGTTGTATTGTATTGTATGTATATAAATAAAGACATACAATACATACAATACTTCTTGAACACCACTCTGATACATTGACACGAGTGAGTAAAAATGGTGCAATTTGCATAATGTTTATTGAAGGGGGAAAATAGCCGTATTGTTCCAAGAAAGAGTAAGATA
The DNA here is from genome assembly GCF_040206685.1 of Ascaphus truei. NCBI lineage: Eukaryota > Metazoa > Chordata > Amphibia > Anura > Ascaphidae > Ascaphus > Ascaphus truei. Next base: position 9,543,954 of record NC_134491.1, read on the forward strand.
CTTTGTGGGCTGTGATACCATTTATTGGACCAACAGATCAATTACAGTATACACCGTTGTCTTGAAGATAAGCCTTCAAGGCTGCAGAGGCCTTTTCATTATTAGATAATGAAGATAACTCTGCAGTCTCTGATGTTTATGCACAAGACAACCTTATAAAATTGATGTTACATGTTAGTCAACTAAAAGGTATCACAGCCCCTGAAGTAGCTTGTTATCTTCAGCTTAGACCTGGCTGCATTATATTTTGGTTACTGTATAGGGGAGGACTGACACAAAAAAGGCTAGACTTTGTCACAAGCTTTAACATACCTTTTAAGCTACTTCGAGCAGCGCGCCCCTGCTTACCTACTGTGCCAGTGTATGTCAATATTGTTATTTTATTGTTGTTGTCTTCACACCTCATTGTACTGTGCTGAAGAATATGTTGGCATGTTATAAATAAATGATACAGAAAAGTTTATAAGGTTGAAAAGAATAGGCCCTTTCAACCCGAAGACAAGATGATTGAGATATAGTTGTTCAAAATCTTTAATAGTGTATATAGAATAAATAAGGAGCTGGCTGGCATTCATACACTCGCACAATATAAGGACTGTGAAAATTATTGACTGCCCCCAACATTTTTGGGGGTTACTATATGTAGCGATTAGTCACTGTAAATAAAAGATAATGCATCATAATCATTTGAAATTTAGCTGAATTGTATATATACATACACATTGGGTTAGGTTAAAAAAGACATATTAGTTGAGTTCTACCATTGTTAAATTGTAATCAGATGAGATACACATCCTATCTTTATACTTCCACAAATATATAATGTATATAACTGCCTTTCCTTTATATGTAGTGCTAATTACGTTTGAAGTACTAAACTGTATAATCATGCAAGCAAAACAAAGGATAAATAAATACAGGTACCATACGCAAAGGGCATACTTTAAGTTATTTTAAAGGGGAATGTTTTCAACCCATCCCCATCACAGCCAGAGGTTCCAGTAATGCACTGAGCAGCGTCTTTGTGTCTACTTGGGTAGCAATGAGATTCATCATTACAATGTGAAAATCAGACGGCAGTTAATTCAGTTTTTGTTGCAAAAGCTTTTGATGATATATCTGTATAAAATTACAAGAGCCAGGTTAAGTTATAATGCAAATTTTTGTAAATCCCAAATGTGGACATTTTTAAGAGGCCTCAAAGATGTTGTTTTTAAAACAATACTTCTCTACAATTGAAATTGTACAGTTTATGGAGAAGTGAAACTCTAATGTAGAGCTACAAAGATCCTGACTCAAGTCACATGGGACACAGGATAATAAATTCCTTTTTAGTAGAAATCGGGATATATGTCCAGTTATTGAAATGTACCTCCGGATCAAGTTATGAGTATGTATGTCTTTATTTGTATAGCGCCATTAATTTACATAGCGCTTCACAGCAGTAATAGTTACAGTCATATAAATAATACGATATAAATAACACAAAGGGAAGAAGTGCTTCAGAACACTATGCTGAGCTAGACGCCCAAATGGAGCCCCGCAGCAAGGCTGGGACAGCAGGTGGGGTCATGTAAAGCACAGCCGCTCTAGATCCAGGTAAGAAACAAATTACGTAACCTCCACAGGCAGTGAGCCCAGATTCTGAAGGTCAATGCAGTACTCCCGGATCCCGGCTGATTGAAGCAACGAATGGATCAATCCCTGTGTGCATCCCGTGAGAGGAAATCCGGACCAAAACGAAAAGAGCAACGTGGAGCACAGCGGTAAGAAAAGGGAACTGGAGGCAGGATCAACAGTACAAAAAAATAAAAGTTTCATTAGCACATAGTGCCCGTACAAAAACTGAGGCTAAGTTTAGCCAGTTTTTGTACGGGCATTATGTGTTAGTGAAACTTTTATATTTTTTACTTTTGATCCTGCCTCCCGTTCTCTTTTCTCACCGCTGTGCTCCACGTTGCTCTTTTCATTTTGTTCTGCAATTGAAAACTGCTGGGAAATGTACAATGATGTACATGATTATATCTTTAATACAAACTTATTCCATGTCATGTTCTCAGAAAAATTCAAGAAATTGTATACTAATGTATATGACTTAAAAAGTATGCCCTACAAAAGCCATAGGATTATTTATTATTATTTATTTTACTATCGCGAGGAATCTTCCATTAAAGTCGACGAGAGTTACTTTGAAAAAAATGCCCTGATCGGCACTATCGCAGTTTAATGAATAAGCCCCATGGAGAATTCATTACTAAAGTTTCCCAGGCTGCAAAACTGGGGCAGAACCAGGAATCCACCAGATTTATCAATGGAAAATCTACAATGGCTTTTAACGAGATTAATTTTCTTTGATGAATGTGGTGCTACATTTTTTTGCATGGTATTCCCCTAGTTCTGCAGAAAATGGTGTCATTTTCATCTTGCGTCTTTTTGCGTCAATGTATCATGTTCTTTGTACTGTGCGTGTCTGCTTGCGAGTTAGAGAGTGACGGTAGGAAGAGTTAGGAAGGAGTTGCATGACTCATAGATTATAGTGAGATGTATCAAACTCTGCATCTCCCTGTGTCATTTCTTTATCTTGTATTTACATTGAAAAAATCTGCCAGGTGTGAGGGGAGGTAAACTTTTCTGCTGAGCAATTTGCATCAAATGTAGGAAACACTTTTTTTTTTTTTTAAATATTTGCCGCAAACAGAAAGGGGAGTAATGCATCAAAGCAAACGTCTATTCTCATTTTCTTTAAAGCAGCAGTCCAAGCGGCTAGGGCCGAACAGGTGATCTCACAGGAGAAACAGAGGCTCCTCTGCCCCCCTTACCCCTGCTCAATAACCTTATTGAGCACCCCCTTAACTCTGAAGTAGCTCTCAGCACCTCCCCTCTACCGCTCACCATCTTGGGGCCAAGGCTTATGTTTGTGCCCCGGTCCTGGCCCCATACAAGCTGGAAGAGGGCCTGTTGGCAAGAAAATTAGAATGCAGGTAATACCTGCAGGGAGTCATTATCAAAGTCTCCTAACTACAAAAACCAGGGGAAAACGGGTGCAACGACATTGCACCAGATCTATCAAGAGCAAAAAAATCCAAGTGGTTTCAATGAAAAAGTTTTTACTTAATACCTTTTTATGCAGTTTTTTGCCCTGGTTTTTCAGCCCGGGAGACCCCTATGTGATGAAATAAAATATATTGGAACGGAATATGAAGTCAAACAACCATTATAAGGTCAATGGCAATCAAGAAATGCAGATTTATTTCAATATACATGCAACCTGTTTATGCAATCATATCATTTAAAAGAAGACAGAGAGTTATTTTTGCTAACAAAAAAGCCTCTCCAGGAGAGAAAACGGTTATAAGATTTCAAGTTGATGTATTTGATGACAGCATGTATTATGTTTGCTTGAAATCTCCTTCTTAAGCATGAAGAATAGCATGTCATGGCAGCTAGTCAGGTAAACTAATGTTCTATCACCAAGTAACTGATACCTTTGTAAAGAAAGAGACTAATCCAATCCCTAATTCATGGCACTGACAGGATATTTATTCACCTCACTATCACACCCTTTCTTTCTTTTTTTCATTTACTTAACAATTTAGTTTTGTCTTTCTTGTTGATTTTTTTTTTTTTTTTACTTTTAAAAGTCAAATGCTTGTGGCTGGCATAAGGGTAGAACAGGTTATACAGGGCCAGCAACGTGTCTGCTGTGAGCAGTCGAAGAGGCGCCCCCAGTTGAGGCCCGTATGAAATAGGAGTCCATAACAGAGAAGAGTGATTTCTCTTTATTGGAATCTGGAAATGACACAGTCTGTGAACACGTGAGCCAATCCGCGTTCACCCACAGAGTGTCTTTAGAGGGGCAGATCAGATAAATGTGCATGCTGAACTGTAAACCATGTTTGCTAAACACTAGAGATGTGCAAATGTGCCCCATTTAGGGAATGTTTTTGCAATTTTTTCAAGTAAGTCTGACAGGAATTATTTCACTGAATGCACAAATCCTTCTCAAAATACTTTTCCTGTTAACACTTTCTGAAACATGCACACCACCTCGCTCCACTACCCTCCTAACTCCCATTCCCTCCAACGCATCCCAATTGTAAGAAAGGAGGCTGACAGAGGTGGTGTCCTATATATATATATATATATATATATATATATATATATACGAGGTGAACAGGAAAATCCAGGTAACAAAGAGACAGCACACCGCAGTATAATGAATAAATAAAGTGTATTAACAACACAGGGCAGCCCTTTATTTACACTTTATTTATTCATTATACTGCGGTGTGCTGTCTCTTTGTTACCTGGATTTTCCTGGTCACCTCGTGTATGCTTCTATATGGGACGAGCATCTGCCTTCACTGAGAAACTGTGAGTGCAAACTATTTTTTCATTGACTATATATATATATATATATATATATGTATATATATGTATATGTATATATATGAACAAAAAACAAACAAAAGTGCAAGCTCCATAGTATGTAACTTAGTAAAAAATAAGGTACATTTATTTAAAAAATCAGCAACCCATAAGAATGTGCACTTACAGGATTTCAAACAGAACTATTCGTGGGAGAGAAATCTCTATTGTGGTCATCTGCGATGCTAGGGGGAGTCCCAGGTTTGCAGAGTGGATGTAAACAGCCCAGGTTCACCATGAACTCCTATCCCAAATTGGCAGCAAGATACAAAGGCATCCAATGTCTGCACGTCCTTTGCTCCCTCTCATACAATGGTTGCTAGCACCTTGAGAAAGGTCCCGCACGTAGGAACGAAACGTTGGATATGATGTCTTGATAAATGCAAAGATTTTTGACTACCTTTTGGAGTGCTGCCTCTTGGTATTCGTCTCAAACACGGTATCGTATTGCCTATTTATTCTATATAGGATTTGCACCCATCATCTTGATTTTCCTGACGGAGTGCCTATTGGCTATATATACACACATACAGCCTAGGGCACTGAGGAACAGAATTAGGCGTTCTCCCTGTCTGATCCCCACAGGATTCACATTGAATGGGCAGAAGACTTGCTCAGGCTCCCTGGCCTGTCCTTTCAGGACAGCTTTATATAATGCAAGATCTATGGAATAAGGAATAAGACAGCTTTTATAACCAATCTTATTGAATCATCAGGCTAGATGAAAATTCAGCCCCTAATTTAGAAGCTGATGTCGCGGACAGGTATTTGGTGATCTAATGCTTAAGACGGGACTATAGGGGAGGAGGTGTGTCAGTCTCTTTTAAAATGACTTCAATCATTAGGGCCCTCCTAATTGTGTACATGGATGTGATCAGATCATTACTCTATTTGGTTCTCAGTTTTGGCCCCTTCAAATAGGTCTTCCCTATGGAGAAAGTAAGTATACAGTTGTGGAGATATGGTGCTCAGAAGTACAGGGACCTATATACTTGATGATAAAAGGAGAATGGAGTCTATACTGGGAAATAATCAATACAAGTACTAAACCTATAATGGGGCTCTATTCACCCTGAAGGTAGGGGTAGGTGCACGGAGACACCCCCCCTTGCCTCCTTGGGCTGGCCCCAGGTAAACGTACTCACAACTTAGTGCCTCCAGTAACTCTCTCCGTCAGCGTGCTGCTGTGTCCGGTCAGGGAAATCCAATGCAGTGTGTGTGCAGTGCACAGCCAAAAAGGGATAAGGAGCAGGTCTGGCAAAAAAATCTTTAATATGAGGCCATAAAATAGAGGGTTGCAAACCTTCTACGCGTTTTGTGCGCTACCGGCACTTTATCAAGTGATAAAGTGCCGGTAGTGCACGAAACGCGTAGAAGGTTTGCAACCCTCTATTTTATGGCCTCATATTAAAGATTTTTTTGCCAGACCTGCTCCTTATCCCTTTTTGGCTGTGCGCTGCACACACACTGCATTGGATTTCCCTATGGATAAGACAAGGTATCGCCCTTTAAAGGGATTGACTCCCCAGAGCCTGATGGCTAACCTAGATCTCTCTGACATAATGGGTGCTTGTGAGAGTGGGGGTTACTGTTCCTACCGTATACACACAGTACAATACTTTTACACATGTACCCCCTTCCTGTAGTGCTGCAGTTCTGAAACGAAAAGAAAAAAATGAAAATGAGTGCATTAAAGGCATTGAGTATTTCACAATATTGGACTATAACTACTGTCAAACTATATACAGTATGTATAACTACAGTATAACTATAACAAGTTATGGATTTGAGCACTGTGTTATAGTACCTGCCAGTATTGGAGGGAGTGGGGGGATTTCCTGCACTTTATCTTTATTGCACTAACTACTGTATATACTGTATAACTATAACTATACTACTGTAGGTTAGAAAGCACACACATGTCTAATACAAATCTACTGTACAGTGTACATCCTGTGCATTAAAGTACATTAAAGGCATTGAGTATTTCACAATATTTCACTTTATCTATATTGCACTAACTATATACTGTATAATATATATATATATACACAGTGGTTGACAAATCACCAAAAATTCTACTCGCCACATAGTACCAAACGTGTGCTGCTTGGGCCAATATTTACTCGCCCGGGGGTTAAATCCACTCGCCCGGGGCGAGCAAATGTATAGGTTTGTCGAACACTGTGTATATATATATATATATATATATATATATATAACAAAAAGATAAAGAACAATAGGCACTCCATCGGGTAAATCAATATGGTGGGTGCAAATCCTGTATGGTACAAATAGGCAATACGATACCGTGTGAGGATGAATATTGTATGGTATTGTATGTCTTTATTTATATAGCGCCATTAATGTACATAGCGCTTCACAGTAGTAATACATGTGGTAATCGAATAAATAACAGATCATGGGAATAAGTGCTTTAAACATAAAAGTAACATTAAGGAAGAGGAGTCCCTGCCCCGAGGAGCTTACAGTCGAATATCAGAGGCAGCCCTCCAAATGGTTGTCAAAAGAATATTGTATTAACAAGACATCATTTCCAAACGATATATACATATCAAGTGTATATATATAGTGTATATCAAGTGTATATATACATCTTTCAATGTAAAGTTTGAGAAAACACAGAATTTTTGATAACTTGATATGTATATAGGATATAATAGATTTGTTTAACTAAGATGTTCCATTTTGTGCTTACAGTTACATATTAGACTTTGCTGTTTTTCTTAGAAGTATAATAGGATCCAGCTTTATCATTGAAATGTAAAGTTTTGCCATCCTTTTTGACCAATATACTGTATTGAGCTTTTTTTTTAGCTTCATAATGCCCTTTTTATGTATTACACCTGCTGTGTTTGGCTATGAGTCCTATGATCATAGATATTGTAAACTTACCCATGATTATTTTATTATAATGCTTTTTTGATTTGTTTACTACATATATATATATTTTTTTCTCTCTGGTATTTCAGACATAAATAGCATTTTATATAAACCATGATTAGTTAATCACTTTTGTAGAGCATGTATTATGCTCACAATGATCAATATCTTATCTTAATGATTAAGTTTAATGGGATCCCTTTTGACTTGCATTGCTAATGCAGCAGGTGTAACTACAACTAATTGCAACTACCGTCAGCTGTATTTAATATAGCCCCACAGGAGGGGCTATATTAGAGTGCTCACCATACTCATTGAGAAAGGGCTTTTAGAGCCCGAAACGCGTGGAAGGTTTGTCCTGTCCTTTTATGTTTGTTTTTTTGTTTTTTATGTAGTTTAATAAACAATTTTAACTTTTCTACTTACCTGATGAGCTGATGGTGCTTCTTTTTTGGACTTTGCTGTCTTGTACAAATCCTTCTCCTGTTCACACTTTCGATCCATGCCTGTGCCTGGTCCACTCTTTTGATCTTGTTGGTGTCCCTTATCATAGGATACACGCTGTAATGACAAGGAATAATTTTACAGGTACAGTAAAACCACACTTTTACCTACTTTGTCACAGTAAGACACCTACTTTACACATCCATATTTCCATCCCAATTTGCGTATCATCTGCATGATGCTGGTCTCAGATGCTCTTATGTTGTGGGTTTTCTCCAGAGCAGTCTTGATGCTTGCTGAGCACCTCTCATCATTCTCTACACTTATTTGGTCCACCAGAAGCATTGTCGTGTAAAGGAAGTGTAAAGGAAAACAGAACAATGTGTTACAGTAGGCCCCAAATTTTCTATAAAATAAATTTAATACTGACTAACCTTAAAACTTGCCAAACAAATCAAGCATCCCAATACCCTGCACGGATGGTACTGTCCCACACTCCTACCACCCATTGGTGACAAAGCACTGCCATCTACAGCACTTATTCCCTCTTATAACCCTCTTATAACCTCTTAGATTATACAGTAAGCTCTTCGGGGCAGGGATTTCCTTTCCTATTATCTGATTTTGCTGCACTTATTGCTTATTTGCTGCACTTATTGTATTATTATAATTCCCTGTACTGTATTCTTTGTGAAGCGCTGAGTACACTTTTGGCAATATATAAATAAAGACATACAGTACAGTACAATTCAATATGCAATGCAGTCCTTCTGCTACAGCATGATTTTTGAGGGGGGAAGGTGCAACTTTGCCAGTCCGAGTGTGCAGGATAATACACTGCACAGTAGTTCAAAGACATCATTTGAATGGTTTTAAAATAAAGGTTCACTGCAGAACATGCTGTCAATAACCCCCCCCCCAAATGTTTTAGACTATGCCACCTCATACAGTACATGTACAGTATATAGTCTAAATAAAAAGTAAGTGATGTTAAGAATTAAAAAATTCATAAAATATTAAAAACATGCATACAAGATGTTATTAGAGTAATAGGACTATTTTTTCTCTCTAAAATAATTGCTAGGAAAAAAGTACTGTAAAACACACTAAAGCATTTTACCAGTAATAGTGTAATTACACTACATACTGTACAGTAAAGAAAACAAAAATTCTTACTCTGTAGTGACTGTGGGATTCCGCTTTACACTTTTTGCCTTCCACGGGCATGGTAACAGACTGCGCTTTTTGTTAAATCGAGGCCCGAAACAAGGAACCAGCATTGGATCTGTAAAATTCGTGTCCATTCTTGTACATATCCTGTATTTTCATGCTGAGATCCTTTGAAATCTTTTTCCCTGGGATCGCTGCTTTTAGAACAAAAATCAAGCACAGAGGATTGTATATTCAATGTGTATTCAATGTGCATTGAATCAACAACATGGATGGTGTATTTATACTTTCATTGAATAGGCTTCAGCCTCGCTCGACAGGTTTAGTACACAGTACGCTCATTATTAACACCTGCAGCTCGTGTCCATGCTCGCGAAAAAAATTCAAATATACAGTGTATAAAAGGTGACACAAATTGCATAGCCTCACAAGCTGATCTCTATCGGAATTTGCTATTGTACAGCTACTGCATTGTGCATTCTTCCATCTGCATCCATGGATCAACCCCGATTCTACAGATGCAGGAACTTGCTTGCTTATGCCGTGCCGACCACGAGAAAGCGAAAGGCGGAAGCTGTTTCAAAGCCAAAGCGAAAGGAGAATAAAGAAAACCTTTTGAAGACTCCAAAGGCTAAGAACCTTGGGCCATATTATGTGAAGAAAAAAATGGCTGCCATATACTTAAAGCAAAGGCTTTGCTCACCCAAAATTGAGCCGGCAACCACCCACAACGCTGCTCTGTTGGGAACTCCCAGCTCACCTGCTCCAGCACCCATCCCCGACGCTGCTCTGCTGGGAACCCCCTGCTCACCTACTCCGGCAGCACCCATCCCCGACGCTGCTCTGCTGGGAACACCCAGCTCACCTGCTCCAGCACCCATCCATGCAGATTTCAACAGCACTCCTGGCACTAGATCCAGCTGGTTCGCCCGCATGCTGAATGGTTTAAGTTTTGTCGAAATCCCTGTCAACTCAACGGTGCAAAAGATTGATCTTCTTTTGGAGACTATGTTGAATATGGATAGGCGTATGGATTAGATGGAGAGGAACATCGCAGGGATCTATTCTTTGCTTGCAGTCCCTGCCCCTGTATGTCCGACGCAGGAGCAGAAGGGTGGCCTGGGGGCGCCTTATTCTACCTTCACGGTTCCAACACCAAGCACACAACGGTACCCTCCACGCTCACCCCCTTTGCCTGCAGAATACATGCATGCCCTTCTGGTGGATGAGATGACAACCCTGGTAAGGCCACGACAAAAGATGACAACCCCGGTAAGGCCACAACAAGAGATGACAACCCTGATAAGCCTATGACAGGAGGAAAGCATCCTCCCAGACCACCTAACCTCGCCCACTGCCAGAAGCACACCCGCTCCAGCACCCAGGATTGTTACACTCCCAGACATCATCTTAAGAGAACTGCCCCAGAGCATCCGGGAGAAGTACAAGATCAGAAGTGCTGGTCTAGTCCAGAAATATGCCCTGTTCATCTTTAAACACCACATCAGTTTTGAGATGTACAGGGAGTGGACCCACAATGTAAATTATGAAGGGAATAAAACCAAAGGAATTTGCTCTGCCGGCAAATTTAAGGAACACAATTTTTGAAGATCGTGCCGCGTCATTTTATTGTTAGCACTCATGTTATGAGAACCGCGAGAGACACCATCAATAGCATTTTGAGGCATTCAAGGGCTGTTCCCTGGAAGCCAGCCAATTTCCGAACGACTTTTCTGTTTAATTGTTGTGTAGTGTATTGTAGTTCAAAATTTATAGAAAAATGTTTTTAACAAAAAAAAAACCAGTTGATTGTTTTAAATTGTTTCATTGTTTAATATTTTTAATGCCCCAATCCATAACTTGTTATAGTTAGTTATACAGTATAGTTACTGTATACCGGAATGTAGTAAGGTACTGTAGTACAGTAAGTTAAATACTGTATGATACAGGTAAGTATGGCACTCCAAAAAAAGAAATATATATATATATATACACACACACACACACACACACACACACACACACACACACACACACACACACACACACACACACACACACACACACACACACACACACACACACACACACACACACACACACACACACAGTGTTATAGTTATACAGTATATAGTTAGTGCAATATAGATAAAATGAAATATTGTGAAATACTCAATGCCTTTAATGCACTAATTTTTCTTTTCAGAGCTGCAGCACTACAGGAAGGAGGGGGAGACATGTGTAAAAGTATTGTACTGTGTGTTTACTGTAGTAACAGTCAGTAATTTACACTAACCCCACCTCTCTCAATGACAAAAGAACTACAGACTGCAATGCAGCCATGACGAAGAAGATAAAGACGAGTTTGTAAATTTGGAAGAAGAGGCAACCTACTGTATTTTTATATTATTCATTTTTCCATGATTATCCTGCACAAATAAAATTGTTCCTTCTTTAAATTCATGAGAATCATTTGAACTTTGTGTGTGTGGGGGGGGGGGGGAGGGGGGTAAGGGGGAGAGGTGTGTATGCAGGATTATTTCAAAGAAATCTTTTGAACAGGTCATCAGAATGTCTAGAACCCCACACCCCAAAATAAAAATTACAGTATGCCACCCACCTCATAAAGTACCGTATACATGACTGTAGTGCAGAATTAAAAAGCTAGTGATTGATTCTAAGAATAGCAAAAATTGTTATGCAAGCCCATGTCGAGAAACAAAATAAAAAAAGGGGTCTATTTCTTTTTTCAGACTTGAAATTCCCATTGAATTAGGAGTAATTCTCGCCCAATGACACACACATTCTCGTCATTCTGTATGCATTTCAAGAAGGTTCCAATGAGACACACATGCATGCGCCTAAATGTGATGACACGCATATGCGTTTCAGCAAGGTTCCAATGAGACACACACACGCATATGCGTTTCAAGAAGGTTCCAATGAGACATACACGCATGCGCCTAAATGTGATGACACACATATGCATTTCAACAAGGTTCCAATGACACACACACGCATGTGCCTAAATGTGATGACACGCATATGCGTTTTGAAAGTATTGAATAATAAATAATACATATAGTATAAAAGATAAACACTTATATTTTTGGGGTTTCTTAGCAGAGTTAATTACACATGCAAGCATACTGTGTAAGGTTTTCTATAAAGCTCACAATTATTCTATCCTAATCAATAAAAATTGCACTGTCACTCTAAATGTTTTGACTAATTGGATTTTAGACGCAAGCAACATTTTAAAAAAAGCGATATTAGAGGTCCATCGAAATCCCTCCTTTTGCCTTTTTCAGCTTGATGTCAATGTTTATTTTCTGGGAGAAAAAAAAATGATGCTATTATTTCCGGTATTGCGCATGCGTCAAGTCATGTCATTGGGAATTAAAGCAGCAGTTCAAGCAATATCCTACAGTACATGTGCGTCTGTACGATGAGAACAAACTTCTGATAGGCTTTGGCTCTTGAGCCCCGCCATCTCCCTAGCTGTCCACCAATTGTATCTATTGTAGTAACTGTTCAGTCAATCATATTGCAGGACGACATTTTCAATAATTGTGCAAGAATTGAATTAAATAACCCTGAGCAAAGTGATTGATTACAGGAGAACGGACCGATCTGCAGCTTACTGTAGCTAATCACTTATCTGTATGCATATTGTGTTGATGCACATACACTACTGTAATGTATTGGTGTTTTTTTTAAATAATATTTTTTTTTAAAAGGCATCTTGAACTCCAGCTTTAAACTGAATACTGTACTGTACATTGTATTTACCTTCATTATGAATTTTGCCAAGTGCCAAATTTATAGTTGACAGGTGATAGCTGGCCTGCTACACGTGTAGTTGACAGCTGATGAAGCTGGAAATCTTTTTGGTACATGCAAGCTTGCTGGTACCAGTACGTGAAATCAGGCTCAGGTTGTAAATTTTGCAGGTATTCCAGCGGGGACAGGTAGCAAGGATTGCCGTTCACCAGGTTTTCACTGACAGTTGGACCATTATTGTAAGATGGCACTGGTGCTGTTGCCGGCGCTGTTACATTGCTGGATAGGGATTGACAAATCTTATATGGATTAAACCCGACCTTTCTCCTTTTGAAGTTGCCATGATCAAACATACTGTAAACATCAGGGACCACACCCCAATACCCTCTTGTATCTCTGGCAGGTAGGGCAATGCGAAAAAAAGACTGATCGCTACTTAAAGTTTTTCTTATCGAACGCTTCTAACCACGAACGTCAGGAGAAAATTTGTAAAAATCGTAGTTCGAAATGAAATATTCATATATTTCGACTACAGTCGCCATGTTATCTGCTACAGCATTAATTGCAGAAAATATTAAAAATGAATAACTACAGTCAGGTTTTTTATACATGTACGGTGTACACATGGTACCCAGTCCAGTCAGCAATTGTGCAAGGATAATATAGGAATGTAGAAAAAAGCACACAGCTTTGAGTTTAAGTTTATATTATGAAGCGCCTATATTTGATAACGTCTTCAGCGTCTTCAAGGACCAAGGTCGAATCACAATGGACCACTGTGGTAGACTTGGTTTTTATCTGGTTTTAAACACTTGCAAATTGACACAGTAGCACAGACAGAACTGTACACATTACAATTCATTAATTTCTGCCACCTGGCAGATATGCGAAGAATTGCACCCAAAAATATCCGAAACTATTAAATTAAAACAAATCAACAGCGGTAAACCGTGGATAAACCTGGCGGTGTGAGAGCAGCATGAACGTGGGAATGCGGTGTGAATACTGCATTGAGTACAGCAGAACACACGAAAACGGTGCCATGCTGCCTTAAAATAACGGCAGCTGCATCTGTAAGTGATGTTTAAAAATTTCAGATCAACTTTGAAGGACCCAGTGAGAGTGGGATATTGCAGAACATTTCTCACACAGTCTAAAAAGCATTTATCAGTTGAAAAGACATGATGGAACATAGGGTCATGCTCTGAAGACAGATGGAGGTAGACTCACAGGAGGTGGGCCAGAATCCTTTTTCACTGAAGAGGATGCATGAATGGAACACGATCTGAGAAGATGTGATAGGAGAAATGCAGTAAAAGAAGTCATAAATAATTGGGACTGACAGAAGGAAACAATACTGAAATGTGAAACACACAGTTTCAGAAGGAAAATGGACAAACAGTCGGTCAAATAACCCTTATCTGTTGTCAGTTTAGTTTTAATATGATGTGACATTTCCCTCTTTAGAAATATTTTGATAAAAGCTAATGTTTCTTATCTAAGAATCCAAGATGTAAACTGTATAAACAACTTAAAAGTCAACAACATATGTGTATATTTATGATACTAAATCTACAAGGGATAGAAAGGATTACAAAAAGCATTTTAACTGTTCAGACAGACACTAATGTAGACATCAATTTGTAGAAGAAACTGCAATCAGGTTTGGAACCTAGAGATAAAGGAGTTAAATATCAAAGTCATCCTGGTATCCTGTGGGACCTTTTCTTTGATAAACTTGGTGCAATGTTTTTGCTTAAGTTTTGCCCCAGTTTTGCAGTTATGAGACTTTGCTACATAACCCATATACATACACTGAAACTTCAGCAACATTTGGATAGGAATACCAGAACATTCAAGCCTTATGCATTAGGTGCTGCCGACTGACAGACAGTCTCACTCATTTCAAGGATCATACACAATCTTATCATGCTCAAAATCCTTATCCACAGTATGATATACAGTATGTATATATGTATTTGTATCAATTGGGGCTTCTGGGAAAGTAACTGCAAATACAGTGGCGGCCGCCTTTATCCTAATGCGGCCGTATCGGCGCAACCCTGATTACCGCGGACAGATGCAGTATTTTTTCCCCCCGGAATATGCTACGGTATTGTAGCGCTCGTAATATTGAATGCATGAACGTGAATGCGGTATGAATGCGGCATGAACGCGGTGAAGTGCGGTGAAGTGCGTGGCATTCGGAAAATATCCCCCAAAAAATTCAGAGATGTTGGAGAATAAAAGGGGCAGCGGCTGTATACAGCAGTAAACAAACAAGCCCCAATGCGACAAATTATTTAGTTTATTATTATTTTTAATTATTATTATGTCGTGGAAGACCTTATCAACTGATCCCACAGTACACATTTTATATTGTGTATTTTATATTTAAAGCCTCCAAGGCATTGATTGAAGTCAAATTGAATAATGCTATATTTTAGTATACAACTCCAAGGCCATTGAACTTTCAGATATGGAATACTACGTCAAACATACTAGCACAACAACCTCTGGCGTTAAATCTCTAAATATTGTTTAAATTTGTCTTGAGACAATTGAAGGAATAATGTTCTTATCAAACAGTTACAATTGTGTAAACTGAAATCTGGTACATGAAGACAGCGTCTTATCAAATCCCACGTATTTTTTAGCTTCTCTTCTATTTTTTCGTTCAGCAAATGTATTAATTCTAAAATGTTTGATACGTTTGACCCCCGTTTGCTTCTAGGCTGGCTAGGTTTATATAAGAACAGACCTACTGTACCAGTGGAAATATTGCAAAAAAAAATTAAAGAAATCATTGTCCCGTCCAAATTCATTGAATAACCACTCTCACATCACGAGCACTGCACTACATATGGACAAATAGACCATGATACATTGATGGTAAATAATGTACATTCCAAATGCCTGTACTGAATTCATTTTAAAGTAGCAATCCAGGCAATATTCTACCTATGTGTTTTTAAATAAATTAGTCCTGTAGTATTAGATAATACTTACTAACGTTTTTATTTTACAATTCAACTCTTAATGCCATTTTTAATATTAATATACTGAGCATCTTTTGAGTTCTATAGCAGGTTTTAACACACTTCCCCAGCAGTGCAAGATACTTGCAACACTTTTCTGTTTGTGATAATTTGTTGCCAATATTCCCAGCAGTGTGAGCTGCAAACTTTAACAATAGATAATGTTACCGTAGTAATATAAGAATACATTGTAACTCTCAGTTACACAGACGGTAGGATTGATTTCAAACTGCAAGGCAGCCATTCAGTGAACCTTGGGAAGCAGGATCTTTGCTAATCGAACACTGGAGAATGAATCGATCGGCAGATTAGGTAATTCATTTTCAATAACGGTAATTAAATGCTGCATATATTAAAACAAAAAAAAATGATTTTTTTTATGCTGCTTGGATTTCCTCTTTAACATCAACCAATAGTGTAAACAAGTTTTAACCCCAGCTTTTCAGATGCTAAACTCTGGCTCCCAACACACACATTTACACATCTCCCGTGGGAATATATTTTGGTGAAAAAAAACAGAAATTGTACTTTTTTTTTAAAGGGCCTTGACATCTCATTTTTCTTCTTCTCTTGAAATGGCAGAGTTCAGTGAGGGGAAACAGCTAGGTAAACACTGGCAGAAAGAGTTATTTCCAAACCAGGCAGGTAGCTGACAAGCTGAGGAATGGATGCAGACTTTGGGAGTGTCATTTCCAAAATGGGCATTGAGGGAGGAGGGGAGTAGAATCAAGCACAGGCCAGAGCTAGATAAATATGTGCACCAGCTGGGGAAAGCAGCCAGAAGCAGCAGGGGAGAGTCTGCTATATCAATGGGAACTATGGGTACAAAATACCTAACACTAGTCTCCAGTGTTAAGTTACAATGACAGCTTGTCAGGGCACTCTCCCTTTTTTTTTTTACCATTTGGGACTACGCTGAGCACATTTGACTGGTATGCAAATGGTTAATATTAAAAGTTCGCCTGGCTTTCACCTAATGGTATACGCACTCATCGTGTGGAAAGTATATCCTCAGAGAAATGTTCCCATCGTATTAAAGACGTGATGCCGAGATTTGATAGGATCGAGGAGCCCTGGCTGGCATTCCACATCCTGGGAAATATAATCAGCCCGTAAAGGGAAGTGTTAGAAGTGGGATGATATTGGTGGGGGCAGAGTTTCGTTTTTTTACATTTACGTTAGAAGTGCCCCACATTTGTTTTATTTATAAACCTACACATCTATTTGTTTTTTCAAAGAACTTTTTGCTTTCAGAGCAAATATAATCTACTAAACAAGTTTAGAATGTCCTAAAACCATACGCAGTATCACTACTTTTGAATGCACTTCCAGTACTACTAAAACCATCCTTGTATCAATATGGCAATAATGTAAAAAAACAAAACAAAACCCTGTTTAAAACAGTGTTATTACACAGAAGATGCTTGAAAATAAGGAATACCACTTAATGAGGAAGTCCAAGCGGCACGTTAAAAAAAATAAAATATTTTTTTTGTTTTAATATATGCAGCATTTGATTGTGTTTATTGAAAACTAATTACCTAAGCTGCCGATTGGTTCGTTCTCCTGTGATCAATCAGCAAAGATCCAGGGTTCACTAAATGGCTGCCTTTCAGTTTCAATTCATCCTTCAGTCAGTTTAACTCAGCAGTTACCATGTGTTTTTATATGACTAAGGTAACATTATCTATTGTTACAGTTTGCAGCTCAAACTGCTGGGAATATTGGCAACAAATGATCACAAACAGGAAATTGTTACAAAGATCTTGCACTGCTGGGGTCATGGGCTAAAACCTGCTATAGAGATCAAAGGATGATGAGTATATTGACTAATAAAAAATGGCATTAAGAATTGAATATAAAAAAGTGTTATTTATCTGAATATGTGATCTATCACCACACCCTGGAATTCTGTATCCCACCCCCCTACCTTCTCAAGTTGTATTTTCTGTACCCCTTTGAACTTTTAAAAAACAAATAAAATGTGAGTTATTTAAAAAAAAATGTAGTAAGTAGTATCTAATACTACAGAACTGATTTATTAAAAAAAAAACATGTAGAATATTGCACGGGTTTGCTCCTTTTTTAAGCCCAGTAGTTATTAAATAAATAAATACACAACACAATGCCATACTGTAGTTACATTAATATAAAACTAAAGGAGCAGCTTAAATCTGCATTGTAATAGGAAATGGATCACTGGAGAAAAAATGTGATCAAATTCATTGTCTGCCCTCTTTGCCATGCAATATCTTTTATTGTAATGCTTTTTTGGGACCAAGTAAATAACAAGTTTAAAAACAAAACAAAACAATTATTGCCTTTATAAACATAGTTCTATTAAGAGAGCATTACAATGCTAAACGTTTCAAGTGTCACAACCCTTTTATGTCTTTCTGTTTTCATTTGGAGATTCATACCTTCCATGTTATTTGATTTAAAGATGTCATTCATTGTGCTCTTTGCTGTGGTTCTGGGACATGACGAAATAAAGAAGCGAAACAAAAAGCATTTTCATGCCTGTATACAATAATGATGGGCTCAGTTGCGGGTCTGAAATCCTAACTTCGCAAACTTGACATTTGTTCGGAAGTTTGAGTCTAACTTCACAATGAACATTCAGATCGGAGTGAAATTCGAGCCAAACCCAGAGTAAAGATCATTTTCAGATCTTTTTAAAATTATATACAGTATATATTTTATGTAATTTTATTTTTTTTGGTACACCTGCAAAATGTTGTGAAAAGTTGTTTCTATGAGTCCTTTTATTTTACAAAACCAAAATTAAAACAAGAATGTATTTTAGCACAAAAAAGCAGAGAATGTGACTCAAAGTTCCCAAAGCCGTCTCCTCACTGTAATAGCTATAGTAATGTAAAAGCAGTAACATGTAACTGAAAAGAGTATTACATGTTTTATGCCTTAAAGTCTGTGGCCAGGCTGCACTGGAATTCTGGCTACAGAGCTATAAGATAGCTGCTGCAGAAAACTCAAGGCCCGAGTACACCACCTTTCCGGGTTCTGATTCTGCATTCGAAATATATATATATATTTATATATGTGGCAAAAAAACCTCCACCATAACGCATATAGAAAATGGAAAAATTACTGTGTGCTCATTTGCATGTCAAGATTATACTTGCTGCATTGCACAGCTTTTCAGCGCAGCAAGCATAAGCTTATAGGGGTCCATGTCAAAATGGATTTTAAGCAAAAGGTGACATAGTGTGCTCATTTGCATGTCATTTCCCAGAATCCCTTGCTGAAGTGGAAGCACTGTATGCTGGGCGATAATGGTGAAAGGCGGGGTGGCAGACCTGTCTAAGACATGCAAATGAGCACACAGTAATATTCCATTTGCTATATATGCTTTACTGTGGAGGTTTTTTTGCCACTTTTTTACCCACCATAACTTAATTAATATAGTGTTTGTGTGTGTGTGTGTGTGTTCGTTTTTAGCTTGCAATACCTTTTAAAGGACAAACATTAGAGTTCTTCATAAATGAAACTATAGTATATGGAGCTTTCAAATCATCATAGATTGATTTGTCAACTGCATTTTATCCTACTTTGACCTATTTATCCTGCATTTGACTAATTTGGCTACTCAAACTATATACATGTGTGTGTGTGTATGTGTATGTATATGTATATATATATATATATATATATATATATATATATATATATATATATATACACAGTGGTCGACAAATCACCAAAAAATGTACTCGCCACCTAGTACCACACGTGTGCTGCTTGGGCCAATAGGAGCTCGCCACGATGTTAAATCCACTCGCCCGGGGCGTGCAAATGTATAGGTTTGTCGAACACTGTATATATATGTATATTATATATATATATATATATACACCTATATATAGGTCAGGTCAATTATTTTTTTTCTTTGTGTGAAAATCCAGCACTTTTCTGTGTCAGACAAATATTGATGTCAAACATTTTTTGGGGATGCTGATGGTTACGATTGGTGTTTTCTAAAAACGGCTTAATAACTGACCAAGAAGCGTTCGCAATTTACTCAGTTACGTAAGGGCGTCTAAAAATTCAGTAAGGATTCCTGACCTAAATTTCCGAAGCCAATAAACTTACTATGACTTTATAAAATGACTTTATAATGGTAGAGAAGGTGTTATATTTCTGAGGGATTTCACTTTATTACATTTTCAGCATATATTACTATAGGGGTGCAAATCTTCAATGAAAGAGAAATAAATAGTGTTTAGTGAATTACAGAATGTTATAATATTACTAGGAGGCTTTCATTCATTTTCCTGGTCCGAACTGCAAAACATGTAATAAAGTATGGATATTTCGCGGAGGAAATAAATACCAAATGCTAAAAGTACTTGTATCCTATTTTTTGCTTGATAACTCCTTTACAAACATAACTATTTGTATTAAATGTAATGATAATAATAAAACAAATACTATTGATACTATTATATTATACAATTATAATAATTAAATATTATGTAACCATAAAAAATTTCAGATAAGCAAGACAGCATATAAAGTAAATATACTCACCCGATCACCTATATATTAACCCCTGAACTGACGATCTTTTATGAGAAAGAGGTTAACGCTATCTCAGACCTGACAGATTTGTTTGATGCAAAGAGAAAAAAAGAGTGTGCCAGGTGTATTACAGAAATGTGATTAATCTCATTATAATATTGTGTCGGCTTTCTCCCATAACTCTCCCTGTAACCTCCCCAAACCGTTCACTGGCGCAAAAGGAGCACAGTTGGGGCAAATCATCTTAATATTAAAGACACAAAGGGAAGTAGAGCACAAATGATACCATTTTTAAAATTAGTAAGTAAAACTTCAGTTTGCACACTTGGCCCAGTACTTAGAGATTATAGGAGTTATTGATTAAACTGCGATAGTGCAGACAAGGGTACTATAACATCGAAAACTCCCATCGAAGTCAATGGGCTTTTAGGTGCCAGAGTAACCCCATCAGCACTATTACCATTTAATGAGTAACCCCCCCCCCCCAAGTGCATCAAGTATCAAGGTTATTGAATAAGTAAGTATCTAAGTATCAAGATCATTTCCCCCTATATTGCTTCATGTGTGTCTGATATCGAGTTTAAATATTAGTTACATGAGGAACATATAATGAGATGTAGCAAGGCAAATGTGGAGCAAAATTGTCTCAAATAGCTTTGTTTTCCTCTTGTGTCTCTTTGTGGCGACGTTTCAAGGTCTTTGCTCCCAGTTTTGCAATGTGTGCATCATCTTGCGATTTAGGGAGTGCCCACAAGAGGAGTTAATGAGAGGTTTAGATTAAAATGATATGTAGTAAATTCTGCGCCTCTGTGCATCATTTTTTTAATCTCATTTGTCCAAAAAAGGTGCGAAGGGTAAAGTAGCATAGACTTTTCTGGATAACAATTTGCGTCACGAGTAGGAAACGTTTTCTTACATTTCATGCAACACAAGCAGAAAATGAAGCACGAGTAAAAAAAAAACCTTCTCCTTGTACTGTGTTTTCATTGATACGTTACCGTTTTCGGTCTGGGTCGCATTGACTCCTCCACTTAATGATCTGCAGCAAATATAAACCAGTAACAAGATAATGTTACTGCCTCCAAACAGCATTCACATAGCTGCACAACTGAGCCTGGTGCTCGAGACATGAGGGTTCCAGGCAGATCCTCAGGGGTTCATAAAATGACTGCTGGGCACTGCAATTCCTTCTGATTTATTAAGCCGTAAGTGAAAGCCGGTGTTTTGGTTTTATATCGTTACCTTCATCACCTTGATGGGCGTCTTGAAAAAGCTTGTAATATACAGTCAGCTTATTAAATCATTAAAATAGATCGAGAAAGGTTGTGCACACTAAAAGCGGTAAGCATTAACACTATATACAGGCATACCCCGGTTTAAGGACACTCACTTTAAGTACACTCGCGAGTAAGGACATATCGCCCAATAGTCAAACGGCAGCTCGCGCATGCGCCTGTCAGCACGTCCTGAACAGCAATACCAGCTCCCTACCTGTACCGAAGCTGTGCGCAAGCGGGGACACTAGAGAGCCTGTTACAAATGTGTTATTTACATCACTTATGCATGTAAAAGTCGATTGCAGTACAGTACATGCATTGATAAGTGGGGAAAAAGGTAGTGCTTCACTTTAAGTACATTTTCACTTTACATACATGCTCCGGTACCATTGCGTACGCTAATGCGGGTTATGCCTGTACAGTATATTCTGAGTCTACCTCAAGAAAAGCAATACATCCGATTGCCAAAGAGAATCCATTTTTGTAGAGTCTTGTATGAGAATATAGTGAAAGTGCCCTTTGGTAAAACTTATTAATATATACTGCCAGCATTTTGTCCCGGAAGCTGAAGAAGATCACTTGCTCACTGAAACGGTGGCATTATATACTATTATATTTCTTTTATTGTATTCTCAATTTGGTGGAGCCCAAGGCTCTCAAAAATGTATGAATCAGTAAGAGTTGCACTGCAGGGCCTGGCAATCATTTTGTTTATTCTGCATTAAATAGAAGACATTTTTGACACATTTGCAGTGTCAAGCAAAAGAAACACACACAAAAATACTACATTGGAGTGTTGTATTTAGATGCACATTTAACTACATTTATAGAGTTGTATTAAAAAAGTCTTCTGGCTGCAGACTGATAAATAAATCTTCTACACCTTTCGGTCTAGTTTTCTACAGTTTTGCAGCTTGGAAATGTTAATAACATCAAAGATTCAAACGAGGTGCAAAACTAGTGCAAATAATAATGTGAAGTTCATCAGAAAGTAATGTATTCAACAAGAAAATGAAAAAAAGATCAATTACTCTTTATTCTATCCTTAATTCTATTAAGCATTTTTTTGAACTTAGTATATTTACAGATTATTTTTTTTTGATAAAAGAGATTTGTAACATTTGTATATACAGTAGATTTCCAAAAATAACACAGAAAAGAACACAGAAATAACACACAAATTGAGCTTAAAACAGTGTCCATTATTCGTACAGTGGAAGAAAGAGGATTCGATGGGGTAGATGCTCAGTAGGTTGCTAAATTTCTAACGTTACATTAATGTCAATTTAAAGTGTCCATATCTGTAACGCATATCCCCAAAGGTGCTTAGCGCTACGATGTTCAGCCAGTTTCCTTAAAAATGACGGAACGATATATTATAACGGACGTTAGGCTCAGTCATATGCAAATCATATGGTAACGAGCACTTTACCTAACTAAGGAGATCCTCTGACCTTCGTTACTGTTAACGTGATGCTAATAACGCAACGATATTTAGCCCCTGCTTAAAGCTGCCCTTACTTCCAAACCCTGAGTAACGTAGCGTTATTTCTACAAATATCCTACAAGGGGAAAGGGCATGTCTTAAGTGGTACCCGTATGAATGGACTGAGTGTAGGATTTAACCCTTACATTGCATGCGTTATACTAATGTACTGTATATGGTGGAACATCTAAATGACTGAAACACAGCAATAGATGCAAATGAAATTGCGATTTTTTCCCCCAAGGATTAACTATAATAAGATTTGTAATGATTAAAGGGAATGTAATATATGTTTATGTGGTCTACTATTATATGTAATATTGAGCGTGTTAAGTATGAGTGTGCCAGAATGAATCTGCATATGACAGGAGACAGAAGTTTCAAAAATAATATTTTATTACACACAGTTGCGGCACCGTGTGGAGAAAAATATATGTAAATGTAACATTATTAATAAACAACAAATATAACTATATACATAAACATCAACACTAACCATAAGAACAAATGTATTTTATTATAAAATGTTTTACCAGGAAGTAATACATTGAGAGTTACCTCTCGTTTTCATGTATGTCCTGGGCATAGAGTTATGAGGACAAATAATACATGGTTACATGTACAAATACATGTACAAATACATGCCACGCTTCTTTTTGGCTATGGCACTGCCTCCCGCACTTGGCCCACGGGTACGGGATATACCACGGTGAACTCTTGGTAATAAAGGTGGCGAGGGTGTGACCATCACCTCTCATGGTGGAGGAGGGGGAGTTTGTGCAATATGACCAGGGACTCCAGGTATTCTCCTGGGGTGCTTAGCACCAAAGTCCGGTCCAGCCCCTAAAACCTGAAACCTGTCCAGCCCCTGCTGCATTGCCCAGTTCAGCATATTAATGATGCTGTCATCTGGGCTAAACTGTTGGAGAAAGCAGTAGTGTTCTGTCTCATGGAGAGGGGAATTAAGCAGCCATGGTGCTGTGATGCCTTGGGCGGCTTGCTCCTGCCATCGGGCGGATTTCTCCCACCGTTGGTTGTATTTCTCCTGCCTTTCAGCCCTGGCATCAATACAGGCAAAACGCCTCCCACTGTATTACAGTCAGCAGCCTCTGGTGCTCCAGCAGCACTGCAGCATTAGGCCTTAATTATACCAAAAACAGCAGAACTGCAAAGTGATCCGGTGACATCATTGTAGCGACGTCGCCGTTCTACATGTGAACATGCCAAAGAGATTTGTAGCGCTTCTGCAGGGAGACATGGCCAGATTGGTTGGTTGATGATGCACTGTGATTGGCCAAGCAAATCACGTGATGCAGCCGTCGTGTGTGAATAACAAAATCTCAAATCTCGTGCGGAGACAAACGCTTTGCAGTACGTGGCGGCGCTTACATCGCGCTCGGTATGTGCACTCTTATTGGTTTGTTTTATTTTATTTTTCAGGTGTGCGCTGATGCGCGCGATTTTTGGTACAATCACGGCTTTAGAGACAGATGTTGGCTGTCTCATTGCTGCAGCACCAGGTGGGGTAGGCCGAGGTGCAGCAGCACTGGCAGCCAGTCGAGCAGCAGGTGGGTTAGCGACATCTTCGGCTGGGGGTCCAGCCACATCTTCAGCTGGGAGTCCAGCCACATCTTCAGCTGGGGGTCCAACCACATCTTCGGCTGGGGGTCCAACCACATCTTCGGCTGGGGGTCCAACCACATCTTCGGCTGGGGGTCCAACCACATCTTCGGCTGGGGGTCCAGCCACATCTTCAGCTGGGGGTCCAACCACATCTTCGGCTGGGGGTCCAGCCACATCTTCAGCTGGGGGGGGGGGGTGCAGCCGCATTTGTGTCAATGTATCCAGATCTCTGCTCCAAGTTTGCGACATTTGCGTCAGCTTGTGATATGGGGAGTGACAATTGGAGGGGTTAGGGAGGAGTTACATGACACACAGATTACAATGAGATGTGACAATCTCTGCCTCTCCGTACAACACTTTTATTTCTTGTACTTTATTTCTTGTATTTACGTCAAAAAAATCTGCCAGATTTGTGTCAAATGTTAGAAATACTTTAATATATTTGACGCAAACGCAAGCGGAAGATGGAGCAATGCATCAAAACAAACTTCTATGTGCGCTTTCTTTACGTAGCGTCTGTCCATGCAGCAGTAGGCTGGCCATATTTCCTTGAGACAAAAATGGGACATTGGGATGGCAAAAATGGGACGCCCTGCACCCCCCACCGCTCTCAGCTCCCCCCCGCTCTCAGCTCCCCCCACTCCCAGCTCCCCCCGCTCGCCCCGCTTCCAGCTCCCCCCACTCTCAGCTCCCCCCGTTGCCCCTGCTCTCAGCTCCCCCGCTCCCAGGTCCCCCCGCTCTCAGCTACCCCCGCTCTCAGCTCCCCCTGTTGCCCCTGCTCTCAGCTCCCCCTGCTCCCAGCTCCCCTCGCTCGCTCCACTCCCAGCTGGCCCCACTCTCAGCTCCCCCCGCTCTCAGCTCCCCCCGTTGCTCCTGCTCTCAGCTCCCCCCGCTCCCAGGTCCCCCCGCTCCCATCTACCCCCGCTCTCAGCTCCCCCTGTTGCCCCTGCTCTCAGCTCCCCTTGCTCTAAGCTCCCCCGCTCCCAGCTCCCCCTGCTCCCAGCTCCCCCCACTCTCAGCTCCCCCCACTCCCAGCCTCCCCCACTCTCAGCTCCCCCGCTCCCAGCTCCCCCCACTCGCCCAGCTCCCCCGCTCCCAGCTTTCCCCACTCCCCCCACTTCCCCCACGTCCCCCACACCCACATCATATACTGGTGGTGGGCAGTAGACGGGAGGAGCATCCATCCCCCCGATAATATACTCGGGGGGCGTCTGTCTCTGTCTGTCTGTCTTATCTATCTAATCTATCTATCATCTATCTATCTAATCTATCATATCTATCCTGTCTATCCTGTCTATCCTGTCTATCCTGTCTATCCTGTCTATCCTGTCTATCCTGTCTATCCTGTCTATCCTGTCTGTCTGTCTGTCTGTCTGTCTGCCTGTATTTCGTATTTACAAGTAGAATTAGTAAATATAATTTTAGTGTAATTTATTATTTAAGGTAGCCATATGATAGCCATACTGTTAAAATAATATATTTTCTTAACCTATATAATGAAACATCACAATCAATTATCCACTCCCCCCCCTTAAAATTAGACTTTTTTTTCTAAAGCTGCAGATGGGAAAACAAGGTTAGTACAGACACACACATATTTTGGGATGTGCGTCAATTTAATGTCAAATAATTAATTTGTGACACTTGGTATGTAGGCCTCAGTATGTTTTCATGTTGTAATAAATGTGAATGTAATAATGCCTTTTTTTCTAGTCTTTCTGAAGAGGTTGACACCTAATATAGAAATGTGTGTGAAACATATACAAAAGGTTTTCGAAATAACAAATACAATAACTCTGTTTGTCCAGAATAGCAAATTGTATTTATTGAGGCAGCTATATGAACATTGACAGTGACACTGTTCTTTTCTAAATGTATTTAATGCTCAGCTTTAACCATTATCTCTACTAAGAAATGTATCTGTACTTGTTGCTATTTTCCAACTTTTATTACCTTGGGGTATGAAAAATTTCCATTCTCATTATAATTTATTGACGTATTATTCTTACTGGTCCCTTTCTTTCTTTACCATCTCTGTATTTTCAGCACTATTTTTTTTTATCTCCCAAGATATATAGCATCTTGATTATATAATGCTTCTCATTTCTCTGTGGCACGTTGCTCGTACACGGTAAAAATGAAAAGTAAAAAAAAAAACCTAAACAATTGCTGGGACAATGTACATGTCTGGATACGTATGTGTTAAGGGTTTTTAAAAGTCTTCCATTTCTGTGTGACTAAACCTATTTGCAAAAATAACTTACGGTATAGGAGTTCCTGTTATGTTACCAGGCTACCGTGGGAAGGATTTGCATGTTAGAATAATTCTCTTAATCATTAATTTAGTACAAAAATGAAAAAGGCATAAGACATTTATATGTACTTAGCAAATTACTAATTAATAACATGTTATTCTTACTTTGAACCTTGAAAGCAAAACGTAATAAAAACAGACCACATCCTTCTAATATGTCTGGAGCTCATAGCCAGACGTATCCCAGAGCTTGTGCTACAAGAGATCACCCGGAAAACTATCTTGTACATCAACTTCACCAAACCAAAAAAAGTGGATGTGATGGGGTACAGATGTAGCAAGACTCAATATCTCCGGTGCCGCAGTCAAAGAAGCAAAAGTCCGTGGCAGTGTCTGGTGCGACCGTGCTGGGGGTGTCCATGCTTCCGACTGGGGCCCCGGCATCGTTATTCCTTTAGTGCGCGATCACAGTGGGTGGCAGTGGCACTGGAGACTGTACGGTTAGCTACTGTACATCTGTATATGTACTGTATGAAGGCAAAGCTGGGGCAAAACTTGGCACTAGAGGGGTTATTTACTCAAGACTCCTGGCTGCAAAACTGGGGTCAAGTCTGGGCAAATGAATTGCCCCTGATTTATCGAAGGAAAAACTCCCAATGGGATTCGTTTTCTTTGATGAATAAGGGTCTTTTTTGTGCACAGACTTTGCCCTACCTTTTGGTTTACAAACACCTAAAAGCACAATTTTCTATTTAAAGTCTAACTTTATTTTGAAAGAAAATTGGCTTTATTTAAGAAAATAACGTTCTTGCTTTTTTTTTTTAGAGCACTTGTTTTGTATAACCCATTAAAACAAAAGGTGCAATGAGCTTGTCCCTCTTATTTAAACAATAGTATTAGCACAGGCACAGTACCACAACTTTTTAAAAGCACTTTGATTGCTGAATCGCCATACGTAACTATTACAAGATGTTAGGATGGAATTAAATTGTGCACCAGAGAACTTAATAATAAAGTTTGTGTCAGCACAGAATGCGCAATATAAAGGCCATTTGTTATAACAAGTAAACCAATCATCATCTTCAGCCCTTGTCGACAGGGCCACCAACAGCGGGGGAGAAAGGGTACTTGCGTCCCGGGCCCCGGAAAAAAAAGTTAAAAAAAAACTTAAAAAAAATTTAAAAGTTAGAAATTAGAAAAAAAAGTTAAAAAAAAATGGCGGCAATTCCCCCGCGGTCCCGGCGTGCATGCGCAGGTCCCGCCCCCCCCGCTCCCAACGTGGGACGGAGGGGGAAGTACCAGCTCCTCCTGCGGTGGTCACTGTTACCCAGTTACTGTCACCCACCCTGTCACTGTCACCCACCCAGTCACTGTCACCCAGTCACTGTCACCCAGTCACTGTCACCCAGTCACTGTCTCCCACCCTCCCAGTCAGTGTCTCCCACCCACCCAGTCACTGTCACCCAGTCACAGTCATTCACCCACCCACCCACCGTCATTCACCCACCCACCATCATTCACCCACCCACCGTCATTCACCCACCCACCATCATTCACCCGCCCACTGTCATTCAACCCACCGACCGTCATTCACCCACCCACTGTCATTCAACTGTCATTCCCCCACCCACCCACCCACTGTCATTCACCCACCCACCCACCCACCCACTGTCATTCACCCACCCACCCACCGTCATTCACCCGCCCACCGTCATTCACCCACCCACCATCATTCACCCACCCACCGTCATTCACCCACCCACCGTCATTCACCCGCCCACTGTCATTCAACCCACCTGCCGTCATTCATCCACCCACCCACCCACTGTCATTCACCCACCCACCCACCCACTGTCATTCAACTGTCATTCACCCACCCACCCACCAACTGTCATTCAACCGTCATTCACCCACCACCCACCATCATTCACCCACCCACCCACCGTCATTCACCCAACTGTCATTCTACTGTCATTCACCCACCCAGGCAGACAGTCACATGTCTTTTGTTGAAAATATAAAAATAAACAGGTTGCATTGTAATGTTTTTTTCTGTATCAAAATAAGAAAACAGTTTAGTAAAAGTTGCGCGCTTAAAGATATTTTTTCGTGGTAGGTGCGCTATGGGTTCGGGGGGGACGCTATGGGTTCAGGGGGAAGGGGGGGCCCTGCTCCTTTCATTTGTCCCGGGCCCCATGATTTCTGTTGGCGGCCCTGCTTGTCGATGCACTGCTGGATGAGGCCTATCCAAGGATCTTCCAGGTATTGCGGTTGCAGTCTCTCTTCTCCATGTTGCACCAACACATTTTCTGATTTCATCCTCCTATCCTACTGTTGGTCTTTTAATCTCTCTTAGGGCTCATTTACACCAAGTGCTGCAGGGCGGCAGCGCTATTCGGTGACGTCATCCAGCGCTGTCGCCGATTGGCATCTTGATTATAATGGTGAGGGAGAGCAGAGGAGTCATGGAGGCGTGGCTGAGGCTTGGCTGTGAGCGGTTCGTCCTCATTGGCTAAACCGCTCACGTGGCTTAGCCGTCATGTCAAGAATTTTTTTGCAAATCTCTTCAGGAGACTGCCGCCCTGCAGCTCCACGTGGCACGCTGGTATGTAAAGCATCAGTAATTTTCAGCAGTTTTTTCTAGCCACGCGGCATCGCGCCACGCGGCATCGCCGGCGACTTCTGGTATAATCACGGTCTTAGTATCCAGTCGAGTACCATCTTTGTCCAATGACAGTTCTTCTTGCGATATTTCTGGCCCACTGCCATTTTAATTTCTTCACCCTTCAGACTCTTATTTGGTTTCAAAGCCATTCATTATTTTTTCTGTCTCTTCGGTTAATACCCAGCATATACTGTATCTCTCTATAATTCTTTGTGTTGTCTGAAGCTTCTGAATTTTCTGCTAAGTAAACCAATATATGTGTGTGTGTATATATATATGTCCGTATAAGTATGACTTGGAGATCGAAATTTACTGAGTCATTACTGACACAAGTGAACTCTCTTTCCATGAGCGCTAAAGGCCATGTCTGTACACACTGTGCTGTATGTATGCACACACAGCTGTCTCTTACACATACAAATACTCCTTGTTTTTCCATCCCTATACACCAATAGACACCACATAGTATCTACACACACTTTTAGTTATGCTACAATCTCTCACATTTCCACACCTACCCACACCATTAATATTAACTCCCACTCCACACACCCCTTTTGTAAAGCACTGTATACACTGTATACACTGTGGGCTCTCCATTCATTTATATTCACACAGATACACACACACACACTTACATCACTAACTTTCAGGAACCATTTAACACCTCTAGCCATAAATCACATCCACACCGGGGGAAGGACAAGCACAGATAACTTTCCAAGAGACACTGTTTTTAAGTATACCCTTTGCTTGCTTCATTCATTGTAACATCGCCGGAAGAAGAGATCAGTGTATCTCGAAAGCTCACACAAATAAAAGCATTTCGTTAGCCACAGAACGGTATCGTCTATTTATTTTTGATTATTGAAGCTCGGCTAACATCTCTCTCTCTCTCTCTCTCTCTCTCTCTCTCTCTCTCTCTCTCTCTCTCTCTCTCTCTCTCTCTCTCTCTCTCTCTCTCTCTCTCTCTCTCTCTCTCTCTCTCTCTATATATATATATATACACACAAAACAAAAGATTGCAACACCAATTATTAAATGTAGATGAAATAAAATAGAACAATCAATATTAGGGACAGATAAAGTCCCTGCTTTAATAATTATAGATTGTGCCAATTACAAACAAACATAAAACCAACATACGGGATGGGGAAATACTGTAGACACAGTACGAAAAAAAGGGGAGGGAAGGATGCAGCCAAAAAATAAAATAAAAACATTGAAAATAACAATAAAAACACTGGAACTTCCAAGCAGCATCATCCACCTTCCCCAATACTTCTAAAAGATAAAAAGGGACCGCGCGGGCTCCATAGTGTATTGGGTTTCAGGTTTTAATATCACAAGCTAAAATCAGGTCACTTACAACAATTCAGTAAAATATGCGCATTGGTTGTAAACATCAGTCCTCTGTTGCGCGTCTTCCGGTATGGGGCTCCCAATCTCGTGGCTGGGAACGTGTGTCTCCTCCTGCTTCACAGCCAGGTATCTCCAGTGTTGTGCGTCCACACACAGTGCCAGGAGCCTGCTGTATAGTGCCTTGTAACTATGGAGGGGAGCTGTGGAACTTGGAGCAGTGATATTGCTGTAGCCGGGGGACCTGTGTGTGGACGCACAACACTGGAGATACCTGGCTGTGAAGCTGGAGGAGACACACGTTCCCAGCCACGAGATTGGGAGCCCCGTACTGGAAGATGCGCAACAGAGGACTGATGCTTACAACCAATGCGCATATTTTACTGAATTGTTGTAAGTGACCTGATTTGAGCTTGTCATATTAAAACCTGAAACCCTTTACACTATGGAGCCCGCGCGGTCCCTTTTTATCTTATATATATATAACAATGAAAAATCATGCAAGTGATCCGGTATACCAGCACAACACAGCAACTGAAGAAAAAAGTGATTTAATGGTCCATAATGCAGACATAAAGCCCAAGGGGCTTTTCCCCCCTGCATTATGGACCATTAAACCCCCTTTTTCTTCAGTTGCTGTGTTGTGCTGGTACAGTATACCAGATCACTTTGGTGATTTTTCATTGTTTTATACCTCTCTCCCTTTACCATGCACCACGAACACCATTTTTTAGGCATATTACCCTGTGTATGCAGCCATTTTTTGTTTATATATATATATATATATATATATATATATATATATATATATATATATATATAGTATATATATAAAATAGAAGTCAGATACTCTCAGTTACTAATAAAAACTGAAAAAAGTATATTCCATTATATCAAGAAACTCTACAGTATATACTAAGTATGAAATCACTAGAATTCTACCTTGAATATGAAGTGACAGTAGATTTGTTACTTTTCTACCAGGTGTCTTTATTTATTGCTGAATTATTTATTGTATGTATGTGGAGAAAGATAGACAGGGATTCTTCAAGCCGCCATGTTTCACACCAAGATCTGGTGGTAACTGCCACTGACTTCAATGGCAGTCACTGCCAGATTGGGGTAGGATACCCTGCATCGCTGTTTGATGAGTACCGGCCATAGATAGATAATTACCACACAATTAGCATGTGTTTAAAACTGTAAGGTATATTGTAATACTGTTATGGGTACAGGTCCTTCTTCTATAAAGTGCGACACTACTGCATGGAAAATCCTATTGATTCTAACGTGGCTTTCTGTGTGACAGCACCCTATTAGCACCATCACACTTTATAGAATAAGTCACTAAAGTGCAATATTATTATTTAACAGCCCACAAAGACCTTTTACAGTGATGGCTAAGAAGGGTATTTATTAAAGTGTGTTAACTCTTACTGGTATCTGCTGTCTGGCTACATGTCCAATATCATGCAGTAAATGTAACCATGGATTAGAAAAGGGGTGCTCAATCCAGTCCTCAAAACCCTTAACAGGTAAGGCTTTATGAAGAGCACAGCTTCTGCACGGGTGGCTTAATCTGAGCCACTGATTGAGCCACCTGTGCTGGAGCTAGGATATCCTTAAAACCTGATCTGTTGGGGGGTCTTGAGGACTGCAGTTGAGCACCCCTGCTTTAGTATATCCACATGGGGGAGGAATTCACCAACGCTGCTTGGATCTCGTCAGCTATAATTGCACCGTGAAATTCCAAGTGTAGCTCCCATAATGCAATTTAAAAGTAAAAACGAAAGCGAGTGATGGCAAATGCAAACCGGAGAGATGAATTCATTTTATTATCAGAATTATTATTCTAAATTCTGCATAAGACACCTACAATCTGAACAATAGAGCAGAACAGACAGTTGACCGTTTCCCTTCGAGCTAAAGAGTGGTGCTAGTAATGACACCATCACGCACAGATTTGCACTGTTAATGACCATCCAAATGGTGAGATTTACTTGCTTGTTTCGGCGCATTCTGCACTTTTTACGAGCTCAGTTCACAGAAAACCCACTGAAAGGTTGCTCGACGCTTTCATGAATCAGTCCTTTTGCATGCCATTGAAGCCCTCATAAAATTAGTGCGCTTCATATGCTAGCAATTATTGGCCTGCTTTAGAAAAGCATTACACACTGTTTGCATTGGGCTTTTCAGAGGCACGTTACCCATAAAAAAATTGTGGAATGCGCCCAAGCCCAGTGCCACAGCTGGAAACTCATTAAAGCCTTGTGAGCAGGGGTTGACGTCAAAATTATGCATCTCGGCAAGGGAGAACTGGAAGCCGGGACTGTGCTGCTCATGGCTGGGTATCTTAGACTTACTTCACATTTACAGGGCACTAGGGCATAGCCCCTTATATATAGGTTTTATACCTATACAGTACATAATATTTACTACCTCAGTTTATAGAGGAAACTTTAGGCCACTCCTGTTTGTTACCTAATTCTTTTTCCAGATGCTCTCTTGTATTCTAGTCTTGATTTGGCAGAACAAGAAGCATTTAGAATACTCTTTTATTTTGCCCTTATTTCAATAAGTAGCACAGGACGTGCTGTAGGCAATTAGATGTGGCTTTTGCATGCAGATCAAACTCATACATGCTGCCTGTTGACTTGCTAAGGAACACAGGCCTAGATTCACTAACGGTCATTATATTGGCGATAATAATTGGCTTTTGTTTTTTTTACAGGCTGATATTTTCGTTGAGTTGACGACCCGTTGACTAAGAGGGATATTTGCACGATACGCGCGCATTACTAACCTCGTTTGCATGCGCGTCTTTTGCGATAAGGGAGGAGGCTGGCAAACTTTTTCAACCATGGGATAATGTAACGGTTATCATTTCATCAATGTTGTTATTATTTCGCTATTATTTTTATTATTGTTGTTTATTTGGAAAGTGCCAACATATTCAGTGGCGCGGTACAATGGGGGAATAGAATGACATCAATGTCATGAACAGAATGACATACCGAATTAGGCCGAACAAGCACAAACAGATACAGAAGGTAATGAGGGCCATCCTCGGGAGAGCTTACAACAAAGTGATTTAACAAATCAAAATGAATTACTTCTAGCTCCAAGTTCCACCTGGGGATCTAAACTTTATAAAGTCCCGTATACTGTTACTATGGATAGTATATGTAGTACTGTGGTCTGGATATATTCAGCAGTTCTATGAGCAGGTGTAGTTAAATTAACCAGTGTCTTCACATGTGATAAACTAGATAGAAGTTAGGACTTACATAGTAAATAACGGGGTACTAATGGACAACTGGTAGGGGTATATGAACAACGGAGGATACTTGAATTACCTCTGAAGCCCCTTCACCACATTGAAGTCCTTCCTCTGTCTCCGTTTTGTCCCGGTTTTGTAGAGATGCAACATCTCGCAGACAGTGCTGGATCTGTATACTAAACTCCCAGTATGTTGGAGCCTCCACGCTGTTGTTCTGCGGTCTCATATAGCGCTGCTCAGGATCTAACCGCCGTCTCATCAAGGATGGAATGGCATGTATAGTCAACACCGGAACCTGCATCCACTGTTAAAGCGCCACTCCAATCGAAGGATTTGCACAATGTAAAAACTGTAGATTGATTGGACCGCTGTTCAGGCAAGAAGGGCACCAAACAACTCACCGGGTAATAGAAAAATAAAAAAAGTCTATTGGGTTACATGTTTAAAAAACAAAAAACATACTAGGGACAGAACAGGGACATAATTCTCCTCCCATGCTACACAGCGCTTTCTCAAGGAGACTGCATGAGTAGGTACAAAGGTAAGTAATATAGCCCTCCTACGAAAGTGATAACATCTGACGGTAATGAGACATAATAGACGTATGGTGGTAATCGTCTCCATTTAAGAGCCCCCTCATTA
The DNA here is from genome assembly GCF_040206685.1 of Ascaphus truei. Classification (NCBI taxonomy): domain Eukaryota; kingdom Metazoa; phylum Chordata; class Amphibia; order Anura; family Ascaphidae; genus Ascaphus; species Ascaphus truei. The sequence continues at coordinate 9,578,846 of NC_134491.1, forward strand.
ATGAGTGTATAAGTATATATGTGTAGCCCCGGTAAGAAATGGGGGCTATATATCTTTCTCTTACTGGTGTAAGTCCTGCTAAGGGCAGGCCGCCAGTAGTTATCATGGGTTCCCCGCTTCAAGCCTTGGCCTGATTGGTGGAGGTAAGCCCCCTGACTGTGTGGAAGGCAGAGACACAGGGGGGGGGGCTGCTGACATCATGAGGGGTGGGGCTGACTAAATTTAGTCCTGCCTGTTCCTGTAAGTGACAAGCAGTTCTGTCCTGGGAGCAGAGAGTGCTGGAGTGACTGACCTGAGAGGTCATGATTAGAGTGACACCTGTGCTTGGAGGAGAAGCAAAAGACCAGCCTGTTTAGAGCTGATAACACTATAGGCAGTGGACCAATGCCCCTCACCCTGCTCAGGGGGTGAGGGGGGAATCTTGCCTCACCCAGAGGGTATACCCTTGGGGTGGGTGTCGGGTGTATTGAAGCCCCATACAGCCCATCCTGCAGGGGTACAGCCTATAGGAGAAGGGGAGGAGGACAAGACCTTGTACATGCTGCTGTGAACTGCTGCTGTGTATGAACTGCTGCTGTGTGCTGTTACAAGGACAATAAAGAGACATTGCTGCTTTTATCAAAGACTGTGTGTGAGACTGAAATCTCTCGCCCTGAGACCATGCCTTCTCTGGGAGGATTTGACCCTACCCCTTAGGGCTCACCGTTACTGCTAAGAAGATGAAGGCATATACCCCAGAAGCCTGTCCCTGTTATCCCCAATACCATCGCGGGAGACTCAGGTCCTCCTGTTCCTCACAGGTACGCACCACCCACATACATGTAACCAGCCCTCACTACACCCTAGAGGTCCAGTCTGCGACCGGGGGGGGGGGGAGGGGGGGCGGGGACATGGGTTACATATGTTATCCAGAATATATCTATGGTTAATATTAAACCACGAAAGTAAAACATAATGAACTATGTTGATGTGATTTGCTGTAATAAGAGATCATACTACAGTTAAGTATCATAATACTGGTTGTACAAAAAAGAAGCTGGTGTTGCTCATAAGACAATCAAATCAAAGAAAATGATTGAGAGACATCCAGCTGAGTAGATAAACCATATGTACCTCATTATAAGTGACCTCCCATATTATAAATATATAGATATATACATTATCTATTTGACCTGTGGTTGATGAGAATGGTTCTGTTATCGGAGGTCACTTACAATGAGGTACATACAATTTACACTGTTAAATTGCCCCCCAAACCCACCCTCTTTTGAAATTCTAGTTGGCAAAATCTGCCTCCCCTTTTCTAAGCCCATCTTGCTCGCTGGCATCTACCGCCCCAATAAAGCCCCTCTACAATCCCTGACTGATATCACCCAATTTCTTGGCTCCATTTCCTCTCTGAATGAGAAGAGTGAGCTGCTAGTTCTTGGGGATTTCAACTTCAATTGGCTTGACCATAAAAACCACAAAATCCAGATACAACTCAAGTCACTTAACCTATCACAACTCATTTCCCAACCCACACGGACAAACCTGCAATCGCATAACCATTCCTTGCTAGACTGGATTCTCTCCTCAAACCCCAGCAGAATCCAATCCTCTGGCATCCTTCCTGATATTTTCAGTGACCATGCAATAGTGTACTGTGTAAGGAAAATTAAACCGCCCCATTCAAGCCCTAAAGTTCTCTTCACTAGAACATTTAAAAACTTTAACCCACAACAGTTTCTGGATGACCTTACCAACTGCCCATGGCAGAGAATCGATTTAATGCCCGACCCTGATTCTGCGCTCGAATATTTCCAATCAGAGTTCTTAAAACTCTGCAATACCCATGCTCCACTACGCAAAATAAGGGTACGGAGGGCCCACCTTCCATGGGTTACAACTGACCTTATTGCACTCTACCAGCTCAGGGATACCTTGTGGAAAAGCTACAAAGTAACTGGCACTACCAAAGATCTCAATTACTACAGATGCATGCGGAATATGTGCACAAGGCAAACAAGGCACGCAAAAGCACAATATTACTCTGACAATCTCCACCAAAATACATCAAATCCAGCTAACTTCTGGAAGGTTATCAACAATATATTCCAGCCTCCTAACCATCAACAACCAAGTAATATCATTAAGAGGGATATTACTCTGACAAACCCCACTGACATTGCAAATGCATTCAATGATTACTTTGTGGGGTGTGCCACTAACTTATTAGCGAAACGCAGCACAAACCCCAAACCTGAATCTCATCCTGGGAGTACACACATAGCCTCACCCCCTCCCAACACTGCCCACAATTTTCAATTTGGCCCAGTATCTGAAGAGGAAATGACACTAGCGCTCCTCAAACTAAAACTAAGCAGCCAATGCGGACCTGACTTACTACAATCTAGGTTCCTACGACTTGGTGCCCCAGCCATTGCCAAACCAATTGCTTCCATAGTCAACTCTATCCTGTCTGCAGGCCATATCCCTAAGACCTGGAAAACTGCCAGAGTTGTCCCAATCTTCAAAAGTGGGGACAAAAACACTGTCTCAAATTACAGGCCAATCTCCCTTCTCCCAATACTATCCAGTCATGGAAAAATGTGTCCACTCCCAATTTAGCGATTTCTATAACAAGACAAATTTCCCTAGCCAATTCCAATCTGGCTTTCGCCCCAAACACTCCACCATAACTACCCTGCTAAAAGTTTGCAATGAAATCCAGTGTGGAATGGGGACAACTCACTGGTGCAGTATTCCTAGATTTTGCAAAGGCTTTTGATACTGTTGATCATGCTATTCTGCTTAACAAACTCCAGAGCTCTGGAATAGGGAAGCATGCTTTAAACTGGTTTCAGTCCTACCTATCAGGAAGATCCCAACATATGTCCATCTCAGGCTCTAACTCCAACCCCCTGGATATCACCTGTGGTGTCCCGCAAGGCTCTGTTTTGGGGCCCCTACTCTTCTCAGTGTTCATTAATGATCTTACCACAGCTTGTAAGGAAGCCTCAATACACATGTATGCAGACGACACAATCCTATATGCACACAGCCATAGCCTCTCTGACTTTCAACACATACTTCAGTCTGACTTTTTGAGACTCGAAAACTGGATTTCCCAAAACAAACTGTTTTTAAACACTGACAAGACTGTAACAATGGTATTTGGGACCAAGACTAAATTTTTAAAGCTTCCAGCGACTGAGCTCCCAATTAGAACCAACGCTAACACCACCCTAACCCCTGTCACTAGTTTTAAATACCTGGGATTATGGTTTGACTCCCACTTAACATTGATACCCTGACAACCAAGACCTATGCCAAAATAGGGGTACTTTACAGGAACAAATCCTCCCTAAGTCTCCTGGTCAGAAAGCGTATCGCACAGCAGATGCTAATGCCAATTATTGACTATGGAGACATAGTATATGGCTCGGCACCTCAAACCCACCTTAGCAAACTTGACACCCTCTACAATTGAATCTGTTGTTTTGTTCTCCATTGCAACTACAACACACATCACTGCGAAATGCTCAAAGAACTAGATTGATCATCACTTGAGTCTAGGCGCAAAGTTCACCTTTCCTGTCTTGCCTTTAAATTCTTCATGGGCAAGCTACCCAGCTACCTGAACAAGCTCCTCACCCCTACCACTTGCAGCACTTATCACCTGAGATCAGATTCCAAAAGACTGTTCATGGTCCCAAGGCTCAACAAAGTATTCCTCCTCCTACCGTGCACCCCAAAACTGGAACAACCTACCAGAGACTCTAACATTCACCACCAGTTTAAGTTCTTTCAAATCTAAGTCTCACATTTTAATCTGGTCTGTAACTGTTTCATACGCCCATAATATATATATTTTCTTTAACTGTGCGTGCAATGTCTTGTATATAATGTATACCCTGTTCATTTATGTAACTGTATTTGTAACCATGTATTATTTGTCTTACTCTGTGCCCAGGACATACTTGAAAACGAGAGGTAACTCTCAATGTATTACTTCCTGGTAAAATATTTTATAAATAAATATGGTTTATCTACTCAGCTGGATGTCTCTCAATCATTATCTTTGATTTGATTGTCTTATGAGCAACACCACCTTATTTTTTTAGATACTTTGTGAACAACCAGTATTATGATACTTAACTGTAGTATGACCTCTTATTACAGCAAATCACATCAACATAGTTCATTATGTTTTACTTTCGTGGTTTAATATTAACCATAGATATATTCTGGATAACATATATACTTATACACTCGTTAATGAGGGGACTCTTAAATGGGGACGATTACCACCATACGTCTATTATGTCTCATTACCGTCAGATGTTATCACTTTCGTAGGGGGGCTATATTACTTACCTTTGTACCTACTCCTGCAGACTCCTTGAGAAAGTACTGTGTAGCGTGAAACGCGTGGGAGGAGAATTTTGTCCCTGTTCTGTCCCTAGTATGTTTTGGTTTTTTAAACATGTAACCCAATAAACTTTTTTTGTTTTTATATTACCTGGTGAGTTGTTTGGTGCCCTTCTTGTCTGGACAGCAGTCCAACCAATCTACAGTTTTTACATTAAACAAAGTGATTTAACCTGTTTAATGCCAGGGGGATAGAAATACATTGCAAATAAAAAGCTTTGCAGGCCCCTGTGACTCCAAAGGGGTTACCATAAAACACAACCGCCCCCAAAAATTAATATAATTAAAAAACATTTTACATCAATTTTATATTATGTCCTTTAGTAGCCCAACTGGCCAATATGATAAAATCTCACATACCTCTGTGGAGAAAAGCCTATTTTCTTTGCTATTCCATTTGGGCTATAGCTTTAGTGAATAAGCTGTTAAAAAAATGGACAAAATTTGAAGAAATTACCAACAAAAAAAAAACCTTCCAATTATCATCAGGATTAGATTGTAAGCTCTCCGGGGCAGGGATTTCCTTTCCTATGGTCTGACTTTGTTGTGCTTATTGTTTTATAATTCCCTGTAGTGTATTGTCTTTGTAAAGCGCTGAGTACACTGTGGGCACTATAAAATCAAGCGATACAATTACAGCCCACTGTTTTCCCACTGGGGGTTATTTAATAAAGATTTCCGGCTGCAAAACTGGGGCAAAAACAAGTGCACACATTTATTACGGGAAAAAATCCAATTTCAGTGGCATGACTTTTCTTTAATAAATATGGAGGTAACAGGGGTTATTACACTCGCTGGTGCCTTATGGTGGGAAATTCTGTGATGTTATGCGGTATCACTGTCATTGAATGCTATGGAAATTCTGAGATATTCTTTGTTATATCACGATATTCTGTGTTATGAGCGAGTGTAGTAGCACTTGTATGATGCTTTTTTTTTTTACACTGAGTTTTGTAGCCTGGAGACTAGTGTAAAAAAAAAAGACATGCTCTAGAGTCTTTATTCTGTCTTAAACTCCATTAAGATTCATACCTCTATTAAACTTCCTGTTTTAACTATGTGATAAACACTCTTGCAAATCCTCTTGCATTCTAAAAGCGTTTGATATGTGAAATATTTATTAACATTTGCCCATTACATTGTACATTTTATGTTCTTGCCCAGGGTCGACTATGACCACATTGATGATGGAAGGAGATGGAACGTACTCTTCCTTTCCTGACATGGAGCCTGGTCAAGACCACTCCACTAGCGATCACTTGGTCCTGGTACCAAAATGTAACATCCCCCCCAAAATCATGTAAAATATTTGGTGAATCTAAAATATATTAACTATGATTCATTTATAAAGAGCTTTTTTTTTTTTTAAAGAAACCTAGAAAAGGTTGACTGAAGAGAACCACTTGGATCCATCTAGTCGGCCCATTTTTCTGTCTGCTGTGAATCCCCAGACCCAATTACATCCTTGGGTTTCTTACTGTCCATCCAAAGCATTTTTTAACTATGCGAGATACAATAGATATCTTCGAAAAAAAAGGTTGGACATCTTTTTTAGAAAAGAAAGGTATACAGTGATCTACCAAATAAGTAAACATGGGAAGGATGTTGATCCAGGGAGTAATTTGATTGCCATTATTTGGAGTCAGGAATTAATTTATTTTCCCCCTTATGAGACATCATTGGATAATGTTTCACTGGCGTTTTTTGTTTGCCTTTCTCTGGATAAATATATTGTAAATATAAATATAGGATAAAGTATCTGTTTGTAACAGGGGACTTATCCCTGTTCACAAATGTGCCTCTAATCCAGCAGTGTGGTGGTTAACTGTTGGTAGGCAATTAACTAACACCACCTGGCTGATTACAGGGGTTAGAAAAAGCCTGCCTCTGAGACAGAAAGAAAGACTCCTTAGTCCACAACTCGGCTGAACAAGGAGACAGACGTCTTGAGTCTGCCAAAAGAGACTGCAAGCTGACAATAAGACACAGGGGATAATACTTCTATACCTGGATCCTGACATTGCCTTATCACAGACGGGTGTGGACACCAGGAGAACAAAGAAGCCTTCCCCTACAGCAACCCAGCTAACAGATAAGACTTTTCTTTTAAGACTATTATCTATGTCTATCTAAGTATATGAATGTCTCTATGATTTGGGCTGGTGAATCGCTGGGCTAACCATGCAGTTAGAGAGCAGGATGAAAAGTGTATATATACTCCAGAGTGGAGCGGATTTTGTTTGCTGATTTACATGTTTGCTGTGTTTAAAGCAACAGGCGCAATAAAGCCTTATTTTAATTTCACCTTAAAACAGTCTCCATTGCGTACCTCTGAACACGTCTCTTACACTGTTGTATAAATTTTGATGAACGTATGTTTTTTTTTCAATCTCATCTACAATATAACCATGTAACTATGTAAAAGCAGGAGCAATGAAATGTGCTACATCTGTAATATAACACTGGGGAAAAGTGCATGAAATTAAATCAAACATTGGGAGAAAGGAGCACTTTGCCCCACAGAGCTTACACTCGGAGTGGTATGTAGTAGTGAGATTTACAGAGACAGTAGGGGTACATGTACAGATGGAGTCAGATTTACTTTCCCTGGAGTCGTTGCAAAAAACCCCACAACAAAGCGGCTCTGAGACAGTAAAAGCCGCAGTTGCCTGAGGGGAGTTCGTTCTTCAGAATGGGACACCCCAATTGGGAGCTTTTACCCTGTCGGGAGATGCCTCAGTCAGGATTCTTTGGCTTTAACATTTTGTCTGGCTGCATCTTAAAGTGCGTTCATCAGTAAAGAATGTGTTGGAGAGGTGAAAATGCACATAGGTTCTGAAGTTGCGAGAGTCACTAAAAATTATTTTGGTGTAAAATTGATCCACAGAAGAACAACAAATGAATGCATGTGGTGTGGCAATGTGTGGTTGGGGTTAGAGGCGGAGTTTGATGGTGGAACAAATAATATGTATAATATTGCAAACAAATATTTAGGGTAGACAGCCCACTCAAGCATTTACAGACTAACTGTTTCAGGGTTCTTAGTCCATGTAAAGAAAATTCACCAGAAGACTTTCATCATGAGAAATAATTGCCTTTACTAACCAGAACTCAGGCAAACATCCCACCCGAAAAACAACATTTCAGGCCCACATGACCTTTCGTCAGGTAGGTGTTCCTGATGAAAGGCCACGTGGGCCTGATACGTCTTTTGGGGGGGATCTTTGCCGGATTTCTGGATAGTAAAGCCAATTCTTTATCAGGATGGAAGTCTTCTGGTGAATTTTCTTTACATACACTAAGAAACCTGAAACTGAGTCTGCAAATCCTTGAGTGTGCTGTCTCCCCTAAATATTTGTTTTAATGATTATTTGGAAGCACAGTTACGCTCCCTGGGAGACATGCACCTTATTGCAAATATGCATATAGTGTACATTTTCTGCTCTCTATTATGTGTAGTGCACATTTCCCACCCCTGAGAGATGTGTGGCTATGGTGTGTGTATATGGTGCAATACCTGGGGTGCACAGGAGATCTGAGTCTCCGCTACTCGGAACCTGGGGTATACCTGAGTTGATGTTCGCTCGGGCGCACCTCCACCTGTACAGGATTCTATGATGTAGAATAACTCTGCTACAGGACCCGCATACAATAAAACACACACTTATGAAAGATAACAGTTTTACTGAACATAAATAACCTAGGAGATATATATATATATATATATATATATATATATAAATATACCACCAACCAGGCCACACACGGCCGTACCTTCCAATGCTCTGCTCCCCCACCCAAGGTGTGTGTGACAGGGCTACCCCACAATAGTGTTTGAGTTGCTGCACTGATACATTGGGTACCTGCCGGGTGATGCCACACCCGGGCACACTGATGCCACGATGCTGGGATTCATGGATCCGATGCTGATACTGCGAAGCCTCTGCCTCTACGTTGGGTGGGTCCCTCGTGGATTGTACCACCATAAACAATGTCTTTAATAATGTAGGGCGATCTGTGTCCTGGACCACAGGCCACAGCCACAGTGCGGCGTCTCCCTGTGTCCCTAACACTAATCTTGCTAAGCAGGGCAGGGTCCCTATCACAGACAAAAAACTATGTGGGGGTCAGGGCCTAGCTGGGGCATAATAGGGGGTATCTGGCCTAGTGCAGATGCCACTGACACCTGCGCATACAACTTACTCCTTCCTTGTGCCAGCTCCAACTGCCACTCTCCTAACTGTCAGCTCAAACTTCCAGCACACCCACAGTTCCAATCTCCCCTCAGGAGATTCTAGCAGCCCTATTGGCTGTACTGTGTCATGTGCTGTGCAGCCCCTGGGGTTGCTGGAACCTGTGCATGCGCGAACATTTTCTGCGCATGCGAGCGCATAAACAAAATGGCGCCCCCTTACCGGTTACCCGCCTGCAGCGGAGGTGAGGAGAGCTAAAGTGAGGACTGGGCTACATATGATATCCGGATTAATTTCTGATTACTAATACAGAGGGCCGCAGACAGCTTTCCCAGGGCCCAGGACTACAGTTTCCACTGGGCCCACCAGCCCCCCTACACCCCACCGACCCTCAGTGTCGACGGCCTTGTGAGACTTCCCTCTCTATCTCTCAATCACCTCTCCCTCCCCCCCCCACACCCTCACCTCTCTCTCTCCCCACACCCTCACCTCTCTCTCTCCCGACACCCTCACCTCTCTCTCTCCCCAGACCCTCATCTCTCTCTCCCCACCACTTCCTCAACTCTCTCTCCCCCACACTTCTCTCTCCCTCCCACACCCTCACCTCTCTCCCCCCCACACTCTCACCTCTCTCTCCCCCCCACACTCTCACCTCTCTCTCCCCCCCTACACCCCCGCCTCTCTGTCCCCCTACACCCCCACCTCTTTGTCCCCCTACACCCCCACCTTCTGTCCCCCCCTACAACCCCACCTCTCTCTCCTCGCCACACCCTCCCAACTCTCTCCCACCCCACACCCCCACCCCTCTCTTCCCTACACCTCCACCTCTCTCCCCCCTACACCCCAACCTCTCTGTCCCCCTACATCCCCACCTTCTGTCCCCCCTACAACCCCACCTCTCTCCCACCCCACATGCCTTCCACACACCCCACCCCTATCTCCCCCTCATGCCCCCACCTTTCTCGCTTTCACCCATCTCTCTCTCCCCCCCAACCCTCTCTACACCCCACACACCCACCTCTCTCCCACCCTACACCCCTCTCCCCCCCCACACATAATACTCTCCACACGCACATAGTACCCCTTCCCCACACACACAATACTCCCCCCCCACACACAATACCCCCCCACACATTCACCTCTCTCCCCCCCAACACCCCCACCTCTCTCTCCCCTACCACCCCCACCTCTCTCTCCCCTACACACATAATAACCGCCTCTCTCCCACCCACCCCCACAAAATACCCCCATCTCCCCCCCACACAATACCTGTCCCTCGCCACACACACACACACGCACGCACGCACGCACGCATGCACGCACGCACGCACGCACGCACACACACACACAATACCCCCTCCCCCTACACACACACACACAAAAAAAACACATATTATACACACACACACAATACCCCCATCCCTCCCACCCATACAAGAAAAACATTAAAGAAGTATGAGGGATTCAGAGATGTCTGTTGGCTAAATATTGTGTTATTTTGTATGTGAAGTCTGTGATTATTTACCAGTCAGACTTAATTGATGTCTGTCTTTATATCAGAAACCAGCGAGACTCGCGTAAAATCAGTGACAGGTCTGGGGATTGCTGCTGTAAGTGCCATTCTAATAAACAAACTTCCCTGACACATGTTTCTTGAGCTTTGTGTGGTGATGCACCAATATACTGCACCGACACACTTTATTCGAGCAAATACCCGGTATGTACCTGGCAGATACCTGGAATGCGCCGCTCCTCACCTCTGACAAGCCCCGTTGCATTTGCCTTCCCAGCCTGGGTTCATGCCTGGCTGATGGGCGGCTGATCTGTTAAATGATAATGATTAGGATTTAATAGGCTGCAATGCTTCGCGTGTCTACCAGATGGCATAAATTCATGAATTGTAATGCAGTATATATATATATACTGTGCAGTATTGCAGCCAGCGGGAATAAAATGCTTCAATCCCTGCTTGGAAAATAACTCAATGCACTCGGGCAGAAAACAGTCACAAACCTCAATACACCCGGGTATACCCGAATTCGTGGGACTAGCCAAGCTCGAATAAAGTGTGTCGCCAGTGTACCACACAATCTAGGTCTCTTACTCTTTTACTCTGTCTTTCTCTTCCCCACCTGCTCCCTCTCTTACACCCACTCTCCTCACTCTTCCCCCCTGTCCGCTATCACTCAATGACTTACCTCTCATTCAATCCTGCTCCCTGCTAAAAAAAATGCTAAAACTAGGTGTAATTGAGGAATCCCAAAGTGGGTGGAACTGCCCTATAGTTTTAGTCCCAAAGCCAGACAACAAGGTTTTGCAATGACTACAGTAAACTAAACGCTCTGTCAAAATTTGATACTTATCCTATGCCCAGGGTTGATGAACTGGTAGAGAGACTGGGCAAAGCCCGATATCTCACGACCCTAGACCTAACAAAAGGGTACTGGCAGGTTCCCCTCACAGAAAGGGCAAAAGAAAAGACAGCCTTCTCAACCCCAGACGGCCTTTTTCAATATAGGGTGCTGCCTTTTGGCTTACATGGAGCTCCTGCCACATTCCAAAGAATGATGGATAAAATTTTAAAGCCACATGCTCGGTATGCTGCCGCCTACCTGGATGATGTGGTAATCCATAGTGAAGATTGGCAATCCCACCTTCCAAAGGTCCAAGCTGTGCTTGACGCAGTTCGGTCTGCTGGACTAACTGCTAACCCCGCTAAATTCACTATTGGTCTGGAGGAGGCCAAGTATCTGGGATATTCTATTGGCAGAGGTTTACTCAAACCCCAAACACTCAAAGTAGAGGCGATACAAAATTGGCCAAGGCCAGTTAGAAAAAAACAAGTAAGGACCTTTTTGGGATTAATTGGATACTATAGAAGGTTTATTCCCAATTTTGAAACTAAGGCAACCCCACTAACCGACCTCACAAAAGCAAGAGGGCCGCTAATGGTAAAGTGGTCCCCCGAAACCGAACAGGCCTTTAGAAGTCTGAAAGAAGCTCTCTGTGCCCAACCAGTGTTGGTCACACCTGACTTCTCTAAAGAGTTTTTAGTCCAAACCGACGCATCTGAGGTAGGGCTGGGGGCTGTACTCTCCCAGGAGTCTCAAGGTGAGGAGCGCCCCATCCTTTATTTAAGTAGGAAACTAAATCCCCAGGAGAAAAATTACTCCATAGTCGAGTAGGAGTGTCTCGCAATAAAGTGGGCTGTAGAGACGCTCAAATACTATCTGTTGGGGAGAAAATTCCACTTGGTCACAGATCATGCACCCCTCACCTGGATGTGTCAAAACAGAGAGAAGAATGCTAGAGTGACCAGGTGGTTCCTAAGCCTACAACCCTTTAAATTTTCTGTGGAACACAGGTCAGGGCACAAACATGGCAATGCTGACGGGTTGTCAAGGATGCACTCCCTAATATCCATGGTCGCTCATCCCTCGAGGTCTGAGCTGGGGGGGAGGATATGTGACAGAAACCAGGGGATGGTAATAAATTCCATATATAGGGCTCCCAGAATACTGGACAGCTTCTATCCTGTTTAGGCTAGAAAGTGCAGCCTCAGAATGCATGCACTCCATCCCACAGTTTGACAGTTGCTGGAACTGAGGGATGAGGGATCCAGACCAGAGTTTTTCTGCTGCCTGATTTCTGTCACCTGTCCTGCTAGTTAGAAAACAGGTATTTAAGGCTGATTTCCTGGTTCCTCTTCCCTCTCCCCAAGTGACTGGAGGAAGGAGTGCTGCTGGAAGCAGAGAGGGGAAAAGCCTCTCCCCAAACAGGTTAACTCATTCTGTTCCTTTTCTCAAATTGTAAAGATTCTTATTTTTGTTTGTTGGAAGCGGGCAAGCCGCTCCAACCCCATTCAGGGTGAACCTCGGTTAAGTTATTGCTCAGATGAGCAGGGTTTTGTTTTGCTTGTGTTTTGCTTTTGTATTCAGTGTGGCAGTCTCAGTGCCTGGGACTGAATAAACCAGGCAGTAGCCTGTTTAAAGGAACAGCACGTTACGCCTCGTCATTTAACCTACCCTAAAAGACCGTGTTCTAGCAGTCCCGGACAGACGGCGGAGCCCCGGAGTAAGCCGTTTGTCACAGGACGGATTGCACCTCAATGAAGAGGGATATTCTGTGCTAGGGTGGAGAATGCTGAAAAGGTTGGAGGAGATTTTAAACTAGGATGGAAGGGGGCTGGGAATGAAACAAATAATGAACTAAATGGAATCGAGGAGGATACAAGGGGGTATGGAGGTAGAATGGGGGCAAGTGCGAGTTTGACAAGCAGCGAGACACACATAGTAAATACAGATAATACTAGAAAACTTCTAAAGACTAAACCAAGTGGACGCAGAAAGGAAAGAGCAGATAAGATAATAGTACAGGCTGAAAAAAAACTTAAATGCATGCTTGCTAATGCAAGAAGCCTGACAGATAAAATGGGGGAGCTTGAATTAATAGCTGCAAGGGAGCAGTATGACATCATAGGCATTACTGGAACATGGTGGGATGAAACTCATGACTGGACTGGTAATTTAGAGGCTGCAAACTTTTTCAACCATGGGATAATGTAACGGTTATCATTTCATCAATTTTGTTATTATTTCTATTATTTTTATTATTATTGTTTATTTGGAAAGTGCCAACATATTCAGTGGCGCGGTACAATGGGGGAATAGAATGACATCAATGTCATGAACAGAATGACATACCGAATAAGACCAAACAAGCACAAACAGATACAGAAGGTAATGCGGGCCATGCTCGGGAGAGCTTACAACAAAGTGATTTAACAAATCAAAATGAATCACTTCTAGCTCCAAGTTCCACCGGGGGATCTAAACTTTATAAAGTTCCGTATACTGTTATTATGGATAGTATATGTAGTACTGTGGTCTGGATATATTCAGCAGGTCTCTGAGCAGGTGTAGTTAAATTAACCAGTGTCTTCACATGTGATAAACTAGATAGAAGTTAGGACTTACGGAGTAAATAACGGGGTACTAATGGACAACTGGTAGGGGTATATGCACAACGGAGGATACTTGAATTACAGATAAAATGGGGGAGCTTGAATTAATAGCTACAAGGGAGCAGTATGATATCATAGGCATTACTGAAACATGGTGTGATGAAACTCATGACTGGACAGTTAATTTAGAGGGTTATTCTCTTTTTCGGAAGGATAGAGCAAATAGGAGGGGAGGTGGAGTATGTTTATATGTTAAACCGGATCTAAAACCTATTATAAGGGATGATTTCAATGAAGGGAATGATGAAAATGTAGAGACCTTGTGGATAGAAATTAGCAGTGGAGGTAAAAGTATAAAGAAAATGTTTGTAAGAATATGCTATAAACCACCAAATATCTTTGAGATTGAGGAAGCTAAAATACTTTTGCAAATGGAGCAGGCATCAAAACTAGTCTTGTTTGCATAATGGGGGATTTTAATTATCCAGACATAGATTGGGGCAATGAGATTAGCGTTATAACAAAAGGAAACAGGTTTTTGGGGGTGCTTAACGACAATTATATGACCCAAATTATTGAGGAACCAACCAGGAGAGGGGCAGTTCTGGATTTGGTCATATCAAACAATGTAGAAGTAATAACAAATATTCAAGTCCTGGAACATTTGGGTAACAGTGATCATAACATGGTCTCGTTTGAAATAAATTATCAAAAAACAGATTACTTGGGTTCAACAAAGACTTTAAACTTTAGAAAGGCAGATTTTAATAAACTGAGGTCTAATCTAGTAGTTATACAATGGGATAATATTTTTGCAGGGAAAAATGTAGAAGATAAATGGGCAGTCTTTAAAACATTGTTAGAAAAGCACACTTATCAGTGTATACCCTTGGGTAATAAGTATAAAAGAAATAAGTCAAAACCAATGTGGCTAAATAAACAGGTAGGGGAGGAAATGGACAAGAAGAGGAAGGCGTTTAGATTCTTTAAGTCAGAAGGGACAGAGACATCGTATCAGAATTATAAGGAATATAACAAAAATTGCAAAAGGGCAATCAAATTTGCAAAAATGGATAATGAAAAAAGGATTGCAATAGAAAGCAAGGTCAACCCTAAAAAGTTCTTTAAGTACCTTAATAACAAAAAAAAGAGAAAAGAAAATATTGGACCCTTTCAGTGTGAGATGGGTAGGCAGATTATTGGAGATAAGGAAAAAGCTGAGGTATTAAACAAATTCTTTGCCTCTATGTTTACCAGGGAAGAATCAAGTTCAATAGTAGTGCCGCAGGAGGAAGCCACAACCTCCATATTAATGAACAATTGGTTAACTGAGGAAGAAGTTCATAAGCGACTTGAAAAAATTAAAGTAAATAAGGCACCTGGCCCCCGATGGCATACATCCAAGAGTTCTCAAGGAGTTAAGCTCAGTAATAGCCAAACCATTATATTTAATATTCAAGGACTCCATTTCCACAGGCTCAGTATCACAAGATTGGCGTAAAGCAGATGTGGTGCCTATATTTAAAAAGGGAGCTAGATCACAACTGGGGAATTACAAACCTGTAAGCCTGACTTCAATAGTGGGGAAACTTCTTAAAGGTTTAATACGGGATAATATTCAGGAATACCTAATGGAAAATAAAATTATTAGTAATAGTCAGCATGGATTTATGAAGGATAGATCATGCCAAACTAACCTTATTTGTTTCTTTGAGGAGGTAAGTAGGAATTTAGACCAGGATAATGCAGTTGATGTGGTCTACTTAGATTTTGCAAAGGCTTTTGATACGGTTTCACACAAGAGGTTGGTGTACAAAATAAAGAAAATTGGACTCAGTAATAATGTATGCACCTGGATTGAAAACTGGTTAAAGGACAGACAACAGAGGGTTGTCATAAATGGAACTTTTTCAGGTTGGGCTAAAGTCGTGAGTGGAGTACCTCAGGGATTGGTACTGGGACCCCTGCTTTTTAACCTGTTTATTAATTACCTTGAGGTTGGTATCGAGAGCAAAGTCCCAATCTTTGCTGATGATACTAAATTGTGTAAGGTAGTAGAATCAGAGCAGGATGTAATTTCTCTTCAGAAGGACTTGGAGAGACTGGAAACGTGGACAGGTAAATGGCAGATGAGGTTTAATACAGATAAATATAAGGTTATGCATTTGGAATGCAAGAATAAAAAGGCGAATTACACATTAAATGGGGATAATTTGGGGGAATCCTTGATGGAGAAGGATTTAGGAATGCTTGTAGACAGCAGGCTTAGCAATAGTGCCCAAAGTTATGCAGTAGCTGCAAAGGCAAACAAGATCTCATCTTGCATCAAACGGGCAATGGATGGAAGAGAAGTAAACATAATTATGCCCCTTACAAAGCAATAGTAAGACCACTATAGAGAGAGTGCAGAGAAGAGCCACCAAATTAATAAAGGGTTTTGCTTTCTATTGCAATCCTTTTTTCATTATCCATTTTTGCTAATTTGATTGCCCTTTTGCAATTTTTGTTACATTCCTTATAATTCTGATATGATGTCTCCGCCCCTTCTGACTTAAAGAATCTAAACGCCTTCCTCTTCTTGTCCATTTTCTCCCCTACCTGTTTATTTTGCCCTATTGGTTACACAACAACACAGTGTCTTGGGGTAATTGGAACAGAATTAAAAGCTAAAAAGAGCAATTGCATGAATAAAACATAGTAATCCTACGCGTTTCGTAGCTGAGACGCTACTTCATCAGGGAATAATTAGAAATCCTACGCGTATCACCCTGAGACACTGTGTTGTTGTGTAACGTGTCAGTTACCCTTTACCCTGTGCCATACCGCGGAGGAGCGGCTGCCTTCAGTGGAGGCGCCGCTGACCATTACCTTACACTAAAAGTGTTCTCTTTAGGGCGCATTATCTTTCGATACTATGCTTTTACCCCCTATGGACTGATATCTCTCATCATATGCGGACCATAGACTTATCATCATTTTACGCAACATATGGTGTGATCGCCGCACCTAAGAGAGGTGCATCTGCTCTCTATCCGGAGACTGAATTATCATCTGTGGCGGGGAGGTTTCCAGAATGAGACGTATACCCTGAGATGGACTAATCGTGCAAGTTTCCACCATCCTCGAGGAGTTGAGACGACATCCAAATACTACCTAGGACAACTTACCAGAGGGATCCATTCGTGCCCGCAGTTCCGGTTTTGCCGTTTGGTAACCTTTGTGTTGTATACACATGTTGCGCTTGCCCTATAAATTTTATGTACACAGATTACGTACCCTTATTATTATTTAATTATTTTTGATATACTTCACTATTTGCGTTTTTGCGCTGTTGTTTTTTGTCTTTGATTCTTTAATGTAATATATTGCCCTGCAGTTCCGATGTGTCCCCAGTGTGTATCCGGAGTGCCCATGTTTGGGATAGTGTGTCCATGATTGGGCTTATGACTTTGGCCTTTCTGGGCTAACGGCAATACCTTTTCACACTTGAGAACCTGGCCGTGTATGAAATCTTTTGTGTTGCCCCAGACTGCCTGGCACCTTTCTAATTAGGGACAGGTATAACTGTCACTTACTCCCAACCCTTGAGGGTGCCAGTCCGGCTCCACAGTTCCAGGAGTCCGTCCCTGCGTCCTGTGTGACCAGGTTACCTGTGTGTTTCCGTATCCTAGGGCGAGCCTGTGTAAGTCTTTTTCAAGACTGTGCTTACTCACGTGGAAGATACTTTTTGTTCCGGTGCTAAGAATACCCAGGAGGCAAGTTGGCTATGACAGCACTTTCCACGTAGCCATATTAAGTGTTCCCTGTTGTCCCCTTGTGACGGTAATGTATTGTTGTGCTTTTATGTACTATGTGCTTTTACTGTTAGCTCCGGCTAAATAAGCTCTGTGTTCTCTCTGGCGATTCAAAGTTCCTCGGTTGTTCAGTCAACCCTGATAGTTATTTTTTTTAGGGTTTACATCAATAAAGGTTATAGAGGAGGGGGGGTTGGGGGTATGTGTGGGTGTACAGAAATGAAAAAGAAGAAAGGGAACAGGGGGAAAAAGACAAATAGTTGCACCAATTCACGAAATGTTGTTACAGACCACTTAAATATGATTAGATTATAAGATATACTCTCTACAGTTTCAGTTCTAATAATATTACTGTGAAGCTGGGGTAACATGTTTTGGGGGGTTATCCCAAAGTGTGTCCTTCCGTTGTTATAGAAAGACCATGGTTCCCAGATTCTGTAGAACCACGGTGGGCAACCATGTCGCCGATCGCCACAAGTGGCAAATTGGCCATGAAAGTGTGGCTAATTTGAGTTTGCCAGCTCCCACAGTAAAATAATATTTTTCCTGACGGCGTGTGCTGGTTTCCACTTTCTGAATGAGTCAACGAAGTGAACAAGCCGCAGCTGATAGTGCTGAGGTGAGTAAAGCAGCAGCAGGTGATAGTGCTGAGGTGAGTGAAGCAGCAGCAGGTGATAGTGCTGAGGTGAGTGACGCAGCAGCAGGTGATAGTGCTGTGGTGAGTGACGCAGCAGGTGATAGTGCTGAGGTGAGTGAAGCAGCAGCAGGTGATAGTGCTGAGGTGAGTGACGAAGCAGGTGGTAGTGCTGAGGTGAGTGACGCAGCCTATTTTGATCTGGTTCAATACTGATTGGCCGGCGAAGCCGGCCAATTCAGTTAAACAGCAATTCTACTTGTTTCCAAGTAGAACAAAGAAAAACCAGTCAAACAAATATATAAGGGAATCAGCAAGTGCACTGTAAAAAATGCACTTAAAAAAGAAGGGTTAACTCAGAAGAACCCATGATGGGGGATACCGAGCAGAGCACCCCGCCTAACGCCCACTGGGAGGCAAACTCCGAAACCGTCCCAGCGGACTCGGCGTACGTGAACTCTGCCCGAATACGGGAGTGCACCAGCGCCCGGAACACTGCCACGATGTTCGTTGGGACCCCCTTCTCCAAACGCTGCTTCCTGGTCTTGTAAATGGCTACCTTAGCCACTGCCAGGAGCAGGTTAACTAGGAGATCCCTAGGCTTATTGTCTCGGGACACTGGGCACCCAAAAATAAAATGATGAGGGGAAAAACCCAGCCAGAACTGCAGAAGAAGGCTCCTCAAGGTGGATAAGTGGGGCTGAAACTGGCGCAGCTCAGATAAATGTGGAATACGGACTCCCGCTCGCCACAGAAGGGACAGGCAGCGGGGGAGTCCGTGAAGTGTGCCAAATACTCTCCTGTGCTCAGTGCACCGTGGAGGACCCTCCAACTCAAATCCCCGGCGGGACGGGGAACCAAAGCTGAATAGAGCTCTCTCCACCGGGGTCTCTCGCCCTCGTTCCCAAAAATACCCGCCTCCAGATGGTATCTGGGCGGGTGACAAGGGCGAGGTAGTGCACTATATGGAGCACCAGAGAATACAGGACTTTCCTCGGCATGCCGCGAAAACATGCCGGGGACATATCCCCCAACCTGCTGAGGTTTGGGGAGATAGGAGCCCGAGGGGGTTGCCTTGGTTTGGGTTCTACGCAAAGATCCGGAGAGCTGAAGTTGATAGGTTGACAAGGCTCTCCGGTCTGCAAAACCCCCTCGATGAAGGTGTGTGAGTCGGGGTGGATGGCATATTTAATCTCCTGGATCAAACGACGAGGGACGCGGGCAGTAAGCAGACCCATACGGGGCGCGAGCTCCTCTGCTCCTACCCAGTCCTGCCGCTCATAGTCCAGGAGATCCCCGACTCTGGTCACCTGCGCCAGGATTAGCCGGCGGCAAATAGAGGGTGAATCCAACATCCGAGCCCCCACTGCCGGATTATACAGCAGGGGCTCAGCGAGGAAATCAACCCCCGCCGCCTTTTCCTTCCTGGTCGCGGAGACCAGTTTCCAGGCCTTCAGTAAGTCCCGGTAGTATGCCGGCAGCACCGAGAGGTTTCTACCTAAACCCTCGGGCCTGATGAAAAAAAGTTGCCGGTCATACCTCATATCGCGCAGCTGGCGAAAGAAAAAGGTCGCCAGCTGGCACCACTGCGGAGACGGATCTGCGAATAGGTATCTCTGCAGGTACTGGAGGTGGAAAGTGTGTAACTGGGAGCGGACACACACCACTCCCTGTCCACCCTCCTCCAAAGGGAGACACGCAACTCCCGCAGAGACCCAATGCTTCCCCATCCAGAGGAAATCCATCAACCTCCTCTGGATCTTGTTGATAAATTCGGGGGTTGGACCCATGGCTATCAGCCGGTGCCAAAGCTGACTGGCCACCAGCTGGTTGATCACCAGGGTCCTTCCCCTAAGGGAAAGCATTCTCGACAGATACACCCATGACCCCAGACGAGCAATGACCCGTTCTTCAAGATCACTGAAGTTTTCTGGGGCCGGGTCCTCCGCAGCAGACAGGTAGACTCCCAGATACTTGAGAGTATCGCTCTCCCACGAGACATTCCGAAACGTGGGGGGCAAAGAGTCCACCTGTAAGGGACCCACCAATATGCCGGAGCACTTGGACCAGTTGATCCGAGCAGAAGAGGCCGCGGTGTAGACCTCTTGGCACGCTTGTGCCCGCTCTAGATCATCTAGGTCCTGGGCCACGAGGAACAAGTCATCGGCATAGGCCGACAGGACTACTCGCATGTCGGGCTCCCGCAGCACCAGCCCGGTGAGCCTCCTCCTCAGTAGGCAGAGGAAGGGCTCAATGGCCAGCGCGTACAGTTGCCCAGACAGGGGGCACCCTTGACGTACTCCCCGACCAAACACAAAAGGTGCCGTCAGGGACCAGTTGATCTTCACCAGACACTCTGCAGAGGCGTACAGCATCTGGAGAAAGCCCACAAATTGTGGGCCGAAGCCAAACGCCCGCAGGGTCTCCATAAGGTAACGGTGATCCACTCTGTCAAATGCCTTCTCCTGATCTAGGGACAGGAAGGCGAGTGACAGACCAGTCCTCTGTGCGTAGTGCATCAGGTCCCGGACCAGAAAAATGTTGTCATGAATGCTCCGGCCTGGGACAGTATAGGACTGGTCGGGGTGAATCACCTCTGCCAGCACGGACTTGAGCCTCAGCGAAAGCGCTTTGGCTACGATCTTATAGTCCGTGCTGAGCAGTGAGACCGGTCGCCAATTAGAGATCTGACGGAGTTCCCCCTTCTTCGGCAGCAAAGACAGTATTGCCCGCCGACACGAAAGTGGCATCTCACCGATCTCAAGGGCTTCAGCTAGGACCTCGGTGAAATCAGGTCCCAGCATCTCCCAGAAAAACCGGAAGAACTCCACAGTCAGCCCGTCTAGCCCTGGCGCTTTTCCGTGGGACATGAGACTGAGGGCTTCAGAGAGCTCGGCCAGAGTCAAAGGTAACTCAAGCGGCTCCCTTCCATCCTCACTGACCGTGGGAAGCCCCTCCCATAAGACCCTGCATTTATCTGGCTGGATGGACTCCGGAGAGAAAAGATCTACATAGAATCTCCGGGTTCTGTCCCGGATGCTCTCCGGGTCAGTCAGAGGGGTACCGTCCTCTGCCAACAGGCATGTGATATGTCTACGGTTTCCCCTCTTTTTCTCCAGCGCGTAGAAGAGGCGCGACCCGCGATCCATCTCTCGAAGGAAGTTGATGCGGGATCGCACATACGCCCCCCGAGCTCTCCGATCTTCCAAGTCCCGGAGAGTGTACTTCCTCTCCACGTACATACTCTGCAGGTATTGGTCTCCTGCCACAGACAGCCGCTTCTCGAGATCGAGCACCTCCTCCCTGAGGGCCTCGATCTCAGCATCACG
Source organism: Ascaphus truei (assembly GCF_040206685.1). Taxonomy (NCBI): domain Eukaryota; kingdom Metazoa; phylum Chordata; class Amphibia; order Anura; family Ascaphidae; genus Ascaphus; species Ascaphus truei. Next base: position 9,600,172 of record NC_134491.1, read on the forward strand.
CCGCCTGCTGGCACCCTTTGTGTACTCCTGACACACGAGGCGCAGATGAACCTTGCCCACGTCCCACCACTGCTCTAACGTGGCAAAGTCTGACCTGCAACCTCTCCAGGCCATCCAAAAGTCTCGGACCGTTGTCGCAAACCCCTTGTCCTCCAACAACGTATTGTTGAAGTGCCAATATGCGGCCGAGGGTGCTGCAGGTAGCAGCGTCACCGTCACGGATGCACAATTGTGGTCCGAAAACGGCGCCAGCCTAATGGCACTGGACTGGGCTCGTGACAGGCTGTGGCTGGAAATATACAGCCTGTCGATCCGGGACCAGGACATCCGTTCACCCCTAAACACCCTAACATGGGTGAACTCAGTGGATGCCTCAGGATGTTGTTCTCGCCAGACGTCTACCAAGGAGTAGCGGGTGATGACCTCCCGCAAGGCCGACGCAGAACATGGGTGTGGCTCCGGACCATTCCGGTCTTTCCGAGCCTCGAGGGTACAGTTAAAATCACCCCCGAGCACCACGTATTCGTCTGCGTCGACTGTCTCCAGGTATTCAGATATTCTGACGAAGAACTGCCTTCTCAGGGGTCCGTTGGCAGGAGCATACACATTCAGGAAATTAAACGTGTAGTCCTCGTGTCGGACCCTGATATGCAACAGGCGACCTGGAACAACAGCTTTGGCAAGCAGCAGCTCAGGTTGAAAGGATTCGGAGAACAGGGTCACCACCCCACAAGATGTCGAAGTGAGGTGGCTGAAAAAGACCTTGCCTCGCCACTCCAGATGCCAGCTGGCTTCAGCCTCTGGAGTGGTAGGGGTTTCCTGCAGGAAACTCACAGAATACTTTCCCTTTTGTAAAAAGGAGAGTACCTGGAACCTGCGAAACCCGTCCTTACATCCATTTACGTTTAGCGTACCGATGCTCAAAGCCATTGGTAATCAAGAGTCTTGCTTCCCATAGGCGCTCAGGGTACTATACCCCGAGAAGCCTTTACGTGCTCTCGCAACACTTTGTTAAACTTTAGGATCCGAACATGTTCGATAGTCCCGGACAGTTTGGCCTTGTGGTTAGCCTTGATATATACTCTGAGAGAGTGGAGAATGACCGAAGCATCCTTCCACCTCTCAAGGGCCAACTGCACCTTCGTATGTCCGTGTCTACAGAGGGTATCATCCAGGAAACTATCTAGCTCCCGGGCAGGGATAACGGGGATCGAGGAGTCCACCGACTCCATGGTGCCAGAGGACTCCCCTCTGAGCCCCAACTCCCCAGGCTCCTCTTGGCTGGAGAATTCAAGACCCCCGTCCTTCTCTGCGGGGCCTCTCTCAGCCCTAGATTGGATCCCCTCCTCGGTGTTTCCACGAGGGGGTCCACTGTGCTCTCCACCTCCATCCCCGAGTCAGGATGTTCAGGGGCAGCTGGTGGCAACATGGCAGAGGCAGTGGTCTCCCGAGAGTCCTCGGGGGCCACAGAAGCACACAATGCCCTACTAGTTTCCTCAAGCGCCATACTGATGAATGGCATGCCACGGGTGTTCGCATCACCTGCGGGAGGGCACTCACCAACCGCGGGAGGGCCCTCACCATCCGCGGCAGGGCCCCCACCATCCGTGGGAGGGCTCTCACCACCCGCGGGAGGGCACTCACCATCCGCGGGAGGGCCCTCACCATCCACGGGAGGGCCCTCACCATCCGAGGGAGGGCCCTCACCATCCACGGGAGGGCCCTCACCATCCGCGGGAGGGCACTCACCAACCATGGGACGGCACTCATTAGCAAGGACCTCAAAGGAAGGGTCTATCCCAGCATTCACTCCCAATAAAGTGCCCGCCCAAAACTCCACACTAAGAGGGTTCAGGTCAGACAACTCCCAGATGTAATCGGATGTGCTCACCAAAACACCCTCCAAACCCCCACCCACGGGGGTCAGTCCTAGCCCATCTCCTTCCTCTGGTGACGCAAACCTGGGCTTTTTATCCCTATGTGCATCATCCGAAGGCGGTACAACCGGAAGGGTTCCCGGTCGACCCCCGGGTCCCTGAAGACAGGTATCTTTTTTGTGTCCGGTGGGGTAAATTCACCGAAACACAAGTCTCCGGGGGATTCTCTCCAACCCAGAGGGGCGTTGGGAGGCTCCCCAACATCTATTTCTAGGGGTAAGGCCTCATGCTGTTGAGCACTTTGGCCTTCCACCCCAGAGATGTCGGGTACCTCCTCTTGCATTCCCTCCAGATCTTCGAGGGGGGGGGGGCTGTACATTTATGAGATCCGGCTCACACTGGTAAATCCCAACCGGTGGGCCGGAGGGAGCCACCTCGTGCGGAACTGATGTTGCGTTCTCTTTTGGAGACATCCGCGGGTGAACGTAATCCGGTTCACCCACCTTGACCTCCTCAAACGCCCTCTTGTTTTTATTTTTAAATTTGCTCTTCCTGGGGATTGATTCCCCAGGAGAGGGTGCCGCTGCCTCTCCAGCAGGAGCTTCCTCCTGCTCCCCTGCACCCTGTACGGTGCTTACAATGGGGGTAAGGTGTTCTTGGGGGGGGACAGCGACAACAGAGGGTGGCTGTTCCAGGGTGGCTTTTACATTCTCTCTCTGATCTTTAGGGAGAGGTGCAGATGTCACCGCCCGAGATGGGGCAGCGACATCTTCTGCGGTCCCAGGGGGGACCTGGGCCTTCGAGAGCTTTACCTTCTCCCTCTGTTCTTTTGGGAGAGGTGCAGACGTCACCGCCCGAGATGGGGCAGCGACATCTCCTACGGTCCCAGGGGGGACCTGGGCTCTCGAGGGCCCCGCTGTGGTATGCACAGCGGTACCGGGTGTCTTGGCAGAGGGAGGGGCGGGTGCAGGAGCTGAGGTGGGATTCCTGTTCCCTTTGGGGCAACTCCTACGAGTGTGCCCCAGCTCCTTGCACAGATAACACCTAACCCCCTCCGTGCCATAGAAAAAAATATATTGAATGCCCTCGTAGGGCACCCTAAAGGAACCCTCCACAGATTCTGTGCTCCCCGGCAGCAGCAGTTGTACCTGCCGCCTAAATGAGAGCACATGCCTCAGCGCCCTATCCCTGCAGCCCAAAGGCAATTTTGTTATAGGAGACTTAATGTCTCCCAGGGTTTGCAGGTGCGGCCGCAAGAGGCTGTCTGGGATGAAGGGGGGCACATTTGAAAGGATGACCTTTGTGCCTAACCCCTCCATGGGTTCTATAGGGATGTAGATCCCCCCTACATTGATGCCTTTCTGCACCAGGGTGTGGGTGGCAGCCAGCGTACAGAGGAAGAAAATGCCCCTCCCATACATTTTGCTGGCCGCCACCACAGCAGAGGGACCCACAACGTCTGCCACAGCCCTTACATAGATCTCCATGTTCAGGCCAGGTGACATTGGGCATCTCACCCCAAGCTTCCTGCTCACTCCGTTGATAGGGCCATTGAGAATCATTTATCAGCAGTACTGGTAGAGGAGCAGACCTTTAAAGCAGTCTCTGGAGTCGCAGTGTATAGGAGTTGGTATCGGCAGTGATACCTGGTGTGTCGTCCCGCCCGTTGTGACGCACTTCCGGGCGCCAACGGAGGACGTCACGTGTAGCAGAAGGAAGCGTAGCCATCATCGGCAGCTATCCAAGGAAGTTCCTGCAGGCATCTACACGTGGCACGCGTCCACCAACACCATCCGTCGGACACTTATACTACCCTTACCTGCGCCTATCCTAGGGACCTGCTGTAAGTAGGATTCCGGTTTTTACACACCGGATCCTAGACCTGCTCGTCACCAGTCACCTGCATTTTATCGTGTTTATTAAATCATCTTTATTAATAGTCAGCCTATTGTTTAGTGTTGTGTGTGTCTGTTTGTCTATGTCTATGTGTTTTTTGTCATAACCATACTGTGTTACACTATGATCTTGTCCTCTTGTCTCCCCTGCATGTCTTAACATTTCTGCTGCTGAGGAACCTGCTGTCCACTGGACCAGATCAACATCCATTGGATATTCCAAATCATCCATTGAACTTTTATATCTCCCATTTGGACTTTAAGGCGCCGGTCTGTATTGTTTTCTTTGTTTTAAATGATCGATTGAGCAACCTAATTTCTCAATTTTTACTTTGTGTGGCGAGTTTCACTTTTCATTTCGACACCTGTGGCTACATTGAAAAATATGTTGCCCACCTGTGCTGTAGAATCTCAGGTGGGTGTCTTTGAACTTACTCTTTAGTGTCTCCATTAACCTAATGTCCCAAAATGTAATTCTCCACCTGTTCCAAGGAGGGGGCTTCTGTCTGCCACCAATCTTTAGCAATTACACATTCTGTTGTATGTCTGACATCCATGTATCTATGTTTCTTTCTAGGTTTTCGATGGGTTTAAAAAGGAGATATACCCGTGGATCGAGTGCGATGTCTCTGCCTGTGGCGTTACTAATGAATTTTTTTTATCTTATTCCATATGTGTTGAACTTTGGGGCAGAACCACCAGATATGTAGGAGTAAATACTACTTTTACATTGATCCTACCATGAATAAATAATGGGGTTATTATTGTTATTATTGCTGTTATCCATTCCAATAAAGACACATTTCCTCATTTACTCCAATGATGCTGCCGAGGTTTAAGGAAAGAGTATTTAGTAGCACATATTAGGTTTCTGCATGCATACTTATGTCTAGTTTAGCAGTCATTAAGAAATGTACAGTAAGATGTCATCACTTTTCTGACTGGACACCCAGTGATACAATAGCAATAGGCATATAAACATATGTCATAAAATGACATTATTTGGGATATATTCACATTGTGCCTATTTATCAAACTCCCAGATATTATGTCAATAAACTAATGTAATAAATTAACTAATGAAATGTTGCAAATCTTCTATATTGTGCTCGATAAATAGACTCAATGGATGTAATGTTACTGCAGAATGACTATGTGGCCTGTATGTATCATGGTAATAGTGGTGCAATGCAATTGTGGGGGGTAGGAAGCGGCACCCTGGGGTCTATGTAATAACAGGATCTGTAAAAAAAAATCTGTTTCAAAACGTTAGTGCTGAAAAGTGGTATGGCCTTAATAAAATGTGCGTGGTATAAATAAAGACGCACATACATGTAGGCCCGTATGTGACTTCCTACATATGACACGTCACTTGTTGTCAGAAATGATGTCTGACACATTGAGTCACGTTGCATACCTGATTTATACAATTTCCATTAAAACCAAATGATGTGTATATTTTATTTATCACTAGTATTCTTAAATATCAAATATTAATTGACTATATTTAAAAATAGCCATACTGTGAAAATAATACATTTTGTTAACGAATATAATGAAACATCCGTGATGCGTCTAAAAATGTATCAAAGATACATAGCCCAGAATTAGAAGTGCTTTAAATTGCTAACAAAAACAATATTAAGGATTTACACCAGGTTCCACTTGGTGGACAATTTGGACACAGGTTAAACCACTTTATTAGCGCACTCGGATACAGTTTATTTTTTAGTACATACTACTTAAACGTATCTATATGCCAGGCGCATCCCATTTGTTTGCGCCAATATACCGACTCAAGCCATTGTGATTTCCAAGCCTCAATGTAACGCCAACAATTCTATTTCCAACGCTTAGTACATATGTAGGCCCCGTATCAAATAAATAAACCCCATTCAAATCGGACTTTTTTCTACGATGCATCTGGATAAAATGTTTTTTCCCCAGAACTGCACACCTGCAAATTCATCCACATGTACAGTATATCAGTCTCGCTGCACTGTACTTACCTGTCTCAATGTAAGCCGCCCCTGTAACTTGCAGCTCACACACCCAGCATATTTGATGCAGAGTTGTTTGCAATGCATTGAAAGCAGGTCCCTCCCTATTTTATTTCCTGAGCATTGTGTGACTCCACAAGAGGGAGCTTTAGGCCAAATATTACTCACTAATCTGTGCCATTGCTTTACGTATTGGGTTATCTTGCAAGAAACATGTATATACAGGTAGGAGAACTTTGTAAGAGAAAAGTTATAGATAATTATATAGGAGTCTAGGGGGCCTACTTGTCTCTAAGCCTGGGGTTCTCAACTCCAGTACTCAAGAACCCCCAACAGGTCAGGTTTTATGGATATCCCTGCTTTAGCACAGGTGGCTCAGCCTGAGACTGAGCCACTGATTAAGCCACCTGTGCTGAAGCAGGGATATTCTTAACACCTGACCTTTATGTTTGTTGATATATTAAGTTGAGTTTCCTTGCCCCTGTTTGCAGCCTGACTACCATGGGGGTTATTTACTAAAGAGGAAAACCTCCAAGGGGTATATGTATTTTGGCAAAAGTAGTGCAAATCTGAGGCAGCCGTTTGCACCAGATATATCACAGAAAGATTTTCTTCTTTGATACAGATGATGCGGATTTGTTTCGCCCCATAACTGCACCACTTGATACAAATGCCTCCTTGCTTTCAATGGGATTTGTTTTCCTTGATAAATGTGGGGTGGTTTTTTTGCTCCGGTTTTGAAGCTGGAAGACTTTAGTAAACAGAACCTTTTCATTCATACAGGGAGATTTATCAAGGCAAACTTGGAGCAAAATTGATTTAAGTTGTACTATTTTCATCTTGGTCTCTGTGACAATTAAGGTTACGGGACATTTTGTATCAAAGTATTCCGGCTGCACAATGGTGGCAAAAACAATGCACTATATTTGCCAAAGAAGAAAATCCCATTGGTTTAAATAGAGTTTTTTGTAACATTTTTGCCTCAGTTACATGTCGCTGGAAGACGTAGGGGGTTATTTAGCAATCTTCCAGCTGCAAACCTGCGACAACAATTGGGGGTTTCCCTTTGATACATTTGTTTTAATTTTTTAGCACTGGTTTGAACTTCAATTTGTAAAATCAGGGATAAAAGTGGAGTAAACGTTGCACCTGATTTATCAAAGCAAAACCCCTAATAAAAGGCGTATAGATTTTTTAACTTCGATAAATCCAGTGCAATTTCATTGACCCAATTTTGAAGCTGGAGACTTTTATACATAGCTCCCTCTTCAATACGGACTTTCTTAAGGACTTGATATTATTTATTTATTTATAAAATATTTTACCAGGAAGTAATACATTGAGAGTTACCTCTCGTTTTCAAGTATGTCCTGGGCACAGAGTAAAACAAATAATACATGGTTACAAATACAGTTACATAAATGAACAGGGTATACATTATATACAAGACATTGCGTGCACAGTTAAAGAAAATATATGTTATGGGCGTATGTAACAGTTACAGACCAGATTAAAATGTGAGACAGCCTTAGATTTGAAAGCACTTAAACTGGTTCTTATATATGGTGTATTTATTTTACCCCAGAATGGCTTCACTTTTTCCTTGATACATAAACCATTTAGCAACTGGCAGTGATAAATAACCCCAATAGAAACCCATGATGCCACCACATATAATAACCTTCTTAAATTTGCCATATATGCTAATGTAATAAATAGCCAATGCATTGCCACACTGCACCGTAAACATAGTCTGAGCCCGATGAACAAACACCTTTTTGTTTATTAATTGTAGATTGCCCTGTGAAACATTCTTGCAGTTGTTTGTATGAGCAAACAGGGCTATTTATCAGTCTCTCTGAACTACAAACCTATTGGTACACAAGTGCTGCCCCAATTTTGCTTCCTTAACAGAGAGAGGTTTTCTTTTTGATGTACTTTCGGGACAATTACCAAAAGTCTCCTGGCTGGAAGAGCAAGGTAGAGAATAGCATTAGATGTACCAGAAATATTCAATTAAAAGCAATATTATTTTGTACCTTTGTAAATCTAAGGAGCCTTGTGTACTAAGATGTAATATTAAAACAATTTGTGCATCGAAATGTCAGTGCTAAAAAGTAATACAAACCTTCAAAAAAAGTGCGTCCCATGTGTGACTTCATACTCATATGTAGTTGTTTGAAATGATGTTGCCGCTTCCCTCATGTTGAATACCTGATCGATACAATTTAAATGAGAACAGGATTATGTGCATTTTCTTTTTATTTATAGCGAGTATCAGTAACGATCAATTATTATTTTTACTAGCAATAATGGGAAAATATTTTTTGAAGCTGTCTAATCAAACATCTGTGCAGCAGGAAATACATGTTTGGGTTGACACATCACAACGTAATTCGGGTTAACACTACTAAGGGTCTTATAAGGGTTTACACCAAGTTGAACTTTTCGGACCATTTTGATGCACTCAATTGTTTTTGTTAGAGCACAAATAATTTTATTTTTAGTGCATACAATTTGCATCTGCATGACTGGCGCACTCCATTCTGTGCACCAAAACACACGAAGAAAATAATATTTGGTGCAGGCGGAGAAATTTCAGCCTAGTTAATAGGCGTAGACAAGCTCAATTGAAGTTTGATATGCACCAATTTTGCACCACAGAAGCTTAGTATACAGCCCGGCAGTTTCCCCGCGGAAAAACTAGGAACAATAATTGCACCAGATTTTTTGGAGGAAAAACTCCTGTTGCTCTCAATGGGATTTCTTTTCTTTGATCTGGTGCTGTGATATTACGCTGACAGAGTTACATCCCGGAGATTTTACTAAATAGAACGTGCTGTGTTTTGCAACTTGGCAACCAGGAAATTATATTAAATTAACCCCTTTGGGTGTTCCTTATTAAAATATTCACTTTTCCCCTTATGCAAAATGGGTGCAGTAAATGTTTCTTTTATTTATTTTTTATCTGATTTTGTACAAGTATTGCAGGGAGAACAGGATAAATAACCCTCCCCCCCAAAGATCTGGCATGAAATAATAGGAAATCTAACTGTTAATACATTATTTATTGTGATCCATCTTCCGTTTTGATCCCTTTTAATGTTACGCTCTCTTATAGGGACATCAAAGAAGCTTTTTCTAAAACTACTTTTTCTACGTTAATAGAGTCACAATAGAGCCTGATAATAAATAACACACAAGGAATGGCTGCACACACAACGTAATCTACCCCCAAAAAAGGCGTTTGTGGTGCACGGTAAAGGGAGAGAGATCTCAGTCAGAAATAAATCACCAAAGTAATCCAATATACCAGCACAGCACAGCAACTGAAAAAAGGGGGAATTTATTGGTCCATAATGCAGACAAAAAGTCCCATGTTTTGAAGGGAAAGTTCCCCCTGGGGACCGAAACATTGGGCTTTTTGTCTGCATTATGGACCAATAAATTACCCTTTTTTCAGTTGCTGTGCTGTGCTGGTATATTGGATTACTTTGGTGATTTATTTCTGACTATATATATATATATATATATATATATATATATATATATATATATATATATTATACACACACAACTAATACTATACTATTGTGTGTGTGTATATATATATATATATATGTATGTGGATGTGTATATACACAAACATATTGTTGTATATTTGTATATATAATCCCTAGTTCTGTGAATAACAGATATAGGAATGTTAAAAGGATGTATATATGTATTTAATTAAAAGACCCCAGGGGAATTTTATTTAAGTAACATTTATAAAGTTTATAAGACATTGCGATGAAATAAAATGTCACCTTGTTCTTCATTTTATATTTTTTAATTCTTCATGAATAACATGGGTAAATTCACACTATAATCAAAAACCGAAAGGCAGTTCTTCAGGCAAAATTAAAAAAAACAGGGTGAGCAGCTCTAACTACTATACTGAATCAATTTGAGTTTCCTAACGCAGAATATATATATATATAGTTATTCAGTAATAGGTGATACCTTTTTTATTTGGACCAACAATTTATGTTTACAGGACAAGCTTTCGAGAGTTCTCCTCTCTTCCTCAGGTCCGCAATACGGATGAACAAAGCCATAGAAACCTTTGTTAATCAGTATTGCCGACCTGAGGAAGAGAGGAAAACTCTCAAAAGCTTGTCCTGTGTCCTATGACATAAATTGTTAGTCCAAATAAAAAAGGTATCAGAATAAATGACTTCTTCAGTATTAGGTGATACCTTTATTATTTGTACTAACAATTTGTCATAGGACAAACGTTCGAGAGTTCTACTCTCTTCCTCAGGTCTTATACATACATACAGTGTGTATATATATATATATATATATATATATATATATATATATATATATATATATATATATATGTATATATATATAATGTAAAAGTTATACATCCGAAAAGTGTGGTATTTAACAATTAAAACTGCAATGTTAAATAAGTTCTTTGGAAATGTGATACTCATTTCAAAAAGAATTTCCGAAGAACATTTATGTGTGTGTGTGTGTGTATGTATGTATGTATGTATATGTATATATATATATATATATATGTGTATTTATATGTGTGTGTATATATATATATATACAGTGTTCGACAAACCTATACATTTGCTCGCCCCGGGCGAGTGGATTTAACCCCCGGGCGAGTAAATATTGGCCCAAGCAGCACACGTTTGGTACTAGGTGGCGAGTAGATTTTTTTGTGTGGCGAGTAGATTTTTTGGTGATTTGTCAACCACTGTATATATATATATATATATATATATATATATATATATATATATAGAAACCCTGTCTTCCCATAAGAAAAGGCACAAAAGCAGCAACACTCAGATAAAGCAAAAAGACATGTATTAGCAGTTACAAAACAGCACACTATAAATATATGGGTTTATAGTGTGCTGTTTTGTAACTGCTAATACATGTCTTTTTGCTTTATCTGAGTGTTGCTGCTTTTGTGCCTTTTCTTATGGGAAGACAGGGTTTCTATATTGATTTCTATGGAGCATGCACCTTGACTTTACATTTGTTGCTTGGAGTGCTGGCTGCTGCTTTTTGTTATATATATATATATATATATAAATTTTTCAGCAGAGGAAAGGTGGGGGAACGCAGTTCCTGTACCTTTTTTCATAGACCACTTGGTACATTTTATAAAACTATTGTGATAATCTAAAAAAATTATTTTGATATGTTTTGTAAAACAATTAGAATGTAATAGTTATTATTTACAAAGGTAATAACATAGATTAAAAATGATTTAGAAATCTGAATAAATGTACATATAATTGCACATGTCCAATAATAATCCCCCCCCCCCCCCCCCCCTGGTCCCATCCTCACATCAGAGGTCCCTCACCTTTTTTTGTCTAGAAAAAAGCAATATATATATATATGTATATATATGTATGTGTGTATATAATACGTGGTTTGTACGTATAAAGTGCTTTTGTAAGTTAAAAGGTGTTGGAACCCTAAAAAAAGACAAATTAATTTGTATCTTAACTACAATAAGTAATTCAGCTTTAAATAAATAAAAGTGAGGGAGATAAGCATTTATCTGGTCCCAGTTTCCTATTCTGGCCCCATTCCTAATAATTTCATAATTACAACATGGATTTTCTTGTTTATCCCTAAAAGAAAAGGTTCTGGATCTCAGTTCCCCCACAAAAGTGTCCCGGAGGAGACATATACCAGGGTGTTTAACATAAGCCAAGACAAAACAACTTGACAGCATTAAAATGCTATTATGAATATACATTAAATTGAATATTGGTCTTTGCCAGCATCACCGTTAAAATGAAGTTTATTTTTTTAATAAGTAGAAAAGGGTTTCAGGAGATGTTATTCTAGCAAGTTCAGCTGATTTATCTGGTGGGTTTAGAGGGCTGAACTAAAATCTCCATAAGAGCAAGAGCAAATATTTAATGCTGGAGAGCCCTTGAGTGTCTAAGAGGACCATTTACTGGGCTCTTCTTATATCTGTAGGCACAGGATGTCAAATAGATTCAAGGACTTGCAAAGGTCACCAAAAATAGTTATTTCCACTTTTGCTTTCTAGATGTTTTTTTTTTTTTTTTACACATTACTGGACTGTAACACAATTTGTAATTGATCAATTATGTATAATGTAAGAAAGTTTTGTTTCATCCAGTGGTAACAGAGTAATGTCCTAGGAGGTACAGAATACCACACATTTTTATTTTCACACCTAGAGGACTACTACTTTTTTTATCTTCACACCTTGTGTACTCTTTCTTATTAGTCTCACAGCTAGAGAACATTCACTTTCATTTGAAAGAAAACTGGATTCATTTAGGAAAACAGCTCTTTATTTAATTTTAACGCTATAGTTCTTGCTTAAATTTCTCGAAAATACAACCCAAATAGTTTTGACCTAATGTCTATTTATTTATTTATAAAATGTTTTACCAGGAAATAATAGGGTTACCATAAGTCCATAATCAAAAAAAGGACAAGAAAAGTGGACTGCGCTCAAGCATACGCAGTCGGCGCTCATCGCTCACGCATTTGCAGTCGGCGCTCGTTACTCACGCATTTGCAGTCGGTGCTCATCGCTCACGCATTTGCAGTCGGCGCTCATTGCTCACGCATGTGCAGTCGGCGCTCATTGCTCACGCATGTGCAATCGGCGCTCATTGCTCACGCATGTGCAATCGGCGCTCGTTGCTCACGCACGTGCAGTCGGCGCTCATTGCTCACACATGTGCAGTCGGAGCTCATTGCTCACGCATGCGCAGTCGGCGATCATTGCTCATGCATGCGCAGTCGGCGTTCATTGCTCACGCATGCGCAGTCGGCACTCATTGCTCACGCATGTGCAATCGGCGCTCATTGCACACGCATGCGCAGTCGGCGCTCATCAGCGGACATTTTTAGTTATTTAAAAAATTCCCCTCGGACGCGACCTTCAATCAAAAAGCCGGACATATCCGGGAAAATACGGACATGTGGTAATCCTAGGAAATAATACATTGGGGGTCATGCACTAAGCAGGGATAAGTTGTTTTTCTGGGTGCTATGCACAAAGCAGTGATAAGTGCTTTTAAGTGAGATAACTGCCTTTATAGCGTGATACTGCCTGTTGTGAGATTCACAAAGCAGTGATAACACTGCAGTATCGTGCTATAATGGCATTTTATCTCACTTAAAAGCACTTATCACTGCTTAGTGCATGACCCCCATTGAGAGTTACCTCTCGTTTTCAAGTATGTCCTGGGCACAGAGTTATAGGGACAATATATGGTTATATTAAATTTACAGAGGTTGTACATTCAATGTACAGATATTTCATGGACTGTTAGAGATAATATGATTATGGGCGTATGTTTTGATAGTCTCTGGTAGGTTGTTGCAGCTGTGGGGTGCACAGTAAGAGAAGGAGGAGCTGCCGGATACTTTGCTGAGCCTTGCGACCGTGAACTGTCTTTTGCAGTCAGATCTCAGATGATAAATGCTGCATGTAGTAGGGGTGAGGAGCTTGTTCAGGTAGGCGAGTAGCTTACCCAGAAGGTATTTGAAGGCAAGACAGGAAAAATGTACTTTATGTCTGGGCTCAAGTGATGGCCAATCTAGTTCTTTGAGCATTTTGCAGTGGTGTGTGTTGTAATTACATTGTAACATAAAGTGGCATATTGAGTTGTAGAGGGTGCTGTACCATATACTTCATTATGCCCCCATAGTCTATATTTGGCATTAGCATCTGCTGTGCGATGCGCTTTCTGACCACAGTGCTTAGGCAGAGTTTGTTCCTATAAAGTATACCTACAGTAGTTTGTTTAATCAATGTACACGTAGATTTTTGGGGAATCGGCCACGATGCCACTACTTCTTTAAGTCACTTCGGCCATTGGTTTCATCCGCTTTCCTTAAACACACATTATACATAAACGTGTATATATCATGCTTCACACACAGGCCTTTTTTCAATGTGTGTAATTGTATTGCGTGTACATAGAGAAATAAATAGATATTGATATGATAAACTTCCAGTGTCCATTATAAAAATCATATGACAATCAGGAATATACAGTACTGTGGTCCAGAGATGTACAAAATGTTCACCAAAGTTTGTGAACCAGGCAAAATTTGCACGAAAAATGTTGTGAACATTGTCTAGATTTTGCAGGGGGGAGGGGGGGGGGGAAATTTGCAAACATTAAAAGTCAGTGGGCAAGTTGCGTGACCCTACATTCAGGTGACATGATCCTTTACATACTGCCATTTTCACGCAGTTCCTGCGAAAAGTCCCAACATTGTCAACAATTGTGAGCACTGTGACCTTTTGCTAAAACACATCATTTAAGTGAAATGCTACCGACACATATATACATTTTCTATGTGTGATTTCAGTGTGTGTGTGAGTTGTGTATGTGTTTCTTTACATACCATGAAATAACTTACACGCCATAAAACTATTCCCTAGGACCCTTACAGTGACAATCACTCTTACTGTATATGATAAATGTCTAACTTCCAGCGAAGTAATGATACGAGAGTGAGGAATGTACTGTAGACTTGTGGATGCGATGTTGCATCTGTTCTGCGCTTCTATTCTTGCGCCTCTGTTTCTGTGGAAGTATGAAGACGGTCAGCGCAAAACTCATGGACCTCACGATGTTGATGGATCAGGATAAAGTTGAATAAAAATGGAATAAAAAATGGAATAAAGCACAGTATTAATGCATATCAGCACATGTGCAAAGGATGGGAGGGGGGGAGGGGGTGTGTGGGTGGAGGATAAGGTGGGAGGGATGAGAGTGGAATTCCACTAAATACAATCAATGAAACATAGACATATAGTTTCAATGACTCACACGGGCAGAGGAACCTGACGAAGCTTACTGCGAAACGCGTTGTTCCCTGCCGGAGCTCATTGAGAGAGGGACCCAGCCACCGCAGGACATCCGGTTAGATCTTCCCTTCCTGTTCCACTGCCGGACGCGCCAGTGAGAACACCAACGGAGGAGGAGATCTTGCAGGATCAAGCCGCGCGGCTGATGCTGGGCAACAAGAGTTGCTTTTAAGTGTGAGTGTGCTTTCTGTTTATTCATTTTGTCCACCTTGTTTTATAACGTTTATGTTTTTATAACGGCCATGCTTGTTTATGTCCATATTTCACCTGTTACCAATAAAGACTTGTTATATTGCTAACCCTGGTTTTGCACACATTTTTGGTCTTTGGGCAACGGGGAGAGGAGCCACTCACACACCACACCTATTGGGAGATTGTTTGCTGTGACGATCCCACATCACCTATACAGGCTGACATCACCCTCTGAGGGCAAGAACTCACATTAGGCCGTGTGAGTTTTATGTTTACTGTGACTCCATCATAGGAGTCTGCACTTACCAAACTACAGTCTGCGTTGAGGGCGAAGTCTCACACAAGCCCGTGTGAGTCATTGAAACTATATGTCTATGTTTCATTGATTGTATTTAGTGGAATTCCACTCTCATCCCTCCCACCTTATCCTCAACCCACACCCCCCCTCCCCGCCCCCCCCTCCCAGCCTCCGCACATGTGGATGATATGCATTAATACTGTGCTTTATTCCATTTTTTATTCCATTTTTATTCAACTTTATCCTGATCCATCAACATCGTGAGGTCCATGAGTTTTGCGCTGACCGTCTTCATACTTCCATTTGCCACGTTAAGAAGGACACGGGGTTCCCTTCTTCAAGGTCAAGCAGCAGCCAAAAAAATCATCAAAAGGGCCAGTATATATTTTTATACTCTTTTACACCGCAACATAATTTTCACATTTTTTAATATTTTAATACAGTAAAGGCATTGTAACATTTTTCAGCCAAACATCCCAGGGAGCGCCCCAGTCCAAACATTCACTGAGCCTCTGTTTCTGTGCGTTATAATAAATAAAAGTACCGCATGTGGTGCATTTCCATGTCTCAGACAGGTCTGCAACCCTGTCTTTCCTCATTACCGCTTAGACAGGGGTGCGCAAACTGGGGGGCGCGGCATTTTCTGGGGGGAGCGTGGCGCGTACAGAGGCCCCGCACTCTTCCCCTCAGCGAGGCCTCTGTAAGGCCCATACCTTGTCTCCGGTGGTTCTGGCGAGACATCGCCATGGCAACACCGCAGGGTCGCATGACGTTGTGATGTCAGAAAATGCTGGAGAAAAGGTAAGGGAGGCGGGGGGGGGGCACGAGCAGGGGGGGAGAGCAGGCAGGGGGGCTCAAGGAAAAAAGTTTGTGCACCCCTGGCTAAGTACACAGTGCTTCCACTTTAGCCAGGGATTCTGGTTAATGTTATTCAAATGAGAACAGTGTGTCACTCTTTACTTCTTATGTCTGTATGTACGTACAGTATCTCTTTATTTATATAGCGCCATCCAGGTACACAGCGCGTCACAGCAGTAATACACGTGACATAATAATAATATAACACAATGGGAATAAGCGCTTCAGATATGAGAGTAACAATAGGAAAGGGAGTCCCTGCCCCAAAGAGCTCACAATCTAAGTTCTTATCCATTTTAACATGGAACCCTATAAGCATATGCCTGCCGTCTTACACAGCTTCTCAGCACAGACTGGGTTAAAGAAGTGCATAGCCTGTAAAACATGCTCACAGACAGCTGTTTCGACCTTGTGCACTATAGTAATTGCACTGGATTTGCTTGACTCAGTATTTCTGAGAGGGACACCTGGTTGCATAGGAGATAACATTACTAAGTTCCCAGTACATCTGGCTTCTGAACACAGAACCAGCAATCATGCACATATAGTGTGAGGAAGGCACAGAATTCAGTTTGCAATAGGAAAAGGAAAAAAAAAAAGAACACTCTTATTCCCCATGAATGAGCTGTGCCAACGAGAGAAGGAGCCCGGGGAAGCAGGGGAGGAAGGGATAAAAGTCATTTCAATTTAATCTCATTTAAAAAGACATAACTAATAAATTTGTATGGACTGTGCTGCGGAGATGCGGGCTGGAGTCGATAGTGGTTTAAATCCTATTGAAACCATTGAAAAGCCCCAACAACAAAGGCCCTGGTCTGATTATCCCCTAGAGCTAAGGCACATTCTAAGGAGGTGTCAATCACTTATTATTCCAGGATTGAACAAATGCAAAATCTTGACTGGAACAAATGCTTCCAACAGGCCTAGGACTCAGGGTTACATTTTCCTTTTGTTTCCAACCTAGCAGTTGGCATGTATTTGTCCTCCCCTCAGTACGACCACCCAGGAAGCCTTGTATGGAGGCTGCCTCGGAGTGAGGGATGGCTGGTAACCCAGTCTTATCAAGCACTACTTTATACTGTAGGTATTGCCAATAAGCCTGGTACATGGGAGACTTTCTGGGGATGAAGAAATATGCAGGGTTCTAGCCAAACACTGTCCTTTCACGGCCAACCCATCTACGTGGTCTCTGCTATAGGAAAGCATTCCAGCTTACCATGAGGCGTCTGCAAATATGCCTGCGTTACATTTGGTCGGGAGTTCATCTTAAAATGTTGACATGGCGCAGAAATTCACGTAATGCAACGTTTTGAACGGATTACCGCAACATTTTGCCAGAATTGTACAAGAAATGGCAGTAAATGGCAACACATAGAGCCATGTGACCTGGCCCATCGACTTTAATGCGCGGAAAGCTTGGGTGTTTTTGCGGAAACTATCCTGATTTTTTTGGTCGGTGAATTTGCTGAGTTTGCCAACTTTAGGGAAGAGGTATCACATTTCTATTTAGCAGCTAGACCAGTGTGGCCAACTCCAGTCCTCAAGGGCCACCAACAGGTCAGGTGTGCCGGAAATCCCTGCTTCCGCCCAGGTGGCTCAATCAGTGGTTGAGCCACCTGGGCTGAAGCAGGGATATCCTGAAAACCTGACCTGTTGGTAGCCCTTGAGGACTGGCGTTGACCACCCCTGACCTGTTTGCTTTCTCTATGAAGCACTTACTGATCCACATAAACACCCAACACATAATTCCCAGGAAAAAGAATGTTATCTTATGTTCAAATAGAGTACACCACAGTTATATAGTGTGGCTAATTAGGGATAACACCCCCCCCCCCTATTTCTTTCTTGTTTATTTCTTAACAAGCTCTCATTGCAGGTGTGAGGCTGGTGTGAA
Organism: Ascaphus truei; assembly: GCF_040206685.1. Classification (NCBI taxonomy): domain Eukaryota; kingdom Metazoa; phylum Chordata; class Amphibia; order Anura; family Ascaphidae; genus Ascaphus; species Ascaphus truei. The sequence continues at coordinate 9,618,085 of NC_134491.1, forward strand.
AAAAACAGCACCAGAATTGTTCAGGAAAAAGTCATCCCATTTAATAGCACGTTTCACTTTGTTAAATCTGGCTACTTTAGCAGCCAGAAGGCTTCAATAAATAGCTTAGCATCTTTTTGGGAGTGCATTCCCAACTCCCGGGTGTATATTGGTTATTCATCCAAGTTTCCTGGCTAATAACAGCACCGGCGAAAATGACATACATTTAAATAAAAATATAAAGTAAACAGCATCAGATTTATTTATTTGTCAACTATTAAAAAAAATGGTGTTTTCGAAGCAATTCATTTTCTGTTTTCTGTGTGAGGAACAGTTTCTTTCCACTACGTTTGCTCCAGTTTAGTAACCAGGAGACTTTATTCAGTACACCTCAAAACCTTCAGGGATTATGTATGAATGTTTTTGTGGCTGCAAAACAGGGGCAAAAATTAGATTTATCAAAGAAAATGAGTCCCATGAAAACGAATGTTTTTTTTTTCTTTCTCATAGCATCATCAGGGTTTTTTTTTTTTTTTTACGGCAAAATGTCTGCCTTATTTTGTTTTTTCTCCCTCTGCTTCTTTATGTCTTGATTTGCAATATATATATTTTTGTGTGTGTTTTTTTTTACAAACCATGTTATTTTCCTTGGAAGTGATGAAATATATTTCATTTTTTTACATTTTTATCTCTTGAATTTTTCCTTTGTTAAATATGGTACGATTCTTTTGATCTTGTTTTTTCATCCCCCCCACCCCAATGATTTAATAGTTCAATAGTTTAAGGATAAATAGATAAACGATGCAAAGCCAAAACATGTTGAAAACTAATTTAAAAAAGGGCTACTATTTAACAATGTTTATTTATCAATGTTTCCCTGTTGCAAAAAACGGGACCAGATTGATCAAATAATAACTTATGTAAGGAGTATCAAAGGTTCCCAGCTGCAGAATTGCAAAAACAGAACAAAGCAATAGGATTTAAAAATAATAATTGGGTGCTGGTTTTTTTGCACCGACTATATATCGGGGCCTATTCAGAGAGCAGCGCTATTTCGAAATTCGGCATTTTTTGGAGAAAATCGCGCAGAAAGCAGCAGAAAATGGCGAGTTCCGAAAAACGCGCCAATTTTTCTTTTCTATTTGTAAAACTCGCCTCGCGGCTGGCGAGAATCTCAATCTCGCCAGTTTTAAAAATATCCGTATGCAGAGAGACGCGAACGGCATCTAGCGGCTGTTCGCGCCAATAAAATGGCGCGATTGTCTCCTTTTTGCCTCGCCAGAAAAAACTGGCAAGAAGCTGCCGCTCGCGGCAATTGCAAAGGGAAAAAAAAGGCGCAAATTTGTTTTTACACGTTTCTGAAGCGCGCATCTCGCCAATTTAAACTCGCCACACGCATCCATGTTAAACATAGCAGAATTCGCACTTTTCTGCATATGGAGAATAAAACTCTCCAAAAAAGCTACTTTTTAATAAATTCGCCAATTTTAAAATTCGCTGCTCTCTGCATAGGCCCCATCGTCTCCAGTTTTGAATTTGCATTTTTCAGCTAGATGACACCTAATGCCTTTTTGTCACCAGTATTATCCCAGACTTAATGCAGGGATTGTTTGATAAGTGGACCCCTATAGAATCTACTTATCACAGTTTCCCAGCTTCAGTACATAACTGTCTTTGTTAAACTGAGGATGTTTCTGGCTCTGGTTTGGCTATATCCGAGAGATGCACAGTCTACAGGTGTCAATTTTAGGACAAAGGGACATTTCTGTCTCTTGATCCATAGTCCCAAGGTTCGATACAAGTGTGTGTAAAAAATTATATTGGTAGTAACAGTAAATGGGGGTATTTAGTCTCTCGGCTGCAAAACGGGGGCAAAATCAGTGCAAAAATCAGCCCGAGATTGATTAAAGTAAAGGAATCCCATTGAAAGAACTTTGAGTTTTTCGTTTGATACATCTGGTGCAATTCTTTTGCACTGGTTTTGCCCCTGGAAACTGTGGTGCAGTAAAACTAGGGCAAAACTCATGCAAAAACAGCACCACAGGGTGAAGGGGCGTATGTATCACGGCAAAAGGGGTGCAATTCTGGGGCAAAAAGCTGCAACATGTGTATATAATAAGAAAAAAAATCACATTAAAACCAATAGGATATAATCTATGATAGATACAAATGATTTTTCCCTAGAATTACCCATTTTTTGCCTTACTAGATATGACCCTATGTATCAAGGCAATAGTGGAGCAATTATGGGGCAAAAAAACAGCACAAGATGTTTCAAAGAAAAAAACCCCATTGATTTCAACTGGACTTTTTTCTTTGATACATACTGTGCTGTTATCTGGCCCCACAATTGTACCACTTTTGCCTTGATACATATGCCCCATTTACAAAAGGAAAGGTATCTTGTTGAAATCAATGGGATTTTTTCCTTTAGTGAATCACGTGCAATTCTTTTGCACTGTTTTAACTCCAATTTTGAGGCTGGGTGAATTTAGTATGTAGGCCTCCCTCCTGGGGCATATGTATTAAGGCAAAAGTGGAGCATTTGCGGGCCAAAAAACCCTGCACTGTATGCAAATAAAAAAATTGTATTAAAATCAGTAGGATTTATTTCTTTGCTATATCTGGTACCATTTAATTTCCCCGGATTTGCACTACTTTTGCCTTGATACTTACTGTATACCCCTCTGTGTTTCCAGCACGTTGCTAAATCATTGCTCCTAACATATTTTCTGCCATGATAAACAGTAATTATGCAATTGATGTCTATAAGCCTGGGGTGTGCAACTTTAGTCCTGAAGGGCCACCAACAGATCAGGTTTTCAGGATATCCCTGCTTCAGCACAGGTTGCTCAGTCTTCGCCACTGATTGAGCCACCTGTGCCGAAGAAGGGATATCCAGAAAACCTGACCTGTTGGTGGCCCTTGAGGACTGGAGTTGCCCACCCCTGCTTTAACCACATTGCTATATACTTAGTAACAGAAAAAATGGAGCGACGTTTCGGACCTCACGGGGCTTGAGAAAGGATCGTGACGTCCGAAACGTCGCTCCATTTTTTCTGTTATTACCCCTAATGCTTTGTTCTATTAAACTTTTTTGCAACTAAAATTTGGTGTGTGCTGCGGATCTTCTTTGGATTTCTGTCATGTGTATATATATATATATGTTTCAGGGCTCAATGAGAAGTAGTTGTTTGCATGGCCATGCTCAGCACACATTGGGGGTTATCTGTCAAAGTTTATCAACTGCAAAACTAGTCAAAAAATGAGGCAAACAATACCAGATTTTTAATAGAAAACCTATTTGAAAGCAATAATAAAAAAAATAGTCATTTGCAAAAGTCTGGTGCTGTTCTTGCACTACTCGTCCATCTTGGAGACTGGCACATAACCTGCATTGATGTCAAATATAAGGGATCATGTATCAACTGGTGCAAGAAAATGCTACAGGATTGAGCAAAGGAAAGGAAAACCCAATTGCTTTAAATTAAAATGTGTGCTGTGATAAATCAGATGCCCATGACTGAAGGAGTGGCTCAGTGAGTAACTGCACTGACTAATAACTATTACACCGAGTTTGAAGCATAGTAAAGAAGGGAAAAAAAGAAAAAATATGATCGATATCAGCGCTGCTCCTTGGGATGACAGACTCACCAGGTAGGTAATAAAATCAATTTATTAAATCTACATAAAACAGATACTAGAACATAACAAAAAAGACCTTCTCTTGGAGGAGGTCTTTTTTGTTATGTTCTAGTATCTGTTTTATGTAGATTTAATAAATTGATTTTATTACCTACCTGGTGAGTCTGTCATCCCAAGGAGCAGCGCTGATATCGATCATATTTTTTCTTTGTTACTTCTGGATCGTGGTCACGCAGGAAGTGTGTCATTGCCCTTTCAGGTATCACAAGACCAGGAGACACAGAGGGGACGGACTCTCATGAGCTGAGTGAGCTCCATCCGTGGGCTGCTGCAAATTCGGCTGCTGGCCCCACATGGGAAGCGGGTCTGCAAGTGCACTTACCCCGCATCTTCAAAAGGTCTTCTTCCTGCTCCGTACTTATATCTTATTTGGCTACTAGCTGTGGGGGTCATCCTCGAGTGGACAGACGGTTCCTTTGGATATTTGAAGCATAGTAGCCTGGTTCAAATCCCAGTGTCAGCTCCTTGTGAACTTAGAAACCGTAGAATATGTGAAATAAAGATGAAAATATATAGTGCAACACTGTCTGATAGTGATAACACCTCATGGGTGTCAGCTCACACTTTCCCGTAGTAAAATCAGAATGTGTGACTCTCCGGGCAACCCCCTAGATGTTGATGTTGAGGAGTGCTTGATGGTAGTGTCAATAGTGACGATGGTGTTAGTCCTCCAGGGTTCAGACGGACATGTAGCCCTCAATTCATACACATGGTACGAAATCCGCCCTCGTGGATACCGGCGACCTGGGGTGGATATCAGATGAAGGAATCCGCTATCAGCCTCTGCTGCGCACACACCAGCCGATGGATCCCTCACTTCCGCATTCCCCCTCACAGCGTCGCGTTCTTTGAGGAGACGTCTCAGAGAAATGACATCACTTGCCGGTTCCGACTGGGCTTGCTAGGAGAGCCACTCTACGCGTTTCACAAAAGGGTGTTTGCTTCGTCAGGAGAACTTTTTTTTCATCTTCACTTGAGAAAGACCACTTTTGTTGGTTGAAACGTTGTGCTTAAAATAAATTCTATATTCTATGAAAATCCATAGTGACCTGAACCTTCAATTTTTGTTACACCCAGCCAGACACTGATTAACCGGTGGGCTGCAGCGTTAAGGCAGTCGGCCTTCATGACCAGTGTGCCCCGGACCCCCCGCTGGGTAGGTAAAGGGTTAAAAAAAAGCTGTGTGTGCTGTGCACGCGCATAGTAAGTGAAACTTCTTTGTGTGTTGTCAGCAATGCAAACAGCACTACATATATATATATATATATATATATGGAGAAGAGTGACCTAAGCGCAAGTGGAAAAAGGGAGAGAGAAAACACAAAAAGGGATCATAGGGCAGTATATCTATAATTATATAAATATAAGAATGGTAAGATATGCGCTTACACTGATCAAATAAGTATGAGCATTTAATCCTCTCTGGGACTCACGAACATAGCTTTTAAGGACTTGTTTGAATATTGCTTGGTCTTCCAGAGATCTTCTTTGCAGGAAATCAGCTGCTGCTCATCCAGGAGATCTTCTTCCCAGGCACTCACGTCTCACTATGGATGAATCTCACAGAAGGGGGGGGGGAGGGGGGTGGGGAGGAAATAATGGAAGGGAGCAAAATATGTGTAAAACCTTTTAATCTAAAGAAGATTGTTTAAAATATAGGTGATCAACTCACATTTGGTGAGAAAATAACAAGCAGTTGAGAGTATTTTAGCGAGTTTCTCACACTCGTTCAGAATCGCCGGTTTACCAGTCCTCTCCGCAGTCTCTTCCGTACCACGTGATCGGCCGTGGCGTGTGACGCTGCGTGTGACCCGGCCCGGCTCTCGCGATGTTATCAGTCTGTTAGTACAGGATTTCAGTTCCGGAACTCCTCCTGAATGTCTCACAGGGGCTTCTCGGCGTGTCTCTCACACTGCTGCTAATACAAGCTGGCCCTACGCGTTTCTCCCAGCGGGCTTCGTCAGGGGATGACGAAGCCCGCTGGGAGAAACGCGTAGGGCCAGCTTGTATTAGCAGCAGTGTGAGAGACACGCCGAGAAGCCCCTGTGAGACATTCAGGAGGAGTTCCAGAACTGAAATCCTGTACTAACAGACTGATAACATCGCGAGAGCCGGGCCGGGTCACACGCAGCGTCACACGCCACGGCCGATCACGTGATACGGAAGAGACTGCGGAGAGGACTGGTAAACCGGCGATTCTGAACGAGTGTGAGAAACTCGCTAAAATACTCTCAACTGCTTGTTATTTTCTCACCAAATGTGAGTTGATCACCTATATTTTAAACAATCTTCTTTAGATTAAAAGGTTTTACACATATTTTGCTCCCTTCCATTATTTCCTCATCCCCCCCCCCCCTTCTGTGAGATTCATCCATAGTGAGACGTGAGTGCCTGGGAAGAAGATCTCCTGGATGAGCAGCAGCTGATTTCCTGCAAAGAAGATCTCTGGAAGACCAAGCAATATTCAAACAAGTCCTTAAAAGCTACGTTCGTGAGTCCCAGAGAGGATTAAATGCTCATACTTATTTGATCAGTGTAAGCGCATATCTTACCATTCTTATATTTATATAATTATAGATATACTGCCCTATGATCCCTTTTTGTGTTTTCTCTCTCCCTTTTTCCACTTGCGCTTAGGTCACTCTTCTCCAGATCTCCAAGGCGGCGATTGTGGAGCCGCAGACCTAAACTAGCTGCAGTGTATAGGGTTAGAGGTGAACCAGGGTATGTACCCCCTTCATATTATTGGCTCTACATAGTGGTGTGAATATCATCTTCCACAGGAACAAACTGTATAGATTTGCGCTGTGTGTCTCTTTTGTATATATATATATATATATATATAATCAAAAAATAAATAGATGATACCGTTCTGTGGCTAACGAAATGCTTTTATTTGTGCGAGCTTTCGAGATACACTGATCTCTTCTTCCGGCGATGTTACAATAATGAAGCAAGCAAAAGGTATACTTAAAAACAGTGTCTCTTGGAATGTTATCTGTGCTTGTCCCTCCCCCAGTGTGGATGTGTTTTATGGCTAGAGGTGTCAAAAGGTATCTGAAAGCAAGTGATGTAAGAGTGTGTGTGTGAATATAAATGAATAGAGAGCCCACAGTATATACAGTGCTTTACAAAAGGTGTGTGTGGAGTGGGAGTGGATATAAATGGTGTGGGTAGGTGTGGAAATGTGAGAGATTGTTGAAGCTCAGCTAACACAGCACTGATACCTCTACATATACACATATACATATATATATATGTAGAAGAAACACACAGCGCAAATCTAGACAGTTTGTTCCTGTGGGGGAAAATATACACACCACTATATAAGGCCAATGTTAAGAATGGGGTACATACCCTGGTTCACCTCTAACCCTACACACTGCAGCTAGTTTAGGTCTGCGGCTCCACAATCGCCGCCTTGGAGATCTGTAGAAGAGTGACCTAAGCGCAATTGGGACAAGGAAGAGAGAAAACACAAAAAGGGGGGGATCATAGGGCAGTATATCTATATATGCATAAATATATTAGGATGGTAAGATATATGCTTACACTGATCGGATAAGTAAGAGCCTGTAGTCCTCTCAGGGACTCACGAACGTAGCAGTAAGCTGCTTGTCTGCAAACTGCTGGATCTTCCGAAATTTTTCTTTACAGGTAATCTGCTGCAGATACTCCAGGTGCTCCTCGTCTCAGGCACTCAAGTCACACTATGGGAGAATCTCACAAGAGGGGGGGGGGGGGGGAGAAGGAGGGGTGGGGTAGGGGGGGAGGAAATAATGGAAGGGAGCAAGATAGTGTAAAACCTTTTTAATCTAAAAGGACTATTTAAAATAAGGTAATCAACTCACATTCTGTGAGACAATAACAGGCAGTAGAGAGTGTTTAGCGAGTCTCTCACACGCGTGTAGATTAGCCGGTTCCCAGTCCTCTCTGCAGTCTCTGCCACTTCCGTACCACGTGATCAAGCGTGGCGTGTGACGCTGCGTGTGACGCGGCCCGGCTCTCGCGATATTACAATCTGTCTATGCAGGGAATCAAATGCCGGAACTCCTCGTTCATTCAAACAGGCTCCTCGGCGTCTCTCCTTCACTGCTGCTAATCCAAGCTGGCCCTACGCGTTTCTCCCTGCTGCTAAAAACAGTGTCTCTTGGAATGTTATCTGTGCTTGTCCCTCCCCCAGTGTGGATGTGTTTTATGGCTAGAGGTGTCAAAAGGTTCCTGAAAGCAAGTGATGTAAGAGTGTGTGTGTGAATATAAATGAATGGAGAGCCCACAGTATATACAGTGCTTTACAAAAGGTGTGTGTGGAGTGGGAGTGGATATAAATGGTGTGGGTAGGTGTGGAAATGTGAGAGATTGTTGAAGCTCAGCTAACACGGCACTGATACCTCTACATATACACATATACATATATATATATATATATATATATATATATATATATATATATATATATATATATATACATGTAGAGGCATCAGCACCGTGCTAGCTGAGCCCCAACAATCAAAAAATAAATAGATGATACCGTTCTGTGGCTAACGAAATGCTTTTATTTGTGCGAGCTTTCGAGATACACTGATCTCTTCTTCCGGCGATGTTACAATGAATGAAGCAAGGATAACTTAAAAACAGTGTCTCTTGGAATGTTATCTGTGCTTCTCCTTCCCCTGGTGTGGATGTGTTTTATGGCTAGAGGTGTCAAAGGGTAACTGAAAGCAAGTGAAGAAAGTGTGTGTATGTGTATCAGTGTGAATAAAAATGAATGGAGAGCCCACAGTATAAACAGTGCTCTACACAAGGTGTGTGTGGAGTGAGAGGGATATAAATGGTGTGGGTGGGTGTGGAAATGTGAGAGTTTGTAGCACAATTAAAAGTGTGTGTGGATACTATGTGGTCCCTATTGGTGTATATGGATGGAAAAATAAGGAGTATTAGTATGTGTGAGAGACAGCTGTGTGTGCATACATATAGCACAGTATGTACAGACATGGCCTTTAGCGCTCATGGGAAGAGAGTTCGCTAGTGTCAGTAATGACTCATAAAATTTCGATCTCTGTTTAGGCCACTGCTAAGTGTCCCGAACAGTTGCATAAATTTGTATTCATGCAACCGTCTCTCTTTCGGGGTTTTAAGATTACCTTTGAGTATGGCAACCCTCAGATCGTTCATCTTATGGCCAGAGTCAGAGAAATGTTCGCCAACAGGACTGTCTCTTGTTCCGCGTGTGATGCTGTGGCGATGCAGGTTCATTCTCTTGTTTAGCCCCTGTCCTGTCTCACCTATGTAGTAGCAGCCCCCTGGGCATTTCATGCACATGATGAGGTACACGACATTGCTGGAGGAACAGGTGAACCCTCCTCTGATTTTGTATTCCCGATTCTTGTGTGGTATTTGTATTGTGTCCGCTGTGTAGAGCATTGCGCAGGTTTTGCATCTTGGGTCCTGGCATGGTTTTGTCCCGCATTCAGTTGTACTGCTGAATACTTTACTCCTCACCATAATATTCTTGAGATTATGGGGTTGTCTGTATGATAATAAGGGTGCTTCAGGGAAGACCTGTTGCAGTCTTGTATCTTCCTGGAGGATGGGTTGTAGTTTCCTGGCGATCTTGCGTAGGTCTCCTAGGTGTGGGTTATATGTGACCACCAAAGGAACCCTGTCGCTTGTCTCCTTCTGTTTGTATTCAAGGAGATCACTTCTTGGTATTCTGGTGGCTTTGTGAATTTGTTGGTCTACAATTCTGTGGTTATATCCACGGTTTATAAAGTCTGATCTCAAGGCTTTAATCCGCTGGTCTCTGTCTGCTGTGTCGGAGCATATCCGGTTGTATCGTATGGCTTGACTGTAGATGGTTGCATGTTTGGTGTGTGTCGGGTGGAAGCTGTTGTCCCTCAAATAGCTGGCTCTGTCTGTAGATGTAAGAGTGTGTGTGTGAATATAAACCTAGAAGAATACTTCAGAAGGCTGCGTCTTAAGGAGTTCTTCCATGACAGACACAACCAAGATTATGCCAACACTGCAGAAGGAGAGCCGCTGCACATGAGCAGGGAGAAGCAAAAATCAAACTGGATCCCACAAACTGGGCGCAACCCCACATTGGACCGGTACATTGAAAGCTTCAGACACAGCGCCAAAACCACCATCCTGGACAAAGTAAGGAAACAAACATATAATCTGACACTGATGGAGAGGAGAGCCATAGAATCGCTAAAGGCCAACCACAACATAACAATCAAACCTGCGGACAAGGGAGGAGCAGTGGTCATAATGAACACCACAGACTACCTGCGGGAAGCACACAGGCAACTCTCTGATTCAAAGTACTACACCCAACTGCAGGAGGATCCAACTAAAAAATACATGCGAGAACTCAACAGGATCATTAAAACACTCCCGATCCACACAAGAGAACAAATTCTGGACCTGATACCAGCTAACCCAAAACCTGGCACATTCTACATGCTCCCTAAAATTCACAAAGAGGGTAACCCTGGGCGCCCTATTATCTCTGGATCTGGCACACTTACCGAGAATATTTCTGGCTGGGTGGAGGGCATTCTAAAACTACTTGTCAGGAACACACCCAGCTATATCCAGGATACCACCGACCTGCTAAACAAACTGAATGCCATTGGCCCCCTCCCTACAGGAACACTACTAGCAACTATGGATGTAGAGTCACTTTATACAAACATCCCCCACGAGGATGGATTTCAGCCTGCAGATACTTTCTGGGATCGCAGGAGCCACTCACAGAGACAGTGACTAAATGCATTGAATTTATTCTGACCCATAACTACTTCACATTTGGAAATGACACATACCTCCAGACAACCGGGACCGCTATGGGTACTCGGATGGCGCCACAGTATGCCAATCTGTTCTGCGCAAAACTGGAAAGTGACTTTCTGTCCACCTGTCACTTGAAACCCCTTACATACCTTCGCTACATCGATGACATCCTCCTGATTTGGACCTCTGGCGAACAGGACCTCCTACAGTTCTATGACAACTTCAATACTTTCCACCCGACCATCAACCTCAAACTCACCCATTCCCCGGATGAAGTACATTTTCTAGACACCACCATTACTATAAAGAACAACCAACTACAGACTTCTGTATACCGCAAACCTACAGACAGAGCCAGCTATTTGAGGGACAACAGCTTCCACCCGACACACACCAAACATGCAACCATCTACAGTCAAGCCATACGATACAACCGGATATGCTCCGACACAGCAGACAGAGACCAGCGGATTAAAGCCTTGAGATCAGACTTTATAAACCGTGGATATAACCACAGAATTGTAGACCAGCAAATTCACAAAGCCACCAGAATACCAAGAAGTGATCTCCTTGAATACAAACAGAAGGAGACAAGCGACAGGGTTCCTTTGGTGGTCACATATAACCCACACCTAGGAGACCTACGCAAGATCGCCAGGAAACTACAACCCATCCTCCAGGAAGATACAAGACTGCAACAGGTCTTCCCTGAAGCACCCTTATTATTATACAGACAACCCCATAATCTCAAGAATATTATGGTGAGGAGTAAAGTATTCAGCAGTACAACTGAATGCGGGACAAAACCATGCCAGAACCCAAGATGCAAAACCTGCGCAATGCTCTACACAGCGGACACAATACAAATACCACACAAGAATCGGGAATACAAAATCAGAGGAGGGTTCACCTGTTCCTCCAGCAATGTTGTGTACCTCATCATGTGCATGAAATGCCCAGGGGGCTGCTACTACATAGGTGAGACAGGACAGGGGCTAAACAAGAGAATGAACCTGCATCGCCACAGCATCACACGCGGAACAAGAGACAGTCCTGTTGGCGAACATTTCTCTGACTCTGGCCATAAGATGAACGATCTGAGGGTTGCCATACTCAAAGGTAATCTTAAAACCCCGAAAGAGAGACGGTTGCATGAATACAAATTTATGCAACTGTTCGGGACACTTAGCAGTGGCCTAAACAGAGATCGAAATTTTATGAGTCATTACTGACACTAGCGAACTCTCTTCCCATGAGCGCTAAAGGCCATGTCTGTACATACTGTGCTATATGTATGCACACACAGCTGTCTCTCACACATACTAATACTCCTTATTTTTCCATCCATATACATCAATAGGGACCACATAGTATCCACACACACTTTTAGTTGTGCTACAAACTCTCACATTTCCACACCCACCCACACCATTTATATCCCTCTCACTCCACACACACCTTGTGTAGAGCACTGTTTATACTGTGGGCTCTCCATTCATTTTTATTCACACTGATACACATACACACTCTTTCTTCACTTGCTTTCAGTTACCCTTTGACACCTCTAGCCATAAAACACATCCACACCAGGGGAAGGAGAAGCACAGATAACATTCCAAGAGACACTGTTTTTAAGTTATCCTTGCTTCATTCATTGTAACATCGCCGGAAGAAGAGATCAGTGATCTCGAAAGCTCGCACAAATAAAAGCATTTCATTAGCCACAGAACGGTATCATCTATTTATTTTTTGATTGTTGGGGCTCGGCTAGCACGGTGCTGATGCCTCTACATGTATATATATATATATATATATATATATATATATATATATATATATATATATGTATATGTGTATATGTAGAGGTATCAGTGCCGTGTTAGCTGAGCTTCAACAATCTCTCACATTTCCACACCTACCCATACCATTTATATCCACTCCCACTCCACACACACCTTTTGTAAAGCACTGTATATACTGTGGGCTCTCCATTCATTTATATTCACACACACACTCTTACATCACTTGCTTTCAGGAACCTTTTGACACCTCTAGCCATAAAACACATCCACACTGGGGGAGGGACAAGCACAGATAACATTCCAAGAGACACTGTTTTTAAGTATACCTTTTGCTTGCTTCATTATTGTAACATCGCCGGAAGAAGAGATCAGTGTATCTCGAAAGCTCGCACAAATAAAAGCATTTCGTTAGCCACAGAACGGTATCATCTATTTATTTTTTGATTATTGAATCTCGGCTAACACGGTACTGATACCTCTACATGTATATATATATATATATATATATATATATATATATATATGTGATATAACTATATATAAAACTTACCTATAGGAAGGTCTAAATGTAAATAAGGGACAGGGAGCAAGAGCTGTGTGGGCGCTGTGGCCGCGTCACAACAGATGATGTAAACAAACAGTTACAATACAGGGCTGGTTTTAGAATTTTGACACCCATGGGCACCTACTTTTTGCCTTCCTGGCCTCCTCCTCTTGCAATGTCCCGATGTCACTTGGCAATGAGTTTCCAGGACAACATCATGTGATGGCACGTTGTTATGGCAACGCACTGCCGCATGGTGTTGCTGTGTCATTTGATGCTGCAGATGGAGGTAAGAGACCTCTATAGAGGCCCCACGCTCTCCCCCCAGCAATCAGTTTAATTCTTGTGGGGAAGAGAGTTGGGTCTCTGTAACCGCAGCACCGGCTCCCCCAAATTTGCCGCCCCCCTGAAATTTGCTGCCGTAGTCCCAGTAGGCCTATGCCTAAATACAGGCATGGTTACCAACCTATACCATATAGCAGGGCTTCGATGAGCGGAAGGCAAACGTGTAACAGACGAGTAGTTTGTCACCTATGGAACCTACAGAGGGCCATCTTGGAGGTCCCCAGGCGTGTGCCTATTGGATAATCTGGCACTGAGTGGGGAGCACAAGCTGCGGTTAAGCTGTGAGCTCTAGAGATTTTGTACCTGCTGCCTGGCAGAATTTCTGTTATGTTATTTTGTTATAATAAAGCTGTGACCTTGTTTATACCACAGGTTGACTTATTTGTATGGGGGGGGGGATAGATTCTAGGACATGACTGGTCATGATTCTGTAACACGGCAGCGCTGTTTAGCACGCAACGCAAAAGTATCCTATTTGAATGTCAATGTGCATGTGTATTTTATTGTTTTCCGCGTAGGTGCGCTATTTACCTAAACACGTATTTGCACAACTGATTTTAACACATTTATGCACTCATTAACATGACAGTGTGTTTAAACTTTCCCCATACTGTATACTTCCGAGATGGGGAACCACCATTGTTTTTGCTGTGTGGATATGCGTTAAACTCAGAGAAAATTACGCCTGTTACTATTTGAGGTAACCTCGCGTTATTTGGCCTGATTTAGCAGTTCTCAGTGCATCTAAGTCTCCTCGCTGCGAAACCGAGGTCAAAAAATTATTAAAAAATTAGAGAATAGCAGAGCACTGCCTAAGCATAAATGAAAAGATCCAGAGGAGGCTCACATATGAAAAAATATTACCTTTATTGGATCATAAGAGACCCCCAACACAATAAAATACGCACCAACGCGTTTCGGGCCAGTTATCCTTTATCAACACTAAGCACCAGTTTCCTCTCCCTTATTCATGGGACATTAATAGCATTATCCATACTTGAAAAGGAGGATATTGTGGATTTCGTTCATGATATATGTGGACAGTTACTTTTTGAAGCGCCGGATCTATCAATCCCAAATAAAAAAATCCCGAAGGGATGTTCTTATTTGAAAAATCGGGGGGTGTTTTTGCACCACTGATGCACTGGTTTTGCAACCACAAACTTTGATAAAAGACCCCCTACTGTATGTAGCAATGCAGGTGTGGTGCAATTCAGGGGACCTATGTATTAAAATCATATTTTAAAAAAAATGTGAGTTCAAATTGTAATGCTGAAAAGTATTATAAACCTTCAGAAAATGTTTGCTGAATATGACTCCTACATATGATGCATAATTTGTTGCTTGAAATTAGTTCTGACGCATTATGTCATGTTGAATACCTGATTGATACACTTGAAACTAAAACAATTACTGTATGTATATATTTTTTTAAGAATTAGTGTATAATTGATTAGTGTAATACTATTTATAATAGCCATACTATGAAAAAAAATACATTCTGTTAGCCTATATAATCAAATATCTGTGTTACGTGAAATATATTTTTGGTTGATACATACTGTATGTATGCGCTAACAGTAGAAACTGACCTTTAGGACCGATGCCAGGTTCACCTTGACATCCACACTTTCTACTTTTTTTGGCATGTAATATTTTGAAATAGAAAACAAAAATAGTTCAATATAGAGAAATATAGAAGCCACACAGCAAATATCAATGAACGATAGACAAACATGGAATCCAGACAGAGTTGCAACATACCCTTGGGGTGGTGATCGGCATAACGTTTTTGTATTCTATTTCAATATATTATTATAATTCATATTCATGGTGTGCCGTGTCTTTTTTATTGTTTTGACCAGGTGGCTTGGGGTTTTTACACTTTAGACGTTTGCACTTATTTAATATGTATTATTGTTCAATTGATTGGATGTTCCTTATCTCCTTTTTTCTTACATTTGTTGGGGCACAGGATTGATTTTGTATTGCATACTATTACCATCCATACGTCGACTGCAGTCCATTTTTAATGCGGCTGGCGCAGAGGCAGACATTTCAGTTTAGTACATAAGCGCACACAAGGGCAATTTCAAGAGATTTCCATCTGCCTATTTTGCAAAAAAAAAATGATGTTTCTGATGCTTAATACATAAGTCCTATATGTTCAAAGAAAAAATATCTTTATAACAAAAAGAAAGAAACCCGCTCAGCCTCCGTCCTGAAGATGTGGTGGGTGCACTAGGGAAATGAGATATGAATACAGAGATAACTGAGCTGAACCCCCAAGAGGGGGGGGGGGGGAAGTAGTCTCAGAGGAAAGGCCCCTATTACATGCACTCGCCTACCACATTAGTAATCAAATCAATGTCACAATGAGCTACAAAAATACAGAAGTTAGATTAAAAGTGAATGGGTCCCTAACGAATGAAAGTAAAGTGAATCAATTCAAACAACAAATTTAATAGGTCCTTAGACCGATAAAATAAATGGGGACACTTGACACAATAAACATATAAATCCACCTGGTGATACAAAGATACACCAAATAGAGTTGGATATAGTGTGTAAAAAATCCTTTTCCCTAACGGGTCAGGTACATGCAGCGGTAATACTGCTTATAGGAGAGGCTCAAATGGCCAGACCAGGAAAAGGACAACAAAGCCACAAATAACCTGTCATACAATAATAACCACCACTACCTACCGGCCTGAACAAAACAGATACTGATGTCCTAGTAATCCCTGATGTCTAGGGCCCGTGAGAAGAACATTCAATAAGATGATCGTAGAGTAGAATTAAGCTAATTGGAGTGGTGTCTATGGGCTATACTGATCTGCTAAAGCACCCTAAGATACCTGATGTAGTCTGTGCCTAATATTAAAAGAGAGTAAGGAAGAAACCCCTCTCTTGTGCTTGCCTATCAATAGGAGGGGATCAGGTATTGCCAACACATAGAACTGACAGACTAAGGAAATATGTACAACTGATGCACCCTATTATAATAAGGAGTGATAGCAATGGGCTGCAACAAACAGCGAATGAGTCCTATGGTATCAGGTGAGGCATATGCCTAATAGTAATAAGCAATATGTAGTGAATCAGACTCTCTGTGCAATTCGCTAATACCCATTGACAACACATAAGGGAACATATAAAACAATAAAATCAATGCGGCTCTGATGAGGAAATGGATGTTCACAATAAAAAATCCCAAATTGTTACACTAGTAGTATTGGTGCAACGGCCTAAACCACAGTGCGTGCAGGCACATTTGTAATTACAATGGCAGTACTACTTAGCTGAGGCTGGAATATTTCAATCCATTTAAATTTAATTAAATCCATAGAAACATGTCTTTGATTATTCTTGAATTTTTTGGGGACCCCGAGTTATAGAAGATTAGATAAGTTTGCAAAAAATGCAAATGTCCATCAAGTTCAACCTTTGTTAAATTCTAATTTGGTGAGATATTTATTCTATATGTAGCAGGGTCCCCCCTGGTCCACCTTACTTGCGGTCTGTTGCAGGGACCCCCGCGGCATGTCAGAAAGCTGCGGGGGCGATCGCGTCGCCTGGGGCTCCCGGCGGCATTGGCTGCAGGGCGCCGCCATGTTTAATGCGTTCACGCATGCGCAGTACAGCCCCAGGTCTTACGGTGGCCATATTGGGGTTGGCCCAAGTGTTCGCGCATGTGCAGAAGCATGCGCAGGAGATCGCGCGACGTGACGGCCATTACACAGTCGCCCATGCGCAGAGAAGAGTAGCGGCGGCCATTACAGAGTTGCGCATGCGCAGTAAAGGTAGCGCACGCGGCCTCAATAGTATAGGGCTCTACCAGGGACTACATTACCGAGACACCTCTGGGGACTGCCCTTTCACCTATATCACCTGCTGCATTACAGCCAAATAGGGCTTACAGATTCTCCTGCTGCAAGGGAGATACATTGTTGCGTGCTGGAGTCAGGAAGTCAGTCGGAGCTGGGACAAGGGAGGGGGAGGTTTTATGTGCAGGGAGCAAGTGGCTCCTGCAGTAGGCCAGGTTACCCCCTAGGACCAAGCTAGGCCCTGACTCATCCTAGCTTGTGGCTGCTTTAGGGAAGGCCCCTTCAGTTAGGGACTTTGCCCCTTTAGCAGTTCAGGGACACAGCTGCAGCACCATGCGGCCCTGACAAGTGAGTTGTGGGACCAGACCTATCTCACTACAGATTAGAGAAGGGAAAGGGGAGGGATCCTCAGGCGCGTCGTTCTGCTTGTGGCTCCAGGACATATATGAACGTAGGAAATAAAAGAGAGATGGGGGACCACAATGAGGAGTAATTCAAAACATATGGGTACCCTAGATCTCTTGATAGGGGTAGATAATTAATAGGAGAGGAGACACACTCACATTAGGTGTCTGGTCTTAGTCGGATGATTGATCCTCTGGGGGGGAGGGAGGGAGGGAGGGGAGAGGGAGGGCCCCCTGATGATTCCTCAAAAAATAGGGAAGAGAAGGGAAAAAAATAGTGTACAGATTAGAGACTATCTGTATGGTGAGATCATCCAGAGGGGGACCACCCTATTTGGAAAAAGACGCCATCGCTGATGCTTCTGTGCTGGACGCAGACAGATCCTCTTCCTGTTGTTCTGCTGTACCTGGTGCTGGGGCAGGTATCAGTCACCAAGTGCACCAACTTTACACTTCATCTAGTACGGCGCTGATCACGCCTAAGGGGTGGGGTTGTGGGACTCTTGGGTACCTGGTAAGGGGTTATGGCTCTAGGAGGTCAATGTTACAGGGTGACACTAATTTACTGTTGATGATATGTTATGGTTCTGTTCTGCATATACAGTAAACTGTTTATATATATTTTGTTGTATGTGGTTACTGTGTATGAGTTCCTGTGTCAGGGGTTATTCTATACTCTAGGATCCTGCACAGGTGGAGCCGCTGTGTATGTAAGTACGTTCCAGGATACACCCCAGGCTCTCACTGGCGGAGGTTCAGCCCTCCTGTGAGCCTGACAGGTATTGCACCACACCTGGTAACACCTGTAGATTTCCCCACAGGGTCCCTATCTGCGACTGGTGGTGGGGGGGGGGGGGGTTGGGGGGAGGGTGGTAAATGCAAAAGTGGAGAAATTCTAGGGGATGGGGGATGGGAAAACCTGGACCAGATGTATTAAAGAAAATCCTATCATATCTATTTTTACCCTGCACCTACAGTACAAACAAAGCACTTTGCTTCCATTTTGTCTTGTCTGTCCCAGTTTGCACCTTGGGGAGAGTCAGTAGGAGGAGTTGAGGGGTTACATGGTGCACAGATTATAATGAGATGTATCATATTCTGTGTCTCTGTCCCAGCATGCACCTTGGGGAGAGTCAGTAGGAGGAGTTGAGGGGTTACATGGTGCACAGATTATAATGAGATGTATCACATTTGGCGTCTCTGCCCCAGCTTGCACCTTGTGGAGAGTCAGTAGAAGGTGTTGAGGAGGAGTTACATGGTGCACAGATTATAATTAGATGTATCACATTCTGCATCTCTGTGCATCATTCTTTTTCCCATTTATTTTCCACAAAAATGATCCATCTGTTAAGGAACGTAAGTTTAAAATTTGTCATGAAATGTAAGAAACTGTTCCTACATATAACACAGCCCTGCTCTAAACAATAGAGCAGTGTGTCAAAACACCTTTCTCTGTGTTGATAGATAGATCCCTATGACTTTGAAATAGATATGGTGCTGTTATCTTGAATAGGTCTCCTTTGTATTGATACATACAGTATGCCCCCATTGTAACAGTGAAGGGGTTATCCAGGCTCACTAATAAAGGTTCAGCCCACTTGGTTACCCCTGATCCGTGTGTTAAGGTCCTAGAGTGTCAGCTCTTGGACCCAGATGTCCTAAATGCATTACTGTGACTGTGTGCAAATCATGCGACTTTAAAGATTTATACGTGTTTTGCCTTTCCTGGAATGCTGGGACCGGGAAATTTCTAGGCTGCAAGTTTCAGGGTGGGTTTGCCAGAGAAAGTCTTTACAGAATGTGTCTATGTATTGGGGTTCCAGAGTTAAGAGATACCCCAGGATTTGGATCCGGCAATCGAGTGAGATTCTTGGACGCAGTCAAGCACATTGCTCCGGGCAAACTCTGACTCTGAAAGCACTATTACGACTCACCGCCAGGATTCCTGCTGCAGCATCTTCCAGACAAGGTAAATGGGCATGAAGGGGTTAATGTATACCTGCAATCATACACGGAGTCCCTAGAATAAAGAGAGGTCCCTAGTATAAGGAGAGGTACCCAGATACATGCCCAGGTACCCTGGAGCTCGTATAGGGTTCAGGGTGTACTCCAGCCATGTGATAATGCTGAGAGTGATTTCTTTTGTGTAAAAGTTTTAAAAGTAATTTCTAAAGTGTGCCAAGAATGAGGCTAGTGAGTGTAGGCAATATATACACTCACTCCATCCCTGACACCAGAACAGGACCTATATATTTTAGCACACATAAGACAGGACACAGTATATTTTATTAAAGAGTTATATTTAATAGGTATATGTACTGATAACCTGTGAATGAACTGTGGGATTTCCAAGTCATGGATTCCAAGAGACCAGATGATTACCAAGCTTGGGGTCTATGGGTCTGTGCGGAGTCCAGACATGAAAGCCTCAGGGGTGCCAAGGTGTTCGAACAGGGGGGTTCTGCAGTTCTGCTTGAGTACCCACATCCTGGGCTAACACAGGGCTATCCAGCAACCATTTGCCAGAACCCAGACTCTGTGGAGCCTGTACAGCGGGTGGGCCCAGCATGCAAAAAGGCAGAGGTGCCAGGTTGGCGCATGCCCCTTGACAGACTGAGAAAAGGTGTCCACCCGGCTTTACAATAGCGGCAAATCGGTGATTGACAGGCAGGAGAATTCCCACAATCTGATAGGCTGTAGAGATTTGTGAATGGGACACTGAAACCAACAGCGGCAAATTCAAAGATGCTCTGTACTGCAAGACGGCTTAAAGGATTTTCCACTCAGAAAAGTTTCTAAGTCCTGCTTTTGAGAACGTAGTGGTTGCGGCTGGCATTGCATGCTGAAATCAGTTCCAGAACTTTTGTGAGAACCTACCGGTCATTGGAAAGGGCTCCTACAGAGGTAATTTTTGCGAATTTCATTCTAAGGATAGATTTATTTGTTAGCCCCGTTCCCAGTACGTGTGTTAACCCTGTAAATTGTGTTACATTGTGTGTATGTCTTTTCCTGAAATAAATTACAATATATTTTACCTCCTTGCTTTGCTTAAGAATTGCACAACTTTATACATAGTTCCTGTCACGTACGGCACCCTGCGAGCACTGCCCTGCCTACTGAACAAGGGTTAATACTGACGCTCGCAAGCGCTCCCACTTTTCACCTCCGCAAAGCTCCCTCAAATGAGTTATATCTCTCTTAAATCCGTCCCAAGATACCACCGTCACAAACAGCACACAAGTCAGCACGTGATTTAGATATGCAACCAGGGTTAATACACACGGCTACTCTAGCCAAATTACCTTTCACCTGTGCACCCCTACTCAATTGCAAATCATATCTATCCACTGCCACCACCTGAGGTAGTTATCCAAACAAAAGATGTCAAATTAATATTTGCTAGGGTCAAAGTCCCTGTTTATTATAGAAAAAACTATGCATTTTAACACACAAAAATCAGTTGTAGCAAAATGTGTCAGAAAACATAAATACTCTCCCCAGAGTGTGCAACAGTTCATTCAGAGCCCAAAGCATTACTTATTAAATATGTTAATATATATATAAAAATACAGTGCTTAGGTTACAGAAAAAAGATTACAAGAAACATACAGTCACAATTAAATGCAGAACAGCTTCTTAAAATAAAAGGGTACAACATTAAAGAAAACCTATACTGTACATTACCAAATGCCATAGATTTTCCCCAGAGAGGCCACTGGTTCAGAATATGAGATCACACGAATTTGGTCCCAAACACCCCTCTGTTAAGATCTCATCTTCATAATCTTTGCTCAGACTTTAAGGACAATTTTCCTCATGGAACCAGCATAAACCCACATCCGTGGTAACTCGGCTGTTAGATTGTCATAAAACAGTCAGAGTGAGAAAAAAACTCTTATACCAAACCACTTTAAGCTTTGAAATACCCTGAGCCAGGGTCCTGTTTACGTTAGTGTCAGGAGAACGATAACTTACTTACATCTCTAGATTCTAACAGTCCTACAAGCAGGCCTGGCCGAGGGGCAAGCAGGCCTGGCGAGGGGCAGAAGCTGTTAAGGCAAACAAGATCTTAACTTGCATTAAACAGGGAATGGATGGAAGGGAAGTAAACATAATTAGGCCCCTCTATAAAGCATTAGTAAGACCACACCTTAAATAGGGAGTACAGTTTGGGTACCACTCCAAAAAAAAAAGACAACAAGGAAAAGTGCAGAGGTGAGCCACCAAAGGAGAGGCTAGCTAAATTATATTTGTTTACATTACAAAAGAGCCATCTAAGAGTGTATATGATAACTATATACAAATATATCCGGGACCAATACAAGAAGCTTTCAAAATAACTATCCATCCCAAGGGCAATACAAAGGACACACGGTCATCCCTTGAGGCTGGAGGAAGGAGATTTCACCAGCAACACAAGAAAGGGTTCTTTACAGTAAGAGCAGTTCAAATGTGGAATTCATTACCCGTTGAGACTGTGATGGCAGCTACAATAGATATCTTCAAAAAAAAGTTGGACATCTTTTTAGAAAGGAATACAGGGATATACCAAATAAGTAAACAGGGGAAGAACGTTGATCCAGGGAGTTATCTGATAGCAAATATTTGGAGTCAGGAATGAATTTATGTTTCCCCTTATGAAATATCATTAAATGATATTTCACTGGGGTGTTTTGTTTGCCTTCCTCTGGATCAAAATACTGTAAGTACAAATATAGGATAAGTAGTTGCCATCTAAATTTTGCATAGGTTGAACTTGATGGGCGTATGTCTTTTTTCAATCTCATCTACTATGTAACTATGTAACTATGTAACTATGTAACTATGTAACTATGTTCTACGAAAATGAGGTTCAACGGGTGTTCCTTTTATTTGGTGGAAATTCTTTCATTTTGTTCTTACAAATTTGCATATTGCTTCAAATGTGCTTTGCGAAATGTAACAAAGTTTACCAGGATTTCATGTCAATTGCATTATATAACGGGTCATGTTACCAAGAAATTGACTTTTAATGTTTGGTGAATTTTATTTTATAGGTACATTTTTAAATGTTTGTCAAACTTCTCACAAGAAAAGGCACATTTCGGATTGACTGTCTACACTTTCAAATAGCTCACTTGGATTCTTTAATAACTATATATAACCCATGGACCACAATATCTTGTAAAATTATTTTTATACTAATTTGTTTTAATTCATTAGATAAAACAGCTAACAATTTAAAACTATACTTAATCTCATTTTTACATTTTGACTGTCTTACCAACGACTTTTAGATAATTAGAATTATTATTAGTTTATAGGTTTATTAATATGCATTGATAAAATATTTATATTTAAATCTAATTTATTAATGTTTCTATTTATTGTATTTATTTATATCTGATTTGTAGTTTAAAATTTTTATTACATTTAAAATATCAAGGGCTCCATTTATCAAAGGTAAAATTTAGGTGCAAAGCGTTACGTTTTTAGCAACTTGTGCTTAAAAAGAACCTGTGCCAGGCTACATCTATTATTAATCTTAATTGTGCCATTTTTAGGTCCGTCTGCGATGAGATAAGGGATTTATGGAGCGCGTGGGAGGAGTTAGGGTGGCGTTACATTTGCATTTCGGCGCCAGTCTGTGTGTTAAGGAATGTGCAGCTTGCATTACTTTTCTTTATGGTTTTCTGCGTTGATTTTCCCTGTCACCTAAAAGGTGGCAAACGGTGTATTTTAGAGCAGAATAATAGTGTAGAATGCATCAAATTCTACAACAGTGGAAATACACTAAATGTGTCACGTTTCAGACAAAAAAAACCCACCTAATTTTCTTATGCAAATGCGTCATTGTAGACCACTTTTTTGATATATAGACCCCCAAGCTTTTATGGGATACATACTGCTTTAAAGATGCTTTATCACCTAGCAACAGAGTTGCATTAAAGTAAAATCAACAGCCATTCACTAACGTCCATCCTATTTTAAGAAAAGCGTACTATCTTTGTAAAAAAAATGACTGAACTCCCATGAGTTTCAATGTTATTGTTTTATCTTAATTGATTTTCATTTATAAATCTGATGCCATTTAATGCCCAGTGTTGCATCCTTCTGACTGTACACTTTGATAAAAAGTCCACTTTTCTAACAAGTTTCTTACCTTTTCCATGTTTTTACCCAGAAGCCTTTGCTGCAGCGGAAGCATGGTAGGTGGACATCCAAAATCTATTCCAAACTGGTTGTAATTTATAGAAATAAATCCTGCCTAAGCCTATTGGCCAGAAAGAGCTTTGCACAGCAGATGCTAATGCCAATTATTGACTGTGGGGGATATAGTGTATGGTGCTCCCCAAATTCACCCAGGAAACTTAACATTCTTTACCACTCACTATGGCATTTGTGTCTTATTATGTAACTTCAGCATCCACCATTGTGATATGTTAATTGAACAAGGTTGCATATCCCTTGAGTGCAGATGCAACGTACATCTTCCCTGTCTTATCCTCAAATACATTCCGGACAAGTTTACCCAAATACCTGCACAGGCTTTTCACCACCACAGTACACAGCACTTCTCTCCTTAGTGCTGCCTTCAGCAACCTGCTTTTGGTTAGAGATGGTCGAAATTTTAGACAGAATTCAAATCTGCAGCAGATTGGCCAGTTCCTTTCAGCCACAACTTCTGCTAATCAGTCACAAAAAGGCAGATTTATTTTTTCCAATAGTGCAAATAGTTCAAATTCACAATTCAAATCCCTGAAATAGGGCTTGGAGAGGGAGGAAGTAGTGTCTCCAGTTGAAAATATATTCCCTCAAACCTCCCTCCAAATAACTTAGGCTAAGGCCCCGCTCCCTCAGTCAGCGCACCCGCACTGCATGCAGGCAACGCGCTGGGAGGCACAGGCCGATCTGCGGTCTGTAGGGAGCGGGAGCCGGAGCGGGGGGGGGGGGGGCGTGGTTTGAGCAGGGGTGTGTGGTTTGAGCAGGGGGTCGTGGTTTGAACGGAGGGTCCGTCCGTCCGTTCGTACCCCCTCCCCTCCTCCGGTGTGCAGGAGCCCGGAGGCCAGGCTCCCTCCTCCTGAATTAAACTGAGCCGGCAAAAAATAAAAAAAACAGGCCGCCTCCCTACGAGCTCCTTCCCTGCTCACCTCCTCATTGGCTCACACGCGCACCACGTGACGCGTCAACCCTCCAGAACACCTTCTTCTGGTAGCACTGGCCGGCTGACGCATCACAGCACGTAATGAGACACGGAGGGAGGAGGCAGCGGGGACCAACAGAGTGCAGGTAAGGGGCTGGTGGCGCACGTGCACGCGGCCGCACGTGCCACCGGACGCAGCGGGACCAAGGCCTTAGGGAGAGAAACTTGGGATCACAAAGGAGCACACCTGAGGTACCCTGTGAGATATTGCAACGTATATTTAATTGAGTCCCATCCCACACTTCTAAAAGGGAGTTCCATTACAACAATATTGAGTAGGCACAAGCCTAAGGCACCTTGTGACTCAAATGGTGTACTGGTGTCAGGCCCAACAGCACTAGAACCCACCACCTCTGCTACTCTGGGCATCATCTCTAGTGGTGAACTAAACCAGCTGCTGGGTAGCTTCACCGTAGAGCATTTCACGGTAGCATCATACTTGTGAGCTTTTCGCTGCTCAATCCAGCTATTAGCATATCTCACAGGTATCTCATGTGTGCTCCACAAGGAACATTGAACGTCAGCCAGGAAGTGGATGTGGTCTGCTTTAAAAGGAAGCCAGGGGTAGGGAGCTCCAGATATGAACACTCAGTGAGAAGTAGAGCTCAAAACGAGTATGCTATGAATGACAGTGATGCTACATGACGGATATGCACAAAGGTAGCTACAGTGTAACTGAATTTTAATTTCCCTTAAGAAAAGTTGCATGATGTAATAGTTAACCCTATAACAGACAAACAACATGACAAATAAAGTGGTTGTAAAAATATTATTTGTACTATTAAGTTCTTGAGTCATTCAATAGTCACACTGCAGCCAGGGACAAACATGTACACTGTGCCATCTGCAAGATACAGAAGGAATTGAAGTTCCAATAAATAAAACTCTACAAACTGCAGGAAGTAATTCGGTTGGCTTCCTGCAGCCTATCCACGTCGCACACAGTGTTATTGGGTTGACAAGTCTGAGGCACCTTTTTTTCCTGAAAAAATCCTTTTAGAAATAAAATAAATAAAATATAAAATGCCAAATTATTGAAAATTCTAGAAAAAAACCCCGAAAATAAATAAATTGCCAAATGTGAACAATTTTGCTGTAAATTCTTTTAAAATCCTCTAGAATTTTTAAATTCATTCGAAAATTCATTTTTATTTTTTATCAAAGCTGTTTTGTTAATGGAAAAAATACATACACATTTACAATGTCACTTTATTTTAATATAGCTGTCATCTTAATGTTTCTAAAATATTGATAATGTACCAACCTTTCAACAAATTAGGCAAATAGAGCTTTGCATCCTTGTCTAACATTTAGGATTTGAAACCAGACACCTTACCACTAATTTAATAAAAGAATTTCAGCTGCTGTGTGCAAACTATGTACAAATCAGAATGGTTAATTGAAGAGATTTTTCAATCTTTCTCGAATAAATGAAGTTGAAATGAAGAAACGTGTTAAAACAGGTATTATCATTACAATTCATGGCTAGAATTAGCTAGAGATGCACGTAAATCACGGTTACGAAATTGATTTTTTTTTTATATTAGACAATCAAAATGGTCATATTTTTTAAATGAGGATATAGAAAATAGCATTCATTGTTTTGTATTCCTCAAAATAAATTCATGATAAAATGCGATGGACTCATATGTAACTTTTCGATATTCAGAAGTTAATATCACCTTCACAAGTCACAACCTACAAAAGTCATCACCAACGTGTCGTCGCCTACACAAGTCATCACCTACAGAAGTCATCACCTACACAAGTCATCACCGACATGTCATCACCTACAGTACAGAAGTCATCACCTACAGAAGGGATATGTGATCAGAAATGGTTGCACAAGTTTAAAGTGTGAATGTACACTCATTACATGGTTAACGTTCTTTATATATTCAAGTATATATCATTTATATATAAAGTCATATGTGTCCAATTTCTTACAGACTGATATAAGCATCCAAAGGTATAACATATTTTAGGGCAAATAAAAATATGATTTGATACACTGAGATTTCTTTCAAACAAGTTTGCTTTTGTCTGTCTTAAAGAAACGTGTTAATCGATTTGGTTTATTTGTTTCCATACCCTACAGGGTACGCCTCATTAGATATAGTGAATGTATTGAAGCAAACACAGAATTAAATACATTTGATGCAGTTTAATTGCTCCAATTTTTTCAATCAATGCAAAAAACCTATGAGACCTTTTAAATCTGGGGCAACGTTTTTGTCCCAGTTTTGCAGCCCGTACTGTATATATCGCATCGTTATGTCCTTTACCTCCTCCTATGGCTGCTCCCAAAGCTGTCCCGAAATGTAAAGCAAACTATTCACTACATTGACACAAACCGACGCACGATAAAAATGAGGCCATTTATTTTAGCTCTAAATATCACCCCCCTTATTGGTTTTCCTTGGCTACTCTAGGTGCAGCTTTTTTGCTACATATCCCCAAATGTATTCATGTGAAGGAGGTATATTTCTGGACAGGAAAAAACGGCACCAGATTTATCTTTAAAAGCAATAGTATGTTTTTTCTTTGATATAGCTGGAGCCATTTTTTATGCTTTGGAATATTGGGGTCTTAATTTTCATTTGACAATTGTATGCAGGGAAGGTATTTAAAAATTATGTTTAAAAAAAAAAACCTGAGAACGGAGAAATACTAGCATTTGATAATAAAATATAATAATTATACAATATATTATATATGTCTAATTATCATGCAAGAAGTACTTTACTGGATTTGTAATTATTTCCTGAATAATTTCGTATATTTCACAAACAAGTGTAGATTTAAAAGAATCCATTCAATGTAAATACACTAGAATATTTGATATCATATTCCTATTACTTAATAGAAATAGAGATTATTCAATAGAGATTAGCAAAAATGTAGATAGACATCCCAAAAAATATGTTCCTGATCAGGAGTATGTTACATTATTTAATATACTTCAAATCTGCCACAATTTTGATATTTTTCCCCCATGTAATTGGAGTTGTTATGAGTTTTGTTTTATTGTACATGTTTATTGTGCAGAGAAATAGCATGGAGGAAAATGTTTTTTTTTTTTTTTTTGTATAAAACAGAGAACAGGTCTGAAAGAGAAAGTTAGGGATGGGGCTATTATCAGGATAATCTCTGCATTTTTATTCCCTCTCAGACAGCTTTTATTATTCAAAGTGAAAGTAAATATCTTCCTTATCAGCAGAAGCATGACTCTTTTCAACAGGTCTGAGGGGGAGATAGTGTGAATGCTGAATTGCTTGTACTATCTCACGCAGGGCAGGTGGATGCAAATGAAATCTGGGTGGAATACATCCTGAATAATGCAAAACTGTAGATTGCCATTGAAAAAAATATCCCAACAAACAAATGAATAGATCCCTGACTTCCCCATAAAACCGAATCAATCATTTTAGTTATTTAATTTGTGGTTATAACTCACTTTGAAGCATCCCTTGGTTACATGGAGAGGGGGGTGGAGGGGGAGGGAGGGTGGGAGGGGTTGTTCAATGGTGCTGTATGAAGAGGGGGGTCGGGTTAGTTTAGGAGGGGAATGTTGGTCACTGCATGCCACCCAAGATGTTATTCACTGCTAACAATTCCTATTATCTGTCCCTGCTTTGGGCTAATCAGACAGAATATGTAAAGATGAATCTTGTTTCCTGTTGTCATTGGGAGGTAAGGGTTATCTCTGGGGAGGAGTGAGGGTAAGTGGAGGGGGGCGGGGGGGGGGTCTCCTATTCCCATTAGGGTCTTTAGCACTTGACTTATTCAGGTACTTAGCATCCTGTAGACAGGGACGACCTGAAAGCAGCTAGTTTGTGTTTGTTTGTAAATGGGGTGGGATGTTTATATAAACAGCACCTCCCTGTAAGTGACACTCATATTTAGGCTCAACTGTGGGAAGAAGCAGCACTGGGGGGACCCAGCTCTATGCCCCCATCTGTCACCTTGAGTGGTTGCTACATTTTCAGCTATTTCATAAATATCTCTTAAAAAGACAATTCCTAGTACAGATATGTCTTCTTCTGGCAGACTGAGCTTCACTGTTAGGAGAATTCTGGATCTGCCAGAGTATGATAGCACTAGTGTACAGACAGATTCATCGATACATTACAAGAGACGTTCTCCTTATCAAGACTGGCTGGAGAATGAGAGGAATCACTATTTATGTAAGTATGAGTTCAAGTATGTTTATTTAGAAATTAAGCACACAAAGTCATTTTAATCGATGTCATTGGAACATAGTCAATTCAGCCTCATATTGCAGTTAAAATATATCATCAGTGTTTCCTTGAGGTAGCCTACATTTGGGTGTTTGTTCATTAATGCAGTTGTTAGAATAATCATGTTGTACAAGGCGAGGGATGAGTACAATCCGTGATTATATGGTTATCCTCAATCTGAGAATGTATTAATCAGAGTATATTTTCTAGACAAACAGGATCAAAATGATAGTTATGGTGTAATGGTGTATCCATCTAAACCAAATGTAAAATCTAGGCTGCTTCTTTATAATAAACAATATATTTTTATTTGTTTAGCCTCAGATGAGAGTGGTCCTGAGACATTAGCAGACAACATCCAGAGAGCAGAGGAAGCCTCTCACAGTCCAGAATCCGAGGAGAAGAAGAAGAAGAAGAAGAGACGAGTCCTCTTCTCAAAGGCTCAAACCTTGGAGCTGGAGAGGAGGTTTCGCCAGCAGCGTTATTTGTCTGCTCCAGAGAGAGATCAGCTAGCTCACATTCTCCACCTGACACCGACTCAGGTCAAGATCTGGTTCCAGAACCACCGTTACAAGATGAAGAGGGCTAAACCCGAGCTGAGTACCACCCCACCTCTGCTGAAACGTGTCATGGTACCAGTGCTGGTCAAGGATGGGAAGCCTTGTCAGACCTGTTCTCCTTCTAGTCCAGCGCTATGTAGAGAAAAGCTCCAGGGCTTCCCCACATTGCAGCCCGCGGGGGCATTCAGTTTTTTCCAAGGTTACCATCACCAGCACATAGCAGCACATCCATCAAGCATCTCCTGGAGATGGTGACCTCTACACCTGAGAGACACTGAACAACGCAAAGTAATTCCCAATGGTACAATTATGGGATCCTCCAGTCTCAACATTGAAGGAGAACAGCAACCCCAGCTGGATGTGTCTGTGATTGGACAGCGACCTGGAACACATTTGGCACACAAGACACGAACATTGTGGGACGTGATAAACGTAACATGTATGTTTAAAATTGGTTCCATACACTGCCCATCTCTTAGCCAAACTGTTGTCATATTACTGTTCTCATATATATCAGACTGTGACTAGCAAACATGTAAGACTTGGCCTCCATCAAATGAAATACCATTGCCCTGAATGGAAGTTACGTTTTAAGACTGGAAATCACAGGTGTAAATAATTATAGATATTTGTATATATTTGTATATTTGTATTTATATATAAGGATTTTGTATCATATGATGCTTTTCATTTATCCTAAAGTTTTATTGATTTCCTCCCTAATGAATAATAAATGGGATTTTTTTTTATTCTCTGTGAATTTTGAGTGGAAATTCTATTTCCATAGACAGCATGAAGAAATTTGCAATACTGAAAAGTTCATGTTGATCCAATAGAACGCAATAGGTAATTCCATAATTACGCATGTGTGCAGGTTAGTATTGGTACTGCACTGCATTGTGCAAACCTTTTTCAAACTGCACCCAGTCAATGGATTCATCTTCATTATGGTTACAAACTGAGGGAGTTATGTATCGAGGCAAAAGTGGTGCAATTCTAGAGCTAACAAACAGGATCTTTATGTATGAAAGGAAAGACATCGGATTGCGTTCACATGATGCAAATGTGATAAATAGACCCAATAGAGCCTGAGATGTTGCCATTTTGGGGTATATACGATTCTGGGGTAATAAGTACGATTTGTTTGATACACCTGGTGCATTTTTAACGCCCCAGAATTGCTACAAGTAAACCCCTGTGTTTCAATGTGTAACCTGTGTGATGGTGAAAGTGGAATCTGCCCAAATGTATTTTTTTCTTTTCTTTTTCTTTAATTCATCTAAATGAATTATGCATTGGGCTGAATATTTACTGAACAATACTTGGCAGCCTGGACTGTGCATCAGTATTCAATACAAAGCATACTGCCAAAACAAGTGTATGCCTTTCATTGTAATTACATTTACTTGTGTATTCCATATTTTAAGTTGAATGTATTTTATTCCATACTATATCACTATAACACATATAATGTCTCTTTAGTGTGTTACAACCTTGAGATATTTTTCAAGGTCAGCAGTTATTGTAGGGTAATGTAGTTATTACATTACCTTACATTGCGGTACAGGAACATAATTTAGACTTGATTTTCAGATGACAGACAGGATTAAGGCAGTTACATGGAAAGCCACTAGTCTCACTAGATACACGTGCTGGGTTTCTACTTATTTTCTTAATCTATTACAATAGAATAGTTGAATTAGTTGTATTCCCTGGATTTATTTAGGAAGCATTACATAAGCACAATATTATATAATAAAATTAGCAAGTTTCATTTCCGTGACTTCAAAAAAAACCTACTACAGTATACAACTATTTGGAACACACACACACACACACACACACACACACACACACACACACACACACACACACACACACACACACACACACACACACACACACACACACACACACACACCCACACACCCACACACCCACACACCCACACACACGAGCTGTTATTCATAAAATAAATCCATAAGTCTTTATAAAGATAAGAGGAGCTATGTCAATTAAAGACTAATGGTACGCTAAGGTTGCAAATGCACTGCATACCCCCTACTACCACAACACTTTGACAACTGGTATAGTGTGCGTATGTGTTTCAGTTGCTGACAGTCTTTTTAATAAAACAAATAATTCATACAGTTCTATTAATAATGGTTATTTTTGCTTAGGGTGTGTTTGATGGAGAGCAGTTGTTAATGACTTCCTTCCACAACTATCAATGATCAAATTAAACATAAGTAAATATAGACATACATATATTAGAACGGAATGAAAGTTATCCTATGCCCTTTAATGTACTTTATTTTATTTTTAAGTTATAGTTTCATATCGTGATTAAATCTTAAAGAAATGATGCTTATGTGGTATAGTACTAAATTACTTTTCTGTCATTAAGTCTACAACATAAACATTTTACGGCCTTATTCTATGTCATTTTTGGATAAGAATCCCAATAGAATTCAATAGGGATTTTTGGCAGAAAATGTAAAAAACTGTTGTTTCAGCGAATACAGGGGGGGCTATGCAATAAGCTCCACGTTTTTGCGCCCGATTGAAAAATTTTTGGTCGGCCGTAAAAAAGTGAAGCCAAAGGCGCGATTCATTAAGAAGTTCAGCGCGTCCCGCCCCTCCCTGCTATCACTCTTAAACTTGTAAAGCGCGATAAGTGATAGAGAAAAAGCAGCCTGTAAGAGCTGCATGGAGACGCTGCGTCTCAATGCAGCTCTTACAGGCGATCGTATTGTATAACCCAATAACGGGGCCTGTATCTCATGAAGTAGGGGGTCCTGAGGCTGAAACCAATGCGGTTCAGCTCAGGAGACCCCCAGCTCATCTGCACTAGTGTCAAAACACACATATCTATAAACAATAATTCATTACCGTAGCGACTATCCGCTATGGCAATGAAGCTGCATTAATGTCATTTTATTAATACTGAGCAGGGGGTCTCCTGAGCTGAACCGCATTGATTTCAGCCTCGGGTATCCCCTACTTCCAGAGTTAAAGGCCCAGATATGGGGTACCGGTATCTCCTCCATTATTTACATGTCGCACGTCACGCGACGTGGACGCTTTAAAAATGGCGGCGACACTGGCATCCGATGCCCCATACCGGGGCCTGTAACTCAGGAAGCAGGGTGTCCCTGGGCCAGAAATCAATGCGGTTCAGCTCAGGAGACCACCTGCTCCCGCACACTATTAAAAAAAATACATTAAACCAGCGGCATTACCTTTAGCGGCTACCCGCTAAGGCAATGAAGGGGTTAAGGCACAATAGCATGTTTATTGGGGACAATTGCCCCCTATAAATATTGCAATATACAACAAACCCACCCCCTGTGCCCCCAACAACCCCTATACCTCCCTAACATACATCAAATATCTTAAAAAAAAATTTGGCACAGGAATTATATTATAGACCGGCGGTGGTCCCCGCGGGTGTCCGGGGGTCCCCGCTTGCCTGCAGTATCAATCCTGTGCCCCCCAAAAATAAATTAAAAATACATAAATACTTTAAAATAAATACCTCCCCCTCCTCCCCGTCCCCTAATACATACAGTACAATAATGGGCAAAATTAATATCCACATATAGATAATAGTGCATTTGCCCATTTAAAATACAATAAACAGCATAAATAAAGTAAATATATCCTGCACTCACCCTTGCCAGGCTGCCACGATGAAGGCCGTCCTCATCCTCATACCGCCCATTGCAAACAATACAGAAGAATAAAAAGCGATAATCTAATGTCACCCAACCCCTTAATGACCTTAGCGGTTAGTAACCGCTAGAGTAATTAAGGGTTAACCCAACCTCGCCCACTACCCACCCGGGAGGTCTAACAACCCTCACCCACTACCCACCCGGGAGGCGTAACCACCCATCCTTAGCGCTAATACCCCCTTCAACCACCCCTGCTACCCACAATAAAAATAATACACATACCAGCCCCACTATCCACCTCCTAGGCCCCAAAATAAACATTACAATATTTAATAAACAATACTTATGTACTGTGCCCCCTCATAAAAACATGATTTATTTTTTTACATGCAGGATTAATACCCCAGGCCGATGGGGTCCCCGGTGGGCCTGACGGGTGTCTGCAGGCCCCACAGTGCACCCCAGGGTGTGCCCATGGGTGTCTGGGGCCTCTGGGTGGTCCCCACTATGCTCTGTGGGATTCCAGGTGGTCCCCGCAGTCACCGTGGGCCCCAATGGGGTCCACGGGTGGTCCCGCGTGTGTCTGGGGGTCCCCGGGTCATCCCCACAGGTGTCTGGGGAAACTCTGGTGGTTCCCAGAAGGATCTGGTGGCCCTCGGGTGGTTCCCACGGGGGTCTGGGGCCCTTGGGTGGTCCATGCGGGTCCCTGCCCCCACCCCTTAATCACCTTAGTGGTTAATAACTGCAAAAGTAATTAAGGGGTTAACCCACCCTGCCTCGATACCCACCCGGGAGGCCTAACCACTCTCCCCAGGCAACTACCCACACCCTTCACCCATTAATTTGTACAGTGGGTACATCATGCCCCTATATAATATATATAACATGGGCTTGATTAACCAATATAGAAAGAAATGGGTAAGTATTACAAAAACAGGCCCAAATAAAAACATCACATAGCTACATCAAACACAGCACATATATAAAAAAAACATAGCACATTGCCAATTAAATATATAACAAATGCCAATCAAACAATTGAATGGCACAGTGGGTACATGATGCAAATAATCTGTGCATTATTTAACATTTTTGCTCCCCACTCCCTATCCCTGGGTTTTGTCCTTTTGCTACCTTTTTTTCTTGTGTGTTTTATATTGGTGTGTTCGTGTCACATTGCTCCATGTATATAACTTGTGCATATATTAAATACTTTTTGATTTGGCATTTTTCCGCTTTTGAGATTTGTTCCATTAGTCAGTGAGTGCTGGAACTATTATTATTATTATTTAGTAATTATTGAGGAGGAAATTGGGTCCTTCTTCTGTTCCTCATTTGCACCTTGCATTTAGCATAAAATTATCTGTTACTTAGAGTGCTGTTTATCACTATTTTTCCTTTTTCATTTAACACTATGCCACTCAATGCTCAACCTAAAAGAAACAATTACAAACAAGATCCAATGCCATCCAAACAATAAGAAAATAAAAACAAATCAAGAAGTAAACAGAAATACCACAAAAATACATCTAACTAAATAAAAATTACATTGCACAAACATTTCTAAACAAACAAGCAATATACATTCAAAATACATAAAAACAAGCATCTGCAAAAACAACCATTGATTGTCCCTGTATCTATCTATATCCATAGAGATATACATAAATACAGGGGCAATAAATGTGGATCAAAACTAATTCAATCACATAAAAAAAAATCAAAATCCTGTAAAAGTAAAATAACACATTTAATTTATTTCTTACCTTTAGATGACTTCACCCTCTGAATCCTGGGGACACCGCATGCTCTCAAACCAATCCACGAACAGGAACCAGGTAAACAAAATCCCAAGTCTTTATCTTATTTCTTTTTCTTCTTCTGTAAATTTGTAATCCTATTCGTCAGTTTCTGGGGTCTTCTGGGGTCTTCTGGCGTCTTCGGTGTCTTCTTCATTTGTATCTTCTTCCGGCACGCCCTGGTCCTCTTCTTGCTGGAGGAGGTCCTTCCTCATCGGCTTCTTGGTGTAAAATTAGGTGACATAGGCTTTTATAGGCTCTGATCGGCTCTGATTGGGCAGTGAAAACAATGTGATTTTCTATTTTTTGGGGGGTGACGTCATTTAAAGGGAATGATGCCAGCCAATCAGAATGGCTGTGCTTCATTTCCATTTAAGATGACGTCATCAAAATCAAGATGTCTGCCGTCACATGGTATTTGAGCCAATCCAATCGTGGGAACTATATCCCCAATCTGATTGGCTGTAGTAGACCATGTGACAGAGGTTTTGGGAGAAAGGATGTGACATCATCCAAAGGGAGTCACATGGTCTACTACAGCCAATCAGATTGGGGATATAGTTCCCACAATCTGATTGGCTCAAGTACCATGTGACGGCAGCCATCTTGCTTTTGATTACGTAATGTTAAAGGGAAAGGAAGCACAGCCATTCTGGTTGGCTGGCTTGATTTCCTTTACATGACGTCACAAAAAAAAAGTTAGATGTATTTTTTAGTGGTGTTTTAAATAGTTTATTTAAGGGGGGGGGGGGGTGCTTGCTTTTTAATAGTGGCTTCTTTTTGGTTAGTTGGATTTTGTCTGATGGTGGTTACTTTGAACTTTCATTTATTTCCTAATGGTTTGGT
This sequence comes from Ascaphus truei, assembly GCF_040206685.1. Lineage (NCBI taxonomy): Eukaryota > Metazoa > Chordata > Amphibia > Anura > Ascaphidae > Ascaphus > Ascaphus truei. Next base: position 9,653,795 of record NC_134491.1, read on the forward strand.
TTTGGTGCTTTAATTGTGAATTTTGTAATTTATTTTGCAATGGATTAATTGATTGTTGGTAATTTATTTCTGTTTACTTCTTGGTTTGTTTTTATTTTCTTATTATTTGGATGGCATTGGATCTTGTTTGTAATTGTTTCTTTTATTTTGAGCATTGAATGGCATAGTGTTAAATGATGCACATATTATTTGCATCATGTTCCCACTGTGCCATTCAATTGGTTGATTGGCATTTGTTATATATTTAATTGGCTATTTGTTGTATTTGATTTTGAGATGTGCTGTGTTTGATTTTGCTATGTGCTGTGTTTTATTTTGCTATGTGCTGTGTTTTATTTTGCTACGTGCTGTGTTTTATTTTGATATGTGTTGTGTTTGATGTAGCTTTTTGATTTTTTTTATATTTGGGCCTGTTTTTGTAATACTTACCCATTTCTTTGTATATTGGTAATCATTGTATTGTATTGTATGTCTTTATTTATATAGCGCCATTAATGTACATAGCGCTTCACAGTAGTAATACATGTGGTAATCGAATAAATAACAGATAATATAAATAACAGATCATGGGAATAAGTGCTTTAGACAAACATAACATTAAGGAAGAGGAGTCCCTGCCCCGAGGAGCTTACAATCTAATTGGTAGGTAGGGAGAATGTACAGAGACAGTAGGAGGGAGTTCTGGTAAGTGCGTCTGCAGGGGGCCAAGCTTTATGTATCATGTGTTCAGAATGTTCACAGTGCTATTCGTATGCTTCTTTAAGCAAGTGTGTCTTAAGGTGGGTCTTAGAGGTGGATAGAGAGGGTGCTAGTCGGGTACTGAGGGGAAGGGCATTCCAGAGGTGTGGGGCAGTCAGTGAAACGTGTGTGTGTGTGTGTGTGTGTGTATATATATATATATATATATAAATATATATATATATATATATATATATATATATATAAATATATATATATATATATATATATATATATATACATATATATATATATATATATATATATATATATATATATTATATATTATATATGGGCATGATGTACCCATTGTAATAATGAATTGGTGAAGGGTGGGTGTAGTTGCCTTGGGAGGGTGGTTAGGCCTCCAGGGTGGGTATCTGGGCAAGGTGGGTTAACCCCTTAATTACTTTCGCGGTTATTAACCACTAAGGTGATTAAGGGGTTAGGGAACATTAGAATGTATTTGCTATGTATTTTTCTGGCAACGGAGGACACCTGCTGTATCCTGACATCCATCATATTGCTGTGGTAAGTAGAACTGTATTTATTTACTTTATTTATGCTGGTTTATGTGATTAATAATGGGCAAATAATCTATTATCCATATCTAGGTAATAGTTATTTTGCACATTACTGTACTGTATGTGTTTGGTGGTGAGGGGGGGTTTTGATTTATTTAAATGTAGGACATGTTTTATTTTTTTTACATACAGGGTTGGTACCGCAGGGCTGCGGGGACCAATGGAGACCACCTGAGGACCCCAGGACACCCACGGGTACCACCCGAGGACTCCTGGACACCCACGGGTACCAGTGGAAAAAAAGGTGATAGTGCGCAGCTAATAACTAGTGAACAACAAATATCAAGTGAACAGTGCACCGTGATTAAACAAACAATATTGTGGACCTTAGATGTGGGTCTTGCACTAATCGTGGGTCTGCAGCCTTTCTTGGGGGTGGCTCGACACCCCAGACACTAGACAAAAAACAAAAGAACAAGGCGCACAACGCACATAGTGTATTAAAGTATAAAATGTGACTTTATGGTTAAAAAATAAATAGTTCTGCGTACATCAAGTAGGGAATAAACAAGCAGTTGGTATATAGGTTTACCACACCAGGAGATAACACTGTGCGACACCCTCAGATGGATCTCAGCATGCACTGGGTCAGCAGTCGTCTCATCAGTCTCTTCCAGCGTCCTCTGTTAGGGGATGGTAGGTGGATGAGTCCCTTGTAGAGAGAGCCCCACAGCATACAGCTCACAGGTAAGTAAAGACGCCGTAGGATTCAGCATCCATGGAACACTGCAGCATTTGCCGCCACTCCTCGTTGGGCGCTCAGCGATGACGTCACTGGTCGCACCTCCGCTTCCGCAATGCTTCTCATGGAACGCACAGCGTGCGTGTCAATCCAGAGTTGTAAGGCAGCAGGGAGAGATATTTCGCCAGGCAAATGACTAATAAACAGTGTCCAAACAGTGTCCAGAATCACAAAGGATGGGGGGAGAAGAGCATAGACACCTCTTATCCAACGCGTTTCGTAACACTAGGTTACTTCTTCAGGGTATTCCTAGTGTTACGAAACGCGTTGGATAAGAGGTGTCTATGCTCTTCTCCCCCCATCCTTTGTGATTCTGGACACTGTTTGGACACTGTTTATTAGTCATTTGCCTGGCGAAATATCTCTCCCTGCTGCCTTACAACTCTGGATTGACACGCACGCTGTGCGTTCCATGAGAAGCATTGCGGAAGCGGAGGTGCGACCAGTGACGTCATCGCTGAGCGCCCAACGAGGAGTGGCGGCAAATGCTGCAGTGTTCCATGGATGCTGAATCCTACGGCGTCTTTACTTACCTGTGAGCTGTATGCTGTGGGGCTCTCTCTACAAGGGACTCATCCACCTACCATCCCCTAACAGAGGACGCTGGAAGAGACTGATGAGACGACTGCTGACCCAGTGCATGCTGAGATCCATCTGAGGGTGTCGCACAGTGTTATCTCCTGGTGTGGTAAACCTATATACCAACTGCTTGTTTATTCCCTATTGATGTACGCAGAACTATTTATTTTTTAACCATAAAGTCACATTTTATACTTTAATACACTATGTGCGTGTTGCGCCTTGTTCTTTTGTTTTTTACCCACGGGTACCACCTGCGGACCCACGGGGGACACCTGCAGGGAAGAAGCGGGGGCCCCACAGCTGTGGGGGCCCTGCTGACCCACAGGGACCACTCAAGGGCCCTAGACCCCCGTGGGAACCACCCGAGGGCCCCCAGGTCCCCTGTGGAAACCACCCGAGGGCACCCAGACACCTGTGGGGATTACCCGGGGACCCCAGACACTCGCGTGACCACCCGTGTACCTCATTGGGGCCCGTGGTGACCTGCAGGGACCACCTGGAGGCCCACGGAGCCTAGCGGGACCACCAGGAGGACCCCAGACACCTGTGGGTACCCCCCGCGGTGCACTATGGGGCCTGCGGACACCTGTCGGGCCCACCAGGGACCCCCGTCGGCCTGGGGTATTAATCCTGTATGTAAAATAATAAATCATGTTTTTATGGGGTGGCATAGGTGGGTTATGCATTGTTTATTAAATATTATAATGTTTATTGTGGGACCTAGGAAGTGGGAAGTGGGGCTGTTATGTGTATTGTTTTTATTGTGGGTAGCGGGGGTGGGTGAAGGGGGTATTAGCCTCAAGGATTGTTAGGCCTCCTGGGTGGGTAGTGGGGGAGGGTGTTTAGGTCTCCCGGGTGGGTAGTGGGGTAGGGTGGGTTAACCCCTTAATTACTATAGCGGTTACTAACCGCTAAGGTGATTAAGGGGTTAAGGAACATTAGATTGTCGCTTTTCATTCTTCTGTATTGTTTGCAGCACTGGAGGGCAGGGACAGGTTGAGGATGAGGACGGCCTTCATTGTTGCAGCCTGGCAAGGGTGAGTGCAAGATTTATTTATTTTATTTATGCTGTTTATTGTATTTTAAATGGGCAAATGCACTATTATCCATATGTGGATAATATTAATTTTACCCATTATTGTACTGTATGTGTTAGGGGACGGGGAGGGGGGTGTATTTATTTAAAAGTATTGTTTATTTTTTTGGGACACACCATTGGTACTGCAGGCAAGCGGGGATCACCTGTAGGCCCCTGCGGGGATCACCTGTAAGCCCCTGTGGGGATCACCTGTAGGCCCCTGCGGGGATCACCTGTAGGCCCCTGAAGGGATCACCTGTAAGCCCCTGCGGGGATCACCTGTAGGCCCCTGCGGGGATCACCTGTAGGCCCCTGCGGGGATCACCTGTAGGCCCCTGTGGGGATCAGCCGGGGACACCCGCCGGCCTGTTGTATGGACAGTATGCCTGAAAAAAGGTAAACAAAGATTTTTTTCTAAGTCCAGCTCCTTTTGCGCCTGCCTTATCTGGCGCATTTTTCCGGTGTGCTTTTAAAGCACCATTTACTTAGCGCTGTTTAATTAAGAGATGGGGGAGTGTACCTGAGACAGGTACAAAAGGTCCCTTATATTGGCGCACAGCAGACCCTTATAATATACTATGGTCAGGGGTGAATGAATATGTACAAAGCACAGGAAAAATAAAAAAAGTTTATTAAATATTTTACAATGTTGTGTGGTGTAATTCACTTGGATAAAAATAGACTGGATAAGTCTATACTACTACTGGGTATCCCTAGTCGGTGCCAGTGTGGGATAGTGATCTCATGTCAAATGGCTCAAAATAGGAAGTTTTTGAGACGGAGTGTTAAAGATCAATGCATACAAATGTTTACTGATATTCAGCCAAATCTTGATTGTATGGTACTGTAGCTGCCTGCACTGATGTAATGTGCTGATATGCAAAGGCTAAAATCCACAGATAAACAGCACCAAAGTGACTACCTATGTCTGGGCTGAGCATATAGTTCTCAGCCGTGCTGTCTCGTGTGGTGAGAGAATCCTACTGCGCGTGTGTCACGTGGATGTTGTCGGAAAAATCGTGAGGGCAGATGAGATTCATGCGTATGTGAGGCTAGGTAGGTGAATTATAATTGCTATACCCTGCTTTGAGTATAGGTATCTCTAGAGTTCATAAGAGATGTGTAGCTGTATGGTCAATGCTGTATATCTCCAGAACTGAAAGACAGATAGCCTAGCACTGTTGTGCTTATGGGTAAGAGACTCTCTTACTGCGCATGTGTCGCAATGTTCCGGTGCAGCTAAGGTAATGCCTTGCGCTGATAGGGCACGTTAGAAGAATTTGGCATTGAAAAACGGGACAGGTTTTTTCTTATAGTAATTGTAGAGTCACCCTGTATATCAGATGGAAGGTCCAGCTGGTGTAAGTATCATGATTCTATTAGGTCAAATCACCATACAGAGATGAGGTCTTATACAGGTATACGTGCATCCTGTCTCTGCTGCAGTTCTGATATGGATCGAAGTGTCACCATGCACCCTGTTTGTGTGCTAATATTGATCTCTGAGACCCTTTGTAACCGAGGGAATCATTGCCAGCTCGCATATGTTATATATAGTTTGTGTGTGAGCACAGGGAGCACTGTCAAAGTTGTATCAGTGCAGGACACCTCTTTAAGTGGGTGTATCAAGGAGTGCACGATCTAAATATCAAGTAAAGATGCCATGAGAAGCACTAAAGGTTTAAGCAGTACTGTTAGGTAATACATAAGTAGTAGTGTGTCGGCAAAGACCCGACATGCAGCATGTTTCGTCGCTGCTTGCGACTTCTTCCGGGAGGTGTCCTGCACTGATACAACTTTGACAGTGCTCCCTGTGCTCACACACAAACTATATATAACATATGCGAGCTGGCAATGATTCCCTCAGTTACAAAGGGTCTCAGAGATCAATATTAGCACACAAACAGGGTGCATGGTGACACTTCGATCCATATCAGAACTGTAGCAGAGACAGGATGCACGTATACCTGTATAAGACCTCATCTCTGTATGGTGATTTGACCTAATAGAATCATGATACTTACACCAGCTGGACCTTCCATCTGATATACAGGGTGACTCTACAATTACTATAAGAAAAAACCTGTCCCGTTTTTCAATGCCAAATTCTTCTAACGTGCCCTATCAGCGCAAGGCATTACCTTAGCTGCACCGGAACATTGCGACACATGCGCAGTAAGAGAGTCTCTTACCCATAAGCACAACAGTGCTAGGCTATCTGTCTTTCAGTTCTGGAGATATACAGCATTGACCATACAGCTACACATCTCTTATGAACTCTAGAGATACCTATACTCAAAGCAGGGTATAGCAATTATAATTCACCTACCTAGCCTCACATACGCATGAATCTCATCTGCCCTCACGATTTTTCCGACAACATCCACGTGACACACGCGCAGTAGGATTCTCTCACCACACGAGACAGCACGGCTGAGAACTATATGCTCAGCCCAGACATAGGTAGTCACTTTGGTGCTGTTTATCTGTGGATTTTAGCCTTTGCATATCAGCACATTACATCAGTGCAGGCAGCTACCATACAATCAAGATTTGGCTGAATATCAGTAAACATTTGTATGCATTGATCTTTAACACTCCGTCTCAAAAACTTCCTATTTTGAGCCATTTGACATGAGATCACTATCCCACACTGGCACCGACTAGGGATACCCAGTAGTAGTATAGACTTATCCAGTCTATTTTTATCCAAGTGAATTACACCACACAACATTGTAAAATATTTAATAAACTTTTTTTATTTTTCTTGTGCTTTGTACATATTCATTCACCCCTGACCATAGTATATTATAAGGGTCTGCTGTGCGCCAATATAAGGGACCTTTTGTACCTGTCTCAGGTACACTCCCCCATCTCTATCACTACACTCCCTTGGCAGCACGCTACTCCATCTAGGGGTTTGAGCGAGGTCTCTCTCCATAGTACTCCGCTGTTTAATTAATACAGCAAACTGGCAAAAAACGGCGCATTTGCCTTTTTTTGCCTGATGGTGCGGGTTTTGCGCGCAGGACAGAAAAAATGCATTCTAAGGCCGATAACGCGCTGTTAACACTGCTTAGTGAATCGCACAGCAGCCTGTATCGGCCTTAAAAGCCACTTTGCGCTCTTAAAACGACTTATCATTGCTTAGTGCATAGCCCCCACAGAACGACTCACTTGGGCACCTATTCAATATGCCTTGTGCTGAAGAGATCAACTGCTCCAATCAAATGAATTGGCCTAAGACCTTCTCTAGATTGGGCTCCGATGCCTCTTATCAGAGTTTAGTGAATCTTCCCCTCAGTGGCTGGTCTGACATGAACAAGCAGAATGAAGTTTCCATTTCAGCAACAATTCTCATTTTAAAAATGTAGCCCCACATTTGAAAGAGTGTTTTTCAGAATTTTTACAACCACTTGTCTTCAAAATAGAAAGCTATTGGGGCATTTGACAATGCAGCACGTGTCTGGGATGATAGAAAAGAAAAGGAAAGGTAGATACGCCAAATGATTGATTCGTGAAACCCTTGAGGTTAAAATCAATAAATACACAATTAATTATAACGTGACATGAACCATTCCGGAGCATAAGGGGTCTTATTATGAGTATAAACACTAATTAAGTAAGTAAAAAAAACAAAACCCAAATTAATTGCTGCTTCCAATGCAAGGGACCCCAGTCCTTGGTTGTGAGCTCAAAAGAAAGAAAAAAAACATATAGGAAGCGCAGTAAAAACGGGTTAATGGCAAATTGACATCTTTATGTGAATATAAAACCCAAAATGAATAATATACAACAATTGTTATATTAAAAACAATATTGAGAATAGTGTCCATATAATTGGAATCCCTGATGAAGCCATTTTGACGGTGAAACGCATAGGAGGAGGAGCCAGGGGTCTGTGCTCCTATTTGTCCCATTGACTGGTCTCATCTGGCACTGCTGTGTGCCCTGGAGGAAGCGGCGGTGACGTTGTTGTTGGCGTGTCTGGTGAGTAGGATTTCAATTTTTACCAAGGCGGAGCAAGTTTCATCTTCCAAGTGCAATAGCACATGAAAGTTTTTACATTGCATATATCATGGTAGATTTAATTGTTTTATAATTTGTTCATAACCAATTGTTTTATATTAAATTGATCTCTTTACACTATTGACCCTGGGTAATACACTATTGTAGTGTTTTTTGCACTTTTGTCTTCCTTTTCTGAGGTAATAGTCCACGAGAAGTGCTTTTATCCTATCCCTATTCATACCTCAGCGCCACAGGAGGTTTTCCTTCCACAACTCTACATCTGGTTGGGAGATACCAGATTAACCTTTTGGGCAGCTCCAGGACTACCTTTTTGGACTTTGTAGCACAGGTTTTTTATCATTGTTTTATCATTGTATTATTGTTTGCACGAGCGCTATACTGCACTTATATTTTCACCAAATTCACTGCAGAGGTGAAGAAGCTGAATCATTTTATAAGAATAACAGAAGCAATGAAGGATGATTGGAGAAGATGGGAACACATTTTCAGTCTCGTAGCGCCTGTACTGTGTCCTATGGAAACAATAGAGAATGGTAAATTCCAGCTAGTTGTGAATGCTGCAGCATCTGTGGGATTTGGGGCATACGTTCAAGGGGGAGATGGTGTGCGAAGATATAATCAAAAGATTGGAGGGAAGTTGGGTTGTTGGGCAATTTGGCACTATTCAAACTGTTTTCTCTGGTGTCGGCTGGGGAAATGTAGGACGAGGAACATTCAAACAGAGTCATTATCTGTAAATCGTTAAATATGGCACTGGTATGGACAGTGAATAACTTATCAGCAAATTCAGGGGTGGTTACATTACTAAGGTAAGGTGGTTAGTTTTATAGTGTCTGGGATATATCATTAATACGGTAGGTGGTGCATTGTCACATTTTAAGCTCCCTATGTTCAGAAAGTTAGTTACAAGCATGTAGTTGGCAGGCCAGTCATGTTTAAGGCATCTGTGGAGGCTGGCACTGGAAGATTGATGGAGTTGGTTAAACATTCAGCTGCACCAGATACGTGGAGAACATATTATCAAGCGTGGGGGAAAAGATGTCAGTCTTGCAAAGTTTCAAGAAAATGTAGAAAGCTGTAGCTACAAAGGAGAGATATGCTACATTTTCACAGAAGTTCTGCGAACCAGGCCAAATCTTCCCTTGTTTTTGCGACCAGTTTGCAAACATTTCAAACATTCACAAAAACAAACCAGCAGTTTCACATGAAGACAGAAGTGGAACAATTCTGGGAGGAAATCACTGCAGCAAAAGTGTCAAACAAAAAAGTTACATTCAAAACAGTAAGATTTCTTGCCCCAGAACTGCCCGCCTTAACCTTGACACTTGTATATGTATCAAAGTGGTCTGCGCTTACGCATTTGCGTCAACAACATTAGCATTTTTTCTGTCTGAAATCCGCCATATTTGTTGAGTATTTATTTTCTTGTAGAATGTGGCCCATGCTGCCTTGAAAGCAGAAACACTGGTTTCCCCCTTATATTTATTTATTTATCTTCTTTGTATATGTAAAGCATGTGACAATGTATAATTCTACATTCTTACCTAAGCTGGCAATCGTTTGGTGCTCCTGTGATAAATCTGTAAAAATCCTGGTTGTGTGCTTTAGTCAGTGTAACCCAGCAGCTACAATGTATCCTTATATTACTACGGTAACATTATTTATTGTTACAGTTTGCTGCTCAAATGGCTGTCAATTTTGCCAACAAATGATCACAAACAGGAAAGTGTTACAAATATCTTGCACTGCTTGGTAGGTGGGCTAAAACCTACCATAGAAAACAAAGGATGCTCAGTATATTATAGGAGCCTTAATACAATTTAAAAAGACCCTCACCACCCCAATACAGTTTAAAAAGAAACCCCCCAATACATATAAAAAATACTCCAACCCACCTAAAACATATAAAAAATACTCCCACACCCCCAATATAATTTTTAAAAAAAAAACAACCACAATAAATATTTTTTTTTTGAAACAGACTTACCAAAGACATGTGGGGGGGCCTGCAGCACCCCACTACCGGGCGGCAGACAGACCAGGGGGGTGGGGTGGTGGAGGGTCTGCGGATGCCTGTAGGGTCCTGGGGGATTATGGATGCAGGCTGCAGATGCCGGTAGGATTGGGGGGTAGGGGGAGGGGCTGCGAATGCTGGTAGGGCCGAGCAGTGGATGCCGGTAGGGCCTGCGTGGGGGGGGGTGGGGGGGTGGAAGATGCTGGTAGGGCCTGCAGGGGTGGGCGGGGGGGGTGAAGGATGCCGGTAGTGCCTGCGGGGGGAGGGGGGTTGGAGGATGCCGGTATGTCCGGGGGAGGGGATCAGAGGATGCCAGTAGGGCCGGGGGCAGAGGATTCCGGTAGGGCCAGGGGGGGGGGGGGGTTAGAGGATGCCGGTAGGGCACAGGGGGGGGGGGGGGTGGTGGTAGAGGATCCAGAGGCCTCGATAGGGCCCGGGTAGCTTTGGAGGAGGGAGGACATGTGGGTGGAAAAAAATGACAAGGAGCCAAAATATAGCACCGCACCACGAAGAAAAACAAGTGAAGAGGGTGTAATAAAAACGATTTATTCTCAACAGGAGAAACACACTGACATGTTTCGCTCCCACAAGCTTTCTCAAAGTGTGACACGTAATACAAAACACTTCATTTTTGTATGCTTTGCGAACCAGGAAGTAACATCCCGTTTTCCCAGTGTATACTAATGAGTGATTACGTCACCAGCGTCATCCAAGACTAAAAACAATAACTTTATTTCAATAAACGGACACATTAAACCAATTGAAAATGATAAAACAACAAGTTAGAAAGGTTACTTCAAATGAAATTTGAATGTTAAAACTTAAAAACATCTGATATTTAATCTAATTAAAGTGTTTGAAAATAAGTTTTACAACTAATCCTAAACAAATGACTCATCCAATATCCATAGTGTGACAAACATTGCAACCTAGTGCAATACATCACTACTATTATGATTAGTTTCAAGCATATATACAGAGGAGAATATATGTATTAGATAAAGGATATATAGTAAATTTACTGAAATCCATCTTATTGGACAAAATTGCTTTACATAGTTACATAGTTACATAGTAGATGATGTTGAAAAAAGACTTCCGTCCATCAAGTTCAACCTATGCTAAATTTAGACAACAGATATTTTATCCTATATCTATACTTATTGATCCAGAGAAAGGCAAACAAAAAACCCCATTAAGGGGAAAAATTAATTCCTTCCTGACTCCAAGAATTGGCAATCGGATTAATCCCTGGATCAACATCCTTCCCATGTATACTTATTTGGTGTATCCCTGTATACCTTTCCCATCTAAAAAGATGTCCAACCTTTTTTTGAACAAATCTATTGTATCTGCCATCACAGTCTCCATGGGTAATGAATTCCACATTTTAACTGCCCTTACTGTAAAGAACCCTTTCCTTTGTTGCTGGTGAAACTTCCTTTCCTCCAACCTTAAGGGATGGCTCCGAGTCCTTTGTACTGCCCGTGGGATGAATAGTTCTTTTGAAAGCTCCTTGTATTGTCCCTGAATATATTTGTATATAGTTATCCTATTCCCTCTTAGACGCCTCTTTTTTAATGTAAATAAATCTAATTTAGCTAGCCTCTCCTCGTAAGTTAGAATGTCTATCCCCTTTATTAATTTGGTGGCTCTTCTCTGCACTCTCTCTAGTTCCATAATGTCTTTTCTTAGGATTGGTGCCCAAAATTGTACTCCATATTCAAGGTGTGGCTTTACTAATGCTTTGTAAACGGGCATAATTATGTTTACTTCCCTTCCATCCATTGCCCGTTTGATGCAAGATAAGATTTTGTTTGCCTTTGCAGCTACTGCATGACATTAGGCACAATTGCTAAGCCTGCTGTCTACAAGCGCTCCTAAATCCTTCTCCATCAAGGATTCCCCCAATATATCTCCATTTAATTTGTAAGTCGCTTTTTTATTCTTGTATCCCAAATGCATAACCTTACATTTATTTGTATTAAACCTCATCTGCCATTTACCTGCCCACGTTTCCAGTCTCTCCAAGTCCTTCTGAAGAGAAATTACATCCTGCTCTGATTCTATTACCTTACACAATTTAGTATCATCAGCAAAGATGGAGACTTTGCTCTCGATCCCAACCTCAAGGTCATTAATAAACAAGTTAAAAAGCAGGGGTCCCAGTACCGATCCCTGAGGTACTCCACTCACGACTTTAGCCCAACCTGAAAAAGTTCCATTTATGACAACCCTCTGTTGTCTGTCCTTTAACCAGTTTTCAATCCAGGTGCATATATTATTACTGAGTCCAACTTTCTTTATTTTGTACACCAACCTCTTGTGTGAAACCGTATCAAAAGCGTTTGCAAAATCTAAGTAGACCACATCAACTGCACTCCCCTGGTCTAAATTCCTACTTACCTCCTCAAAGAAACAAATAAGGTGAGTTTGGCATGATCTATCCTTCATAAATCCATGCTGACTATTACTAATAATTTTGTTTTCTATTAGGTATTCCTGAATATTATCCTGTATTAAACCTTCAAGTAGTTTCCCTACTATTGAAGTCAGGCTTACAGGTCTGTAATTTCCCGGTTGTGATCTAGCTCCCTTTTTAAATATAGGCACCACATCTGCTTTACGCCAATCTTGTGGTACTGAGCCTGTGGAAATGGAGTCCTTGAATATTAAATATAATGGTTTTGCTATTACTGAGCTTAACTCCTTGAGAACTCTTGGATGTATGCCATCTGGGCTTTAAATCATGAGTTATACATTAACTATCTCCTATGGGAATATACCAATTATAACCTATAGTATCAGAGTCAAAAACATATAGTACTTTCATATCTATGCCATATGTACTATACCATTGATCAGTGTTGAGGAAAGGGAATCCAATTGATTACAATGCCCTTAAAATAAACTAATTCATAATGAGGCAAACGATAATCATATCAAATATATATCATAAATACACACCATATACAATTTAGGCAGATCAATCGAATAATAATGCAGTTAATCTATCATCTCAAATGGAAAAAGAAAGAAGGGAAATAAATAAATAGTAAAAGAAAAAGAAAGGGAGGGGAGGGGGGAGGAGGAAAGGAGAAGGGGCTGGGAAGTGGAAGAGGAGAGGGAAGGGGAAAGTGGAGGGGGGGAAAGGGGAGGGGGGGAAATGGGAGGAAAGGGGAGGAAATGAGGGAAGGGGAAAGAGAAGGGAAAGAAAGAAAAGGGGGAAGGGACAGAAAGGGAAAGGGAGGAAGAAGGGAAAAGAAAGGACAAGGGATAAGACCACTTGAAGTGAACGTCAATAAATGGAAAATCACAGGAAATTACTAAGGTCCCAGTCCGAATTTAGACCTAATGGGACCCTTGTGCAAAGGGTAAAGATCCAGTGCATTTCCCTTCTATCCAATTTCTTAACTCTGTCTCCTCCCCTAATAAGGGAAGGGACATGTTCAATACCTTTGAAGGAAAATGAACTTGCCTGACCCTTTGGACACATTGTAGCATGTTTAGAGACCAGATGATTAAGGTCTCCCTTCCTGATGAGTCTCAGATGTTCCTGTATTCTTTGTTTAAGGAGACGTATAGTACGTCCTACATATTGTTTACCACAGCCACAGGTAAGAAGGTATACAACAAATCTAGTGTCAAAGTTGATAACGGACCGAATACCATAACTCTTACCTGTGACTGTGGACACAAAACCCGTAGCTGTTTGCATAGCCGTGCATGTAACACAATGACCACAACGGAAGGTGCCTTTAGGTCTATTGACCAGATTAACTTTCTCCTGATCAAACATGCTTGGTGACAAATAGTTAGCCAAGGTCTTAGCTTTACTAAAGACGAATCTTTGCCCCTCAGCAACCAGTGGGGCGATCACGGGGTCGAGCTGTAGGATCTTCCAATGTTTCTTAACAATGGTTTTTATTTGCTCAGACTGAGCACTATATTTTGTTACAAACAAAGGAAGACCCATCTCCTTTTTCTTTTTAATAGAATTTCTCTAACTATGTGCTAAACTTCTTGGAATGCATGTGGGTGGGTCTGCAGCAGTCAGCACCACTACCAGGCAGCAGCAGAGGAGCCTGCCGACGGCCCGCGGTGGACAGCAGGACAGAGTGCCGGGCAAGTAGGACGGGGGGGGGGGGAGAGAGATCACTCACAGTGACACAACACACAGGGACACAGGACACTACAGAGACAAACACAGGTTAAACTGTACACACAAACACAACAGTACAGGGTGATACAGACAGTACAGATAAGTATTTATATGTCCGTGTAGTTTGAATAAGCAGCTGTTTCTCCCACCTGTGCAGTTGCTTATATTAGCTGCTAGTCCCCGCCCATGAGGAAGGCCCTGATTTGATCTCCTCACCTAAAACATTTCAGCAGGGTTTTTTGTTTCTGACACGGCCGCCGACAGTGACACGTGACCAGCGGCGGGGCCTGGGCCACCTAACTCACCGGACCCGGGACACCCTTACTGGCTATCCCCCCCTGTTGCGGTCCTGACTGCAGCAACACCATAAAGTCCATTACGTTTTTCTTAATTGCAGTGAATTTGCCTAGAGATGGGCCAATTTTTTTGGCGAATTTGGATCTGCAGCGATCGCCCGATTTCTTTTGCCCGCGGATTTCAGCGGATCTATGTCAAAAAGGGCAATTGGCATTTGGTGGATATTTTATTATTATTACCCATAAACTCCGCGGATTCCGCAGCCCGTCGACCGATTTGTAGAATCCAGTCTGCAGATTCAGCGATCCGGTGGCGGATTCTTAAGAACGGATCGCTGAATCCGTGGATTGGATTCTACAAATCCATCGACGGGTTGTGCCCACTAGTGGTTTTTGATGAATCCGCGTGGATTAAAACCGACCAGATCCGCTTGCGGATTTTACGCCGTGAAATGGATTTTGGGTTGAAAATAGGAGGAAAAAAAAAATAGGAAACGGGTTTGGGCGGATTCACCCATCTCTAGATTTGCCAAACATGTAATAAATAAACCTGCCCATTGACCTTATTCTAACGGCAATGGTTAAAATACCCAGTAAAGACTGAAATGTCCTTAATGTCGCTTTCCTCCTAGATTCCACACTTATCACCGTACTCATACCTCCTGCAACATTTTCCTGGCAGCCTCTTTCTCCTATTTCCTGTATAGATTTCCATCCCTAGAAAGCTAAGCAGATTGTTGGCCCCTCAGTCTTATCTTGAGCTAATGGTACCCCAAACTTCCTTGCTGTTCCTTGAAATTCAAACAAAAGTCTCCAGTCCAGATTTTGCCAGTCCAATAAACAAAAAATAATGCATATAATGCACTAAACATTTTAAAACCTTTCACATAAAACTCACTCTAGAAAGGTGCAGGAAATCACAAAATAATGACATGATATTGTGCACCCCATTGGAGGACATAGGTCCACATAATAACTGCCATTCATCTTACATTCCAGCACATCAAAACAGATAGGGTTAATGGGTAATAATCTAAAAACATCCTCTATATGTGTTTTTTCCATGTGCCTCTTTTCACATTGCTGCATAAAATGTATAGCCTTATCAAAATATGTCCTCCTTCAGAAAGCCCACACTCATGATGGAATTTACACCCCTGTCCTCAGTCACATTGGTCTTCACTGAAATGGCAAATATCTCTGAGGAACTATCAAGAATAACCACAGCTCCACTTGCTTACAATCACATGTAATGCTTATGAAGAGCACATTTCTGCTGAAAACCCTTGTTGTGTACACACTTACAGTATGTGTGTGTGTGTGTGTGTGTGTGTGTGTGTGTGTGTGTGTGTGTGTGTGTGTGTGTGTGTGTGTGTGTGAAAGGTGTTGGCAACTGGCCACCTGGTTGTTCCATTCATCTCCCTGCAGGGCTCTATAAGTGTGCACACACCCACATCAAAACCATCACACTACACCCTGCCATCACTAGTATTAATTTAAAGACTCTTTCCATACCACCAACCTCACTCAAAGGGGTTTCTGTCTCCCTTCCTTGTAACAACCTACCTTCCCTAACTGAAACATCCTTTGGGGAATTAAACTTTGCCCCGTGCTCGAGCCTGGCTTTGCATTTTGCATCAGGCTCCACTGTTCCTCAGTCTCCTGACTACTAATGAGACCACTAGCCCTTTTGTTTTGCCAGTATATTATAGAGATAATCCTGCCAGACCCCTTTGTATCTCCAACTGAGTGACCCATACCCTCCACTTCCCTGTCCAACTTCAAGTTAATTATATCTTACCAGCCACATCCACTTCCAGAATCCTTGACCTGTCAGTACAGGTGCAGTCTTCTGCCCCATAACCTGTACAATGCTCGTTGGTCTGCTTATTCTGCCCGAAGCCATGGACTCCCTCACCTGCTCCCTTCTGGTCTGCTTGCTGCCTGAAGTCAGACCTGAGCCTCACCCTTCTTGAGAGATCAAATGGACCTCCAGGCGTAGGGGTAAATCTATAAAAAGGTTTAGAGTGCTCCCTCTTCCTCGGCCTCCACTTAGTCACCTGATCTCTTCGGAAACCAACCTTGACCTTTCTAGTCCTCAAAATGTGTCTCCAAATCATGCTGCTCTGCTCTCTAGGCCCCAACAATATCCTTCTCTCCTGTCCTGTTCTAGTCTGCAGTACTGTCCGACTGTCTCTGACCTGCTCTAATGGTTACTTGCACATCCCTGGCCTCCTCCAGCCTTCCAGCATCCTACAATTACATGGCAGCTGAAGCATCATCTCCATCATCGCGAAGACGCAGCCATCCAGCACTGCGACATCGAGCCTGATCCCTCAGCCACTCGAGGACATCCTCAATCACTGCCCCTCCTATGACATGTCTGCAATCCTTACTAGTGTGAGGTGGTCACTAAGTTAGCATTGTCCTAGAAAAGATATTAAAAGTAATATATTCAGTATTACGTTCAGAGTACAGGAACTAATGGCAATTTATCAATATATTGTGGACTATTTATCCATCAAAATCTAATCCAGTGCAGTATCTGTGTTTAACACTAAATATTTAAGTTAGATATAGAATTAATATTTTATTTGGGTCTGTATTCAAATCAACCATAGGAGTATATTATTATTATTATTGTTTATTTGTAAAGAGTCGACACATTCTGCAGCATGGTAAAATGGGGGTACAGAGTTATGTACATTACATAAACCCAATGACATACCAAATAAGGACAAACAAGCGCAAACAGTTACAGAGGGGTAAGGAGGGCCCTGCTCATGGGAGCTTACAACTTTAAAGAGAACAAGGGGCAATGTTGAAACAAAAGGTAAAGTGGCTGCTCTTTGTGGGACGGAGTATACATCACGAGGGAGTATGGTCCAGCCGCACAGCTGATCCCATTAAGGTTTGGGGCTGTGGATGTTAGGTGGTGTTAGCATGGTGTTTGGTTCAGCAGCACAGCAGGTCCCAATAGGGTTAGAGGGGGTGTGGGGTAATAGATGTTAGGAATTTACAAGATGGGCTTCCTTGAAAAGGTGCATTTTCAGGGAATTTTTAAATGTCTGAATGCCGGGGTAGAGTTTGATGGTGCGTGGTAGGGAATTCCAGGGCAGGGTGCAGCACAGGAGAAGTCTTGTAGGCGGAATGGAGTTGATGAAGGAGAAATGGAGCACTACTGAATCAAAAGAACTACCAGAGAGTGGGTCCCAAAATAAAAGCCGTTTTAATGGATCAGTGCATGGGTACAAAAAACGAGCCATAAGGCCCCCACCAACGCGTTTCGAGCTACCCACTCTTTCTCAAGGTGCATCTTTTGTTTCAGTAGTGCTCCATTTCTCCTTCATCAGCTCTATTGGATCTTGCGGAGTACCGGAAGCGCACACCTGTGGAGGCATATCTCACCGTAGATCAACCAACAGTGAGTT
Organism: Ascaphus truei; assembly: GCF_040206685.1. Lineage (NCBI taxonomy): Eukaryota > Metazoa > Chordata > Amphibia > Anura > Ascaphidae > Ascaphus > Ascaphus truei. Next base: position 9,671,454 of record NC_134491.1, read on the forward strand.
ATTCCACTCTTTTATACACCCCAGCTATCCACATCGATGCTTCATGCCTGGACACTAGCAAGTGTGAGTTCTCACTAATCAAGAGGTGGAACTCTATCCAGTTTATCGATATACAGTGGATCTGGTGTATTCATCATTTTATGGTTGGTCACATCATTTATGTGGTATACTTCAAGGATACATCATACAGCATTTATGCCATTATGAGCTTATATAGCTTTTGTGATCTATGTTGAGCACCATACAGCTTTTTGTTTTTCTTGTAGGCGGAATGGAGAGGTGATAAGGCAGTAGGAAAGGTGGATGTCATGAACAGGCTGTAGGGGGCATTTAGGGATATATTTGTGAATGGGGGCTGAGATGTAAGCGTTGCTGAGAGCTTAGTGAGCTAGAACTAGGGTTTTAAATTTGATTCTAAAGACATGGGAAGCCAGTGTAGGGATTTGCATAGCGGAGCAGTGTTATTACTATCCCCTGTTAATTACCATTTATTGCTACTGAAGTTTAACAAATATGCCCCATGGTATCATTTTGTAGAAACCCGCCCACACATGTACAATATAAATTCACAAAATAGTTTTCCGCGTAGTAAAACAAATAACTTATTGTTGCACTTTGTTAGTGCATGTATCGGTTTGTTTATTTGCCAGTATGTGAGAATTTATTGTATGTATTTAACTCTCTCCCAGGACCATAAAAAGACATGTCAGCCATGAAATACAGGGCATGTACGTGGGAGGTGAAGCAGTGTATTTTAGAATGATGCTTAGTTAAGTGTGAATAGGACAAAGTGTTAATGTGAAAGCTGAAATGCAAGAGGCGTTCATATAAATTAGAGGGTCAAGGGGTGGGGGGGTTGATGGAAGAGGGTGAGAGAGGTGGGGCAGCTCCCTTGTTTTCGAACTGTACTACAGGGCTATAACCCTGTAGCTGTCACCTGGAACTACAGATTCAGCTGCTGGCCACCTTCTTTTCCATATGGAGAAGCCCATTCCTGGAGGATCCTCCCAGGGAAGTCGTTCCTTAAATCTTCCTTTGTCCTCGAACTTGAAAAGGTTATTGTTGGGCTTTAAAAGGACCAAGACAAAACAAATCCTCCCCATTTCAATTGGAGGCTGTTAAATCGGTCCCTGGTGACAATTTTATGGGTTTTAGGTGGGACAATAGTATCTATTTAAAACATGGTGGCCTTCACGGTGACAAAGGGGCAGAATTAGCTAGTTTTGGAAAGCCAATTAACCCCTTTGCTTCCAAGGGGGCTGCCCACACTTAGATACACACATAGGCACACACATGAATGCCCACAAGTTCTCACACACCCTCACATATTCAGACACACATCTTCACACACTCAGACACATGCCCTCATGTAAACAATACATACACCCTCACATACTCAGACACCACACCTACCCCTATTTAGAATTTGTCCCAATTAGTGCAAGAGATTCACACTAATTCCCTACTTCAACAGCCCTATAGAGCAAACTATTTGGCAGTTCACTGCTGAAATCAGGAAGTGTACGAGGAAACACTCCCATAAAAAATCCTATTAAAATGTGTTACATGGAATTGAACAAAGGCCAGGAAGTACAAAAAAATCACTATTGCACTTTGTCAGCAGCTACTGTATATAGTCTATAAAGAAGCAGTCCGCTTAATTGACCCCCTTCAATCTTTTTGATAGGCATTAGAACCAGGAAGCATCTCAGCATAGGATCACACAGTACTACCCCTGGGCAGCTGCCCTTAGAAAAGATGGCTATCTGGCAGGTTCCTGATGGTAAGTTAACAAGAATTTATTGGATGGTAAAGTTTGGCAGGCAATAACTCAGAGTCACGGTGTCTCTTAGTGCAAAAGTGATGTTACCAGCCTCCCCCCGCCCCCCCCCCCCAACCACACACTTCAAATAATGCAAAGAATTCAGCTGCACAGATTGGTACAGTAGTTTGATTTTGCAGTCACTTTGTTAGCACCAACATGATGAAATTACATATTTTTTTGCTAAAAATATTATTGTTAGGTTGCGCTCATAAGCACCTGAAACGTGGGATGTGTTTCACTTCCTTTAACTCATTCCTTTTGTTTTCTCTTGCTGTGTAGTGAGCAGGGTGTGCCTTACACATTCACAAGACTTCCCCAGGATTTAATGACAGCCAAACCATTCAAAGAGCACTTAATGACAGTCACAGTACTGCCAGATGAAGCCTAGATGCACAAAATGTGTTGGAGGCATTAACCAGACCAGAGGTTGTGATGTAATGTATATATATATATATATATTTCTGTTCTATGTATACTTTATATCATATAGTGACTCAATGAGTTTCTGGTCACGTCCAAATAGGATAATTTGAGTTTTTTTTTTTAGGGGTTCTGTGCTTTTAAACTGTTTACTTCTAATATATAGATATAATGCATTTTCTATTTTGGTAACCTGAGTGCCTGTTTTGGGATTTCTCTCTTGTTTATTTAACTACAGTATATGTACATGAACAAATGTATTTTCTGTTCTATCCTTCCACAAGCAATGAACCCGCCTCTTCTGTTTTGGTCCCCTGAAAGAGTGTGGTTTGCATGTTTTAAAGGATGTCTGATACTTTACACCTCATACATAAACCGTGGCCCCTTGCAGACACACTTCCCAGAAAGCCCTCCTACTGTCTCTGTATGTTCTTCCGACCTACTAATTAGATTGTAAGCTCTTCGGAGCAGGGATTCCTCTTCATAAATGTTACTTTTATTTTTGAAGCACTTCTTCCCAGTATGTGTTATTTGTACTAATTTTTATTTATACGATTGTCACGTGTATTATTGTTGTGAAGCTCTACGTACATTAATGACGCTATATAAATAAAAACATACATACATGTCGTCACATAGGCAGGACTGAGTGACCAAAGGTATAGTGAACAGGAAGGAGTTTGGCAGCTGTAAGATATATTAGGGTCCCTTGTAAAAGGACAAAAAACAACAAACAATATTTAAAAAATAAACAAAGAACATAAGTGAATTACACTTAAATGTATACGTTGTTTAAAAGAAAATTCTTGCTGTGTGCTAAATTGCAGTGTCGCTTCATTGCCTGCCAAAGGAGCCGCATACACAGCAGAGTGATTAATGCATTTTACATTTTTGGAGACATTATTCTAAAATACAAACTAATTTGAGCTTTGGGTTTTGACAGAAGTCAAAAACATTATTACTTCTCCGACTGAAACTCCCCAAAGACACAAGTTGGTGCAAAATTGGACATTTCCCTCTATGTATCAAGGTGAAAGGTGTGCAATTTTGGGATTAAACCCCTGCACCAGATGTATGAAAGTATAAAAACGACATGCAAAGCAATACAATTGTGTTTACTGTGCAATGGTTTGCCCCAGAAATGTGCCACTTGTTGCTTGATATATAGGGGGTTATTTACTAAAGTTCCCTGATGCAAAAGTGTGCAAAGCCAATGCAAAAGGTTTGCTCAAGGGTTATCAAAACAAACAGTCCCATTGATTTCAATCCCAATCCTTTTCTTTGATAATTATGTTGCTGTTTGCATCTATGGTGTTTATTTACTAAAGGTTTCTGGTTCTGCACAAGGTGTCACCTCTGCATGCAGACCCTGCGCTCGAACCAGTAGGGAGAGCTAGGATTTCAGTCCCAGCACCTGTCAGCGCTGGCAGTTGTATCCGAATGCTGCGTCTCCTCTCCCCCTCCCCCCGCTGGTGTGCGCCAGAAGGGCCCGCACGGCACCAGAGGCTCCCCCAAGGTAAAGTGTGGGAGAGGTGTATTATGTGGTTATAGCGGGGAAGGGGGGGTTGTGGGGGAGAGGCGTTTTGTGGGAGTGGGGAGTATTATGGGGAAAGGGTTTTTTTGTGGGGGTATTGTGGGGGACGGGGATATTTTAGGTTGGGTATTTTTGTGCAGGGTTTCAAGGGAGGAGGGGTATTGTGGGGGAGGCTTTCTGTGTGGGTTTTGTGTGGGAGGTTTTTTTGTGGGGATATAGTGGGGGCGGGTGTTTTGTGGGGATATAGTGGGGGAAGGTTTTTTGTGTGGGTTTTGTCCGGGAGGGTTTTTTGTGGGGGAGGGGGATATTTTGGGAGTGGCTGTTTTTGTGCAGGTTTTGAAGGGGAGGGAGGGGTATTGTGGAGTAGGGGGAGTATTTGTATTATGAAGGAGGGGGCAGCGTCTGTATGTATTGTGGGGGAAGTGGGGCAGTGTGTGTGTATTGTGGGGGAGCGTAGTGTGTGTGTGTGTGTGTGTATTGTGAGGGTGGGGCAGAGAGATGAGATGGAGGAAGAGTGAGAGTGTGTGTCAGAGAGAGTGAGTCAGAGAAAGCGGTAGAGTGTCTTAGGCCCGGGCCATAGAGGGGTGGGGAGAGCGGAGGCGTGCTAACGCTGAGGCTCGCCTGCTTCAGTCAGCGCAATTGCACGGACTTGCAGGCGAGCCAGCGTGCGCGAAGGGAGCCGGGGGGGAGGTGGTTGGAGGCGGGGCAGTGACGTCGCTGGGCCAATCGCCCGCGACGCACTGACGTTGGAGGTGAGGGTGAGAGGATGGAAGAGGCGATGGGGGAGAGGGATACTAGCGACATTTACATAGTATTAGTAAGAAAAGCTGAAGAAAAAAGTGTACGCGTAGGTTAGTGACTTTGTATTACATTTTTTCCTGGTGCGGCCTGAGTCTTGGAGTTGGACTTATATAGCCCCCAAGCTAATCTGAGATCAACAGGCCTCCCGTAGATGCTTGAAGATGCAAGATTGAAAAAAAGCCCTCTTTGGATCAATTTAGATTCTAAATTAATTAATATAATTAATCACCTCCTATATTTTTGTGGCATAGGTTTAGTGTAAAAAACATATCAGTGTAACTGGCATCCTTAGAAAGATTAAATCAACCATAAAGTGACAGTTTTGCCTATGTGTATCGTTTGAAAAATGAATATGTGCTGCTTTTTTGGGGGGAACATATTAGCGCCTTATGCTTAACTGTATGAGTAATTATGCTGCTATAATTACTTTGGTACAAAGGATAAGAGTAGCACTCTTATAATATGGATAATGGCCATGGCTACACTTAACCTATTAAACACGCAAGCTTGGGTCTCGACATCTTTGTTCGGTATAAAGAAGAAACTCCACACTGTCATAATATAATTATTAGGAATAGTTTTTGAGCACTAACTAGGAGCACATAAATGTTGTTGTTTTTTTTACTGAATTTATTTAAAGCTGATTTATTTATTATAGTTTAGATACAAATGACGGTTTCATTACAAAAAAACCACACCAAATAGCTATCTAAGAACAGGATGCGGCAGTCCTGTGGATGCAGTGGTCAATCTCTGTGTGCAACCAGTGTTTTTCTTCTCTTGATGTTAAATGCTCATCTGTCCATTGCATGCCATGTAAAGACCGATGTCTCCACTGAGATTGATGAACAGCGCTCAACCTTTCACTCCCACACACAGGGAATCATTAAAGAAGAAGTTTGCTGCTCCACTGATATGGATCCTTGGCACCTTGGGAAAAAAGAATACAACGTGATTAGTCATACAGGACCTGCGTATTTCTAGCAGAAAATATTATTTAGGCAATAGGAACAGTGATGGGTTTCACCAGGTTTTCCAGTTCGTTGAGCTGCTCAGCTACCGGTGTTGATACGTATAGTATGTTTTTTTAATATTGCCCAAGCTTCTCTCATAAGGAGAAAGTTTTTCACTTCAACCCATGGAACAGTAGAAGGTTAATGGAACTCAATGAGATAAACAGCTGAAGCTGCAAGACATGCATAATTTACTTGACTCCTTAAGATGAATTGTTGGAAAACAGGGTTTATTTATCAAATGAAGGATACATCAATGACTTGCTTTTTCATTCATAGGTGTCAAATTGAAAGCAGCATTAATTAATTTTCTTTCATTTTTTTTTAATGTAGCATTTTGAAGAGTTACCTTTAATGAAAGCTAATTACCTAAGCTGCCGATCGATCTGTTCTTCTGTGATTGATCTGCGAATACCTTGCTCTCTGAGTTTACGTAATGGCTGACATTGAATCAATCCTTCAGTTAGTGGAATGCCTCGTGTACCTTATACGGTAACATTGCCCATTGTTACAGTTTGCAGCTCAGCCGCAGTCTCCTGCTGGGAACACTGCAGCACTTTCATTTTTTGTGATAATTTGTTGCACATAATCTTGCACTGCTGGAGAGGTGTGCTAAAACCTACTGTAGCAACCAAAGGATGCTCAGGTAAAACTCATAAAACTTGCATTGAATTGAATTTAAAAAAAATAGCAGTAAGTATTATGTAATACTATAGAATTAGTTTAAAAAAAAAAAAAAGTAGGATATTTAAGGGTTTGTGGCTTTGTCATTTGGGGCACTGTTTATCAAAGTCTCCTGGCTACAAAAAAGAGCACAAACACTGATACAAATTAATCTGTTGCTGTTTTTGCATGAATTTTGCAGTTGGGTAATGATAAATATTCTCCTTGTTGGGTCAAATTGATGCGTCTTCTTTGCTTATTTGGCAACTTTTTTGATGCAAGAGAGAGAGAAATTACTTAAGGACTTGATAACTTGATATATATACACACACAGTTAGGTCCGGAAATAATTGGACACTGATACAAGTTTTGTTATTTTGGCTGTGTACCAAAATAAATTCAAGTTACAGTTAAATAATGAATATGGGCTTAAAGTGCAGTCTTTCAGCTTTAATTTGAGGGTATTCACATCCAAATTAGAGGAAGGGTTTAGGAATTACATCTCTTTAATATGTAGCCCCCTCTTTTTCAAGGGACCAAAAGTTATTGGACAATTGACTCAAAAGCTGTTTCATGGACAGGTGTGGTATATTCCTTCGTTATTTCATCATCAATTAAGCAGGTAAAAGGTCTGGAGTTGATTCCAGGTGTGGCATTCACATTTGGAAGCTGTTGCTGTGAACCCACAACATGCGGTCAAAGGAGCTCTCAATGCAAGTGAAACAGGGCATCCTTAGGCTGCAAAAAAAAGAAAAAAGAAAATCCATCAGAGAGATAGCAGGAACATTAGGAGCGGCCAAATCAACAGTTTGGTACATTCTGAAAAAAAAGGAATGCACTGGTGAGCTCTGCAACACAAAAAGGCCTGGATGTCCACGGAAAACTACAGTGGTGGATGATCATAGGATCCTTTCCATGGTAAAGAAAAACCCCTTCACAACATCCAGCCAAGTGAAGAACACTCTCCAGGAGGTAGGCATATCATTATCCAAGTCTACCATAAAGAGAAGACTTCACGAAAGCAAATACAGAGGGTTCACCACAAGGTACAAACCATTCATAAGCATCAAGAATAGAAAGGCCAGATTAGACTTTGCCAAACAATATCTTTAAAAGCCAGCCCAGTTCTGGAACAGCATTCTTTGGACAAATGAAACTAAGATCAACCTGTACCAGAATGATGGGAAGAAAACAGTATGGAGAAGGCTTGGAACGGCTCATGATCCGAAGCATACCACATCATCTGTAAAACACGGTGGAGGCAGTGTGAAGGCATGGACATGCATGGCTTACAATGGCACTGGGTCACTAGTGTTTATTGATGATGTGACAGAAGACAGAAGCAGCCGGATGAATTCTGAAGTGTGTAGGGATATATTGTCTGCTCAGATTCAGCCAAATTCAGCTAAATTGATTGGACGGCGCTTCACTTTACAGATAGACAATGATCCAAAACATACTGCGAAAGCAACCCAGGAGTTTTTTTAAGGCAAAGAAATGGAATATTCTGCAATGGCCGAGTCAATCTCAACCCGATCGAGCATGCATTTCACTTGCTGAAGACAAAACTTCAAAAAGGCAGAAAGACCCACGAACAAACAACAACTGAAGACAGCTGCAGTAAAGGCCTGGCAAAGCATCACAAAGGAGGAAACCCAGCGTTTGGTGATGTCCATGCGTTCCAGACTTCAAGCAGTCATTGCCTACAAAGGATTCTCGACACAGTAATATAAATGAACATTTTATTTATTATTATGTTAATTTGTCCAATTACATTTGAGCCCCTGAAATAAAGGGACTGTGTATGAAAACGGTTGCAATTCCTAAACGTTTCATGCGATATTTTTGTTCAACCCCTTGAATTAAAGCTGAAAGTCTGCACTTCTATTGTATCTCGGTTGTTTCATTTCAAATCCATTGTGGTGGCATACAGAGCCAAAATTATGAAAATTGTGTCAATGTCCAATTATTTCCGGACCTAATCCATGAGGTTATTTATGAAGGGACACAAAACAACTGCATCATATGTATTAAATAAAAAAGTCACATTTAATGCAATAGGATTTGCTTCTTTTAAACAGTGCAGTTTTCTTTGCCCTGGAATTGCTCCACTTTTGCCTTGATACATATGGATACTTGTGGTATAGGTATTTGGAGGAGCAATTTGCACCAAAACAATGCAGCAAAAATGTCCATCTGCCTCAGTTTGAGATATGCACGAAGCCTATAGCCATGGATGACACACACCTGTATCCATCCACACCGAACCTCAAATCTGCAGTACAATCCTAGGTCTCCAATTGTCTTACAGCAGTCTCATCCTAAATGGCAGCTAGATACCTTAAACTCAATATGTCAATGACTGAGTTCCTAAATCAAGCCCTACTGCTGCGGCACAGTTTATTCGAGCATTTGCCCGTTCTGTGCCGCAGCAGTAGCCTGGCGCGCGCCCGAGTGTGACGGGCGCGCGCCGAAGCAGCGGAAGAGCGCCCTCCGATCGGGGCGCTCTCCCTACCGCTGCCGGGTCCGCCGGGTCCCCCGGAACCCCCTGCCGCTGTCCCGCGATCGCGGGACACCAGGGCTCCCTCGGGGAGCCCTGGACGCGCGTGCAGGGGGCGCAGGCTCCCGAAGACGCGTGACCGCGCGTCTATGACGCGCGGCACGCCGAGGGGCGGCCACTAGCAAGCCGGGAAATCTCCCGGCTTGCGGATCTGGCCGCACTGCGATAAAGTGTGTCGCCAGTGTATTGTGTCCTTTTCCATCACAGTCAGTACCACTACGATCCATCCAGTTCCCCAAGCCCATTATTTAGATGTCCTATTTACTCTTCTATTTCATTCTCCTCTCACCTTAAGAAGATTTAGTTAGAAGAAGGAGCACAGCCAGGATCCAGGGTGAAAAAATAAATGATTCCAGGGCAACTCCAGATATCAATGAGAATTTATTGAATATAGCTCACAATGGAGGTGAAAAAACGTACCTACGCGTTTCTTCCGTAAGGACTTTATCAAGGTGTGAGCTACAAAACAAATACTAACACTTTTAAAGATGTTTGTTTCGCGCCGCTCATTACCAGGAGTGATGTCATCAGCACGCGACCCAAAAGCAGTTCGCGCCAATGCAGCATCAACCCCATAGGCCCTGAATCTAAATCAGTGTTCTTTCCATATTTCGTCAGAGGCCAATACATAGAGCTATTTCGTATGTTAGTAGAACAAGAACTAAAACACTTTTGTAATGTTAAAAAACATTCTCATATTCTAATTTAAATCCCAGCGGACTACAAAGTATCAAAACATTAAAAGGTAATCCCAATATTGTGGTACGATCAGCAGATAAAAGGGGAGGACTAGTTCTTCTAAATATAGTGGATTATTATAAAGAGGCTGAGAGAATCCTATCAGATAATATGTCGTATAGAAGAATACAAACAGACCCCACAAAGGCCTTCACAACACTTCTGAAATTACATCTAGAGAAGGCATTAAGTGTGGGAATTCTAGCTAAGCCAGAATTTGAGTTTTTGTTTATCCCAGCTCCCACTATCCCTATTTTTTATTATATACCCAAACTTCCCAAATCCCTCACTGCCCCTCCAGATTTAATTCTATCACTTCAAATGTATATTTATATTTGGATTTTTATTTACAGCCTTTATTCACATCACTCCCTTCTCATTTGAAGAGACTATAGTCTTGCAGATGTTAAGTGAATTCCCTTGAAGTGAGGGATATAGATTGGCTACTTTGGATGTACATGCTTTGTACACCAGTATCCCTCACTCCAAGGGAGTGATGTCTGTTGAACACTTTTTTAATACAAAATTACCTTATTCACAAATTGATTTTATTTTAAAATCCACTGAGTTTATTTTAACTCACAATTATTTTTTGTTTGATTCAGTATATTATTTGCAGATTTGGGGTAAAGCAATGGGGATAACTTTTGCCCCATCATTTGCAAATTTGTATATGGGACAGTTGGAGTCTGTATTTGTGGTCAGCTTAAACTGTGGAGGAGGTACATAGACGATATTCTCATTATCTTGGAGGGAAGTGAATGCTCATACCTGGATTTTGTAGCAGCCCTTAATTACAACGAGCATAATCTTAAAATTAGTGACACAAGTACTACAACCACTGTTCACTTTTTAGATCTAGAAATCTTTATTGAAAATAATGTTATTCATACTAGAACACATTTCAAAGATACAAATGTGAATTCCTAACTGCACCCCACTAGGTGCCACGACCAAAAGTGGATAACTATTATCCCTTATAACCAATTTTTATGATTGAAGAGAAATAGTTTGTGAATCAAAATTCTCTTCAATGGTACTAACTTTTTGAGGGATAGATTCCTCCAGAAAAAACTATAAGGAGGCGCTTGTTGATTCAGCAATTGAAAAAGTAAAAAAAGTAAACCACTCTTCTATTTAACAGTACAAAACAAACTCCAATAATGTAGTGAAGACAAATAAATCTGACTTTGGAACTTGTGTAAAGAGGGCTGTTTCATTCAAAACAGTACCAACCTGCATTACATTGTTTAATAGAGCACATGGCTCAATACAAAATATTTTGAGCAAATATTGGAGGATCTTAAAATTAGATCCTGTTTTGGGCCCACTAATTAAATCAAAACTAGATGTGGTTTTTAGTAAGGCCCAAAACCTGAAGGGCCTGTTCTTAAGTGACTTATTTCCTCAGGACCTAACATAGTCTTTAGAAGAGCCAAAACAGTGGCTAATTCCCTGTTCCCTAGTCTTTTCACATCAGGTGTTGAGACCAGATCTAACCTCCCTAAGGGGTCCTTCAAGTGCAGTAAATGCAAGATTTGCATCAGAATGAATTCCTCTGACACTTTTAGTTCTACAATGACAAGGGAAGTCCACAAAATCCACACGTTTATCAATTGTAACTCATCATTTACTTAGTAACGTGTAGATTTGGACAACAATATGTGGGCAGGGCTACGAGGTGCCTCAAAATCAGGATGATGGAGCACCTTCGACTTATCTTGAAGGGGGACCTTAATCACCCGGTTCCAATGCACTTCTCTGGTTGCCCTAGAGGAAGTACTGAGAATTTCAGGTTTCAGGGTATGGAGTCTGTCCTCCCTTTATCCAGAGGAGGTAATAGAACAACAATTCTATATCAGCGTGAAGCATTTTGGATCTTCACATTGAGAACAAGAACACCCCATGGGATAAATATTTACTGAGACCTTACTCATTTTATTTAGTCAAGCTGTATCTTCATTCATAGGGCACTGGGCTATTTTCTTCCTTCCTTTCTTCCTCTCGCTTTTCTCTTTTTCTTTTCTTCTTTATTTCCACCTTGAGAAAGCGTCAGTGTGACGCGAAACGTACGTCGGTGGGCGTTCCTCTGTGACGTCAGCACGCGCACTGGTGCGGCGACGTCTGTCTGTGAGCGCAGAGAATAGCCGCAGCTTCACTTTGAGCTCCACCCGGCAGTTTGATACATAGCGGTGTTCATGAATACACCATGCCGGGCGGAGAATCAACAGATGCCGCCACTCGTGAGCAGGGATTAAATGCTCCGAGATAGCAGCCCCCCACAGCACCCCTGTATTGTATAGGGTACGTCACCGAGCGGCTGCTGGGCACCTATACTCTATCTAGTCGCTTATATTTAGTAGACAGGGCTGGTTTGCCCTAGAAGATTAGTGGTAACTGAGACAAATCTGTCTATAGCAAGATAGCCTGCCCATCTAAAACACCTACATTGACTGACACAGCTGGGCGGCTATTATAAATATCAATCACTTACCTATACCACCTATATAGGTCTGCAGAGATAAAGTGACTTTTACTTTTCAGGCAGCTGAAGATAACTCTTTTATTAGCTTTATTAATCGAGATATACCTGCTAGCCTATCCACAAACACACTTGCTACCTTCACAGGGGATACGAGCAGCCATTCATATCACTATCTATTTACTATGTGAATCTTGTTGAGCTCATATGAGGCCATAATAACTTTGAAATCATTAATGATTAGTGGGAAACAATAAAATCACCATTATATACCAATAGTTCCCACAATTTAGCCTCACTACCCCCAGCTACACAGTAGCCTTCCTTCCTGATATTTTACTTCATCCAGCGTTGTATTGAAGGATATATTTTAACCCTTTGGTGGTCTCTCTGACAATCGATTCCAGCTAAGCCACACTAAGCACTGATCAAGTTGGTCTGGCCCGAAATTCACTAGCTATATATTATATATTGTATATTGTCAGAGAACCACATATCAATCAGATGTGGTATGAAAGTGGTGTGACTGACACTGTATTCACGTGACATACACCAGACACTTTCAACAATAATATACACACCACACTGAGGCACCTTATTCATTCTATACTTTAATAAGGTGGCAGTTACATTATATTCCTTCAAACACCACCTCCATTAGTCTACAATTCAGACTCAGAGACATTAAGTTTAATACGTGTTTTAATTGTGTTGAGTGTTTATGTACTTCACTTATTTTACCCATATACACTAATAAAGGTTACTCTTTTAAACTAACTTGTATCAATCACACTATGAGTGCTTGTTCAAAAGGGGTTCTCTCACTTGTTTAGGCAAGTGTTTTTGCATGTTCAATGATCCTCTCACCCCTGGCACCAAATCACAGACAGTAGCTAGAGCTCACTATCCCTTCCCCCCTTCACTCCCTATTACTTCTTTATTTCCCACACTTTTCCCCCCTATTCCTTCCCCTCCCCTTTTTTTTTCTTTTGTCTGTCCTTTCCTTCTAATTTACTTTGATATTGGCATATATTAGTTATCGCATTTCCTTTGTAGGAATTAATTTGCCTATTATTGTATGTTCTAATATTTTCTGATTCTATTATTACTTTCTAATAAGTGCTCTATTATTAAAACTGGTTTTCTGTTTCCGTCAATAGGGGGTTTGATTGGATCTTAAGCACATCATGTAGGTTGTGTGAGGATTGGCAAGCAATAATTATATGCTCAGTTTAATATTATTATGCTTATATTTCAATTTGACTTTTTCTACTTCAAGTCATATATACAGTTATGATTCTTTGGATTTTTTTTCCTTTTTGCAATTAAATTCATGCTTTGCATATAATTTAATTTGCTTCTCAACCCAATGTTCTGTTCCTGTGCTATATATCTTTTGGGTATCTAATATGTGTTTATTATAACTTGAGTATTAGAATTTTATATTAGTTATATAGTCCCTGGTTTATTTATAAGGATTTTAAACTATTTCTCAAGATGGATACCCTTTTTAGGTGAAAGAGACGGTTATTTTATACCACTGGCTGGATTTGAGTCAATATGTATTTTGGTATACAGTAGTAATGGCTTTACGAAAATAGTCTTTTTCTTTATATACAATTTTACTTTATGTAAATATGTTAATTTGATAGTGTGTTATTATGTTAGTGTAAATTGGTTCTTTTTCTTTTGCTATTCCTTTTATCATTCTCTAATATCCGTGCATATTATTGCCATCAGTGCTATACAAACCTTTTTAAGTTATGTCTTTTAAACTTTCTTGTTTGTTCTTATTGCATTTTGTCTGTTTAGGGACTGATTATTGCTTTTTTTGTTTTATTTTAATGTCAGCTGACACTCAGGGCCTATGGGGTTCACGCTGCGTCAGCGCGACCTGCTTTTGGGTCGCGCACTGATGACATCACTCCTGGTAATGAATGGCGTGAAAAAACATATTTTTAAAGTGTTTGTATTTGTTTTGTAGCTCACACCTTGATAAAGTCCATACGGAAGAAACGCGTAGGTGCTTTTCTTCACCTCCATTGTGAGCTACAGTATATTCAATACATTCTCATTGATATCTGGAGTTGCCCTGGAATAATTTATTTTTTCACCCTGGATTCTGGCTGTGCTCCTGCTTTGAAGTGAATCTTCTCAACTTACCTTCGAGGACTGCACGCCCTGGAGTGACTGGACTGTCCTGGCATGATACTGGCAGGTAATGGACAATATCCCCGATTAAATTACCTTATGCTAGTGTACCATTATTATATACACCTGTTCCTTCCCTGGGAAGAAATCATCAAGGGCCATTTATTGTGGTTGTCAGGTGGACACCATTAGGTCTTAATCTCCCCCGGGTCACTTTGTATATGGACTTATTCTTTATGGACATCCATACAAAGGAGTCATTTACACACAGAGCATACATGTGATTGTGAGCACCATTAAAAGCGTCCCTATTAAATTCCACATGCTAAATTATTCTTCCCTCTTTTAAGGCACTCTCTTCTGCTGTCCCTCTCTTTTTATCAGCTTTAATCTCTCGCTATAACCCTACTGGCTCTCTACGCTATGCTCAGGCCTGTCCTCTCTAACCCCTCACTACAGGTCTCTTATGCCTACCACCATTTTCACATGCTGCAGCCTACTTCTTGAACTCACACCATATACAGTATCTGCCAAAAAGACACAATTTGCACAATATGGGCCTTATTGCATAATTTTGTACAAAGTTATGGACCTTTGGGCAACTGTCACTAAAACTGGCAAACACAAAAATCACTATAAGCTGAGGCCGGACGCTTTCACGGGCGGTTTAATTTTGGTTTTCCAGGAAAAACGTTTAAGTGTTTTCAAAATACAACATTTTGTGCAAATGTTTGAGAGTTTTTTGGTCACGAACACAAAAGTTGGGCTAATTTATCAAACAAAGACAAAACAAAAATGAAACCAAGAAAGAGCCTTTCTTGGGTTCTGGCTCCCATGTTTAACGTGAACATCCAAACAACATCCAACGTGTACAAAGTTTGGACTTTGAACCTGAGAACCTGCCGATGTTCACTAAAAGTTTTTGCTAAAAAGCGAAATGAAAGAATATGAAAACATTTTGAGACCCCAAGTCGGAGACATTCGCACATGGCTAGTTAATACAAGTGATCTGATACAAAGCTGCCTTAGATTAACTAGTTTCACTGTCATTGCAGTTACTTTGTGAACAACTATTTGCATAATACTGTAGTTATAATAACAGACTGGTAATCTGCAATCAGGTGAGTCATGTGAATTACTAAACATTTAAAGCAAACTTATGGAAATTGCAGAATTTTATGTTTCATAGATGAGTTATGGAAAGTGATTTGTATGATAAAACAGATAAACTCATTCTTGTTTATCAATGGAAAGAGTTAACCTGTGCTATGAACAACAAGACATACCACCCCTTGTTGCAGTTGAAAGTGAGATACAATTAACAATAAGAAATCTTTCGAGCAGAGGGATTAATACTGTGTTTTATACTTTCATAGAATGTTATACAGTATACAGTAGTATATCTCAAAATCACAGATTGGATCATTTTTATTTTTTTATGCCATTCCAAAAACTGGATTATTTTTCTACGTCACATTTATTGACAAAACTTTGTCAAAATAGTTTTTTTTTTAAATGCCTTGCTATTTTAGATCTGCTGTTTAAGATTTCCCCTAATTAGTCCCATTGGGAGAAAAGCGCAATATAAATGTAGTTATTATTAATATTAGTAGCATGAAATTCATATTATTAATTATTAATATTATTAGCATGAAACCATCATTGAAATTGACTCATACAAAATGAACAAGCTGCTAAGGGATATGTATCAAGGCAAATATGGTATAAATTGGGGCAAAAAACTTTACCACATGAATCAAAGAAAAAAAATCCCATTTAAATTAATAGGACTTTAGCCTTTGATGCAAACAGTGCAGTTATTCTGCCCCACAATTACACCACTTTGTCCTTACTACTTAGATCCCATAGACCCTAAGTAGTTTTTCCTTTAACACAGGGTTCTTTACAGTAAGGGCAGTTAAAATGTGAGATTCATTACCCATGGAGACTGTGATGGCAGATACAATAGATATGTTCACAACAAGGTTGGACATCTTTTTTTAGAAAGGAAAGGTTTACTGGGATATATCTAATAAGTAAACATGGGAAGGATGTTGATCCAGGGAATAATTTGGAGTCAGGGAGGAATTTATTTTTCCCTTTATTTCACTGTTTTTTGTTTTGTTTTCCTGCCTCTGGATCAAAATACTGTACAAATATACGTAGGATAAAGTTATGCAATAGGATCCCGTGGCTGATTTGGGTTTGGGTGACCATATTTGTCCTCCTGGGAAAAACTGGGTCCAAGTGCCAAGCCCGCATGCGCGATCACCAACTGCACATGCGCGAACGGCAAGCACCAACCGCGCATGTGCAAAAACCTTTGACACCCGGCTAAACCGGGACGCCTGGTCACCCTAGATTTGGGGAGTGTTTATAGGAGGAATTAGGACAACATTAAGTAACACAATATTATAGTAGGTCAGTGTACATCATGTTCTTCCATTCTCTGTGCATCAAAATACTCAGAGGGGGTACATTTCGGGCTAACAGTAAGTATCAAATGTAAGAACCTTGAATACCATGTTTTTTGCATTTGATGCAGGTATGAGCAAAACTATCAAAATTAAGAAAAAATATCCCATGAAAGCACTCCGGACGTACCTATAGATGGAGTAACAAAAAGGCTTGATTTACAAATACATCATTTCAATAATGCATCAAAACACCATACAGTACGTACTAAAAGCTATTCAAAATCAATATTGACCACCAAGGGTCTACACTAAAAAATAGACACCCGTAAATACACATCAAATCGCTAAAGAAGAGCTAATGTAAATACAACGTGGGGACAAAGCAGGTCAAAAAACAAATTATTACAATGAGCAGACACACCTAAAAACAATAATAGTGGAAAATTATGGAATGAAACATACCAAAAAATAGATTGATAAATGCCCACAGATTGCGAATTTGAAACAAACAGAAAGCAGAACCTGATTAGTGGCTACTGCTACGGTCCATACTCAAACACCATGTATGGTAGGAGCCACAAAGGAGCAGGGAAGGTGATTGTCCACCGAGAACATTCTCGACGTGTGTTTCACCTCAGCTTCTTTCGATTGAGCATTATAAATAGGCCCCAAATGCTGACGTCATCAAGCTAAAAGTAATTTGAACACAAAAATAACACCAGTAAATAAAGATATATGTACAGTATGTATATGCTTATTATATAACGCCATCCATCTCCATAGCGCCAGGCCCGTCCTATGGCGGTAAGCAGGTACGGCGCCGCCTAGGGGCGGCAGGTCTCAGAGGTGGCAAGAGGGAGAGAGTAGCAGCAATCCTGCTTTCCTTTTTTTATTTAATAAATACATGTAGGGTTGGAGCAGATGGTATTCGTTGCTGAACCCCATTAATGTCAGCTCCGAGGACCCCCGCTTCCTGAGCTCCGAGGACCCCCGCTTCCTGAGCTCAGAGGACCCCCGCTTCCTGAGCTCTGAGGACCCCCGCTTCCTGAGCTCCGAGGACCCCCGCTTCCTGAGCTCTGAGGACCCCCCGCTTCCTGAGCTACGAGGACCCCCTGCTTCCTGAGCTCCGAGGACCCCTGCTTCCTGAGCTCCAAGGACCCCTGCTTCCTGAGCTCCGAGGACCCCCTGCTTCCTGAGCTCCGAGGACCCCTGCTTCCTGAGCTCCGAGGACCCCTGCTTCCTGAGCTCCGAGGACCCCCGCTTCCTGAGCTCCGAGGACCCCCCGCTTCCTGAGCTCCGAGGACCCCCCGCTTCCTCCCCCGCTTCCTGAGCTCCGAGGACCCCCGCTTCCTCCCCCGCTTCCTGAGCTCCGAGGACCTCCGCTTCCTGAGCTCCGAGGACCCCCGCTTCCTGAGCTCCGAGGACCCCCGCTTCCTGAGCTCCGAGGACCCCCGCTTCCTGAGCTCCGAGGACCCCTGCTTCCTGAGCTCCGAGGACCCCCGCTTCCTGAACTCCGAGGACCCCCGCTTCCTGAGCTCCGAGGACCCCCTGCTTCCTGAGCTCCGAGGACTCCCACTTCCTGAGCTCCGAGGACCCCCGCTTCCTGAGCTCCGAGGACCCCCCGCTTCCTGAGCTCCGAGGACCCCCCGCTTCCTGAGCTCCGAGGACCCCCGCTTCCTGAGCTCAGAGGACCCCCGCTTCCTGAGCTCCGAGGACCCCCTACTTCCTGAGCTCCGAGGACCCCCGCTTCCTGAGCTCCGAGGACCCCCGCTTCCTGAGATACAGACCCACTTAGGGGGTGCCGGTATCGTAGCTCAGCTTTTAAGCTCCCAGTCACATGGGGGAATAGTAAGCAGCATATTGTGTAATTGGCCCATGTGATAGGACATCTAAACCTGAGCAGGAGATACTGGTACACCCTAAGGAGGTAAGTGTCTCAGGAAGTCGGGGGTTCCCAAAGCTGACATTAATGGGATTCAGCTCTGGAGACCACCTACTCCCTGCCTTGGGGGCTTTGGGAAATATTTTTTTTGGAGGGGAACAGTTTTTTTCCCCTTGGGGGGGGGGGGTGACCTTAATAGTGCTTGCCTATTGGTGACACGCCCTAGGGAAGGGCCTGCATAGCGCTTCCCAGCAGTAATATGTGTGTCATAATAATATAACACATAATGGGAATACGTGCTTCCGACATAAAAGTAACATTAAGAAACAGAGTCCCCGCTTCTGATGACCAGGTATTTCTGTCAGTGTCTAAATAAACATAAAAAAAACAATTGTGGGTGTCATGTATGGCACATCTGTAAGCATGTGACCTGCATACGGGACAAGGGTTAATACACATCTACCTAGCTGACCCACTTTTCACCTTCGCAAAGGTCTCTCAAATGAACAATATCTCCCCTCAATCCGTCCCCATATACCATCTGTCATGCCTAGGTTAACCCAATGAACAATAGCTTAGTTTGGATATTCCTGACGTGTTCCAGTTTACCTCAATTTTGTCAAAGTCATAACTACACAAGTCTTATGTCATGGGCAGGAAAGATAATAAATGACCACTCTAGTTTTACATGAGGTATATTGTTTGGTCATGCATCCAAACTGCGTGAGTACTCTATATATTTAAATCCACTTGAGCAGTGTTTCTATTTAACATTATGTTCTGAACTTGACATGAAGCTTTATCGGCTACACCAGGAGTGGCCAACTCCAGTCCTCAAGGGCCACCAATAGGTCTGGTGTTCATGATGTCCCTGCTTCAGCACAGGTGGCTCAATCAGTGGCTCAGTCTTTGACTGAGCCACCTGTGCTGAAGCAGAGATATCCTCAAAACCTGATCTGTTTGTGGCCCTTGAGGACTGGAGTTAGCCACCCCTTGTGTACAAATAAACTTACTTAATCTGTATCATAGTTGACACTGGAATTTCCTCCTCTTGGCCCAGAAGATAAAGGATTAAATGGTAAACTATTGACATGCTGCCATTCTACTCATGTAGAGTATTATGCATTATTTATTCCATATGACTAGCATAAAGGAGTGTGAGATCCCCAAAACACACCTGCAAGAGAGAGAGAGTTTTGTGTCTGATTTCTGGAAATCCAGATTCTGTTAAATAAGGGGCAAAGATCCTTGTTAACAAATGAAATGTCATGATACTGGCAATGCAGGTGCATTACCACTAGAGGGCATAGTTTTATTAAAAATACAATGATCCTGTATACTGTACTGTAAATTCATTCCCTCTATTTTCACAGATGTCAGATGTGCGCTGATTACGTTATATCTACGTGGCCACAATTTACAATTACAATTTAGGGAATAAATAAAATGTACAAATGTGTTGCAAAATAAATGCAAATATTGATTATTATTTATTTTTTTTAAATTAAGATTTTCATTATTCTTAGAAACAAATGAAAGCACACTTTTACTCCTCTAATGACATTTAAAACTTGTGTTTTGGTGTACATTTTTAACTTGTAATATGTGGTTGAAATTATTTACAGTTATTAATGAGATGTCTGTATGTCATTGCATGTTTAAAATGTAATACTGTTTGTGATATTTCCCCCCCCAGATTATTAATTCAGCAGAAGCTGTCTAAAGAGGACAAAATGTGTACATATATTGAAAAATATGTGCTAAACACTCTGTGTAGTCATTAATGAACCCAATGTGTCTACATGTGTCTACATGTGTCAACAGCACAGTGAAAAAATAGTGCAGTATATTCCCAATCATTACAACTTGAAACCACAATGTGCAAAGTGATAAGAAGTGTGATACACCAATTAGGTGTGGGACAATACAAACTTCCCAATGGGAATCTGAGGGTCCACTGCTAGTTCAATTGGGGCTGTCAGATTATTAATGTTAACAATCACAGTGTATAAAGAAGAGACTGCTATGTGACTGCAAAGACTAGTGCAGTTGTGCAAGCCGGTTGACATTAGCTTTCAACATTCAATGCCTCTCAGTATTATTTTACATGTATATCAGCCTTATATTTCAGCACTATTAACTTGTACGAGTAAGTAAAAACATTAAATATGATTGACCAGAAAATAAAAAACATTACAGAGAACATCCTCGTGTCTTACATTATTTCCCCAAGTCTTTCCCAGACCCTCAGAGACCATACACTTTCCAACACAAAATCTGCACGTGAATGTACAAATGGGCACTTTTATATCACTCTCCTTGAAGAGGCAACTGAAGGTCTGACACAAGTGTGAAAGCGTGATTTCAAAGGAGCACTCCCAGGAGTAACAATGCAAACTGCCTCAGGTGCTGGGACAGCCACAGAAACATGGCTTTCAGATAAGAAGGTAACAGTCCGCACGCCAGAGGTCTTGAAAAACATGTGAAGGGTTAATGCAGGATCAACGTTTCAGTCCTTCCTTGGACCTTAAGTCCAAGGACAGACCGAAACGTTGATCCTACTGTAGCAGGGATTCCCTTTCTTACCTCTGGAACCTCTGTGTCTTGAAGTAAGGGCAGTAGCTGCAGCGGACATCCTTATATATGGGCAAAGCCCTTTTGACTGGTTCCTGATGTGTTGCAAGTGAAGAGTCAGTTCCTGTTTAGGAAGAGAAGGGGATAGGACGCACTGGAGGCCATATTAGGCTCTCTCAGGTATAGGCCAGCCCCACTAGGCCCCAGATATGTCGCTGAGTCACGGTCAGAGTGAACATATGAGGGTGGCCATAGAGATAGGGAAATCTTAACCGTGGTAGTTCTGTCTATTGCTGTCACACAGACTGTGACTGCATGCTGAGAGATTCAAAGCCGGATCCATGTACACAGTGCTGCAATGCCATATGTGAGGAGTGAGGGGATTGTTGTCCAACACCCTGCTGCGGGGAACAATTAGCCTGTCTTTACAGGGAGTCAGGACACCGTTCACAAGCTTCAAAAAGGTACAAAGGCAGCATCACATTGGTTCAAGGGTTAGCACTACTCTTAACTCTTCAAGGGCCCTACTG
Organism: Ascaphus truei; assembly: GCF_040206685.1. NCBI lineage: Eukaryota > Metazoa > Chordata > Amphibia > Anura > Ascaphidae > Ascaphus > Ascaphus truei. Next base: position 9,693,044 of record NC_134491.1, read on the forward strand.
GTGCACGAATAGTGGCAGGACACACAAGGTAACCCCTTGGGTGGTTGAGACTGTCAAGGGTACTCCAGGGCTGGAGACAGTGGGATCGCATTGCTATGTGTATGAGCAGATGCAATGTTCATGTAATTAATGTTATAGTGTGTATATGTTATGTTTATGTTGGTAAAGATATATATTATATATATATATATACAGTGTTCGACAATCCTATACATTTACACGCCCAGGGCGGGTGGATTTAACCCCCGGGCGAGTAACTATTGGCCCAAGCAGCACGTGTTTTGTTTTTTTAAATTTTCCCTGCTGGCGCTGAAAAAAAAAAAAACTCCCCTGTTACCTGATTGCTGATTGGCGCGCGCTCCCAGGCTTTGTGGGCGCGCGGCCAGGCTCTATATGAGCCCGCCCCCAACGAGCAGCCATTCTTTTCCCCATGGAGGATGGAGGACACAGTAAGTATTATCTGTGCCTTCCCCCACCTCCCTCCCCTCCCTGGCGCTTCCCCCCCCTCCCGTATCAGAGAGCGCGCCGGGTGATGGGAGCGGGGGATGCCCCCTCATGTCCCCCCTTCCCCCCCCTGCTTCCCCCCCCCTTCCCCCCGGTCCCGCGTCAGGGAGCGTGCCGGGTGATGGGAGCGGGGATGCCCCCTCATGTCCCCGCGGAGCAGGAGATGGGCGAGGGGGGGGGGGGGGGGAGCGTGGTGGTGCTGGTGCTGGTCGCGGCCTTTCCAAAAGGTGTGTAGAGAGTGAGTGTGTGTGGGCATGGGAGAATGTGTGTGTGTATATGGGAGAGTGTGTGTGTGTGTATATGGGTGTGTGTGTGTGTGTGTGTGTGTGTAGATATGGGTGTGTGTGTGTATATATGGGTGGGGGGTGTATATATGTGTGTGTGGGAGTGTGTGTATATATGTGGGAGTGTGTGTATATATGTGGGAGTGTGTGTATATATGTGGGAGTGTGTGTATATATGTGGGAGTGTGTGTATATATGTGGGAGTGTGTGTATATATGTGGGAGTGTGTGTATATATGTGGGAGTGTGTGTATATATATGTGGGAGTGTGTGTATATATATGTGGGAGTGTGTATATATATATATGTGGGAGTGTGTGTGTATATATGTGGGAGTGTGTGTGTGTATATGTGGGAGTGTGTGTGTGTGTATATGTGGGAGTGTGTGTGTGTATATGTGGGTGGGTGTGTGTGTGTATATGGGTGTGTGTGGGTGTTTATATATGGGAGAATGTGTATGTGTGTATGGGAGTATGTGTGACACCAGAGGTACCCCCCCCAATCAGTCACCCACCCCTGCCCCGGTCAGTCACCCACCCCTGCCCCGGTCAGTCACCCACCCCTGCCCCGGTCAGTCACCCACCCCTGCCCCAGTCAGTCACTCACCCCTGCCCCGGTAAGTCACCCACCCCTGCCCCAGTCAGTCACCCACCTCTGCCCCAGTCAGTCACCCACCCCTGCCCCGGTCAGTCAGTCAGTCACCCCTGCCCCGGTCAGTCAGTCAGTCACCCCTGCCCCGGTCAGTCAGTCACCCCTGCCCCGGTCAGTCAGTCAGTCACCCCTGCCCCGGTCAGTCAGTCACCCCTGCCCCAGTCAGTCAGTCACCCCTGCCCCGGTCAGTCAGTCACCCCTGCCCCGGTCAGTCAGTCACCCCTGCCCCGGTCAGTCACCCCTGCCCCGGTCAGTCAGTCACCCCTGCCCCTCTCTCTTTCTCTCTCCCCCCTCTGTCTCCTTCTCTCTCCTCTGTCTCCTTCTCTCTCCTCTGTCTCTTTTTCTCTCTCCCCTGTCTCTTTTTCTCTACCCACACTCTCTTTCTCTCCCCTCTCTCTTTCTCTCTCTCTTTCTCTCCCCTCTCTCTTTCTCTACCCTCTCTCTTTCTCTCCCCTCTCTCTTTCTCTCCCTCTCTCTCTTTCTCTCCCTCTCTCTCTTTCTCTCCCTCTCTCTCTTTCTCTCCCTTTCTCTCCTTCTCTCTTTCTCTCCCTCTCTCTCTTTCTGTCCCTCTCTCTCCCCTCTCTCTTTCTCTCCCCTCTCTCTTTCTCTCCCCTCTCTCTTTCTCTCCCCTCTCTCTTTCTTTCTCTCCCTCTCTCTTTCTCTCCCTCTGTCTCTCTCCCTCTCTCTCTTTCTCTCCTCTCTCTCTTTCTCTCCCCTCTCTCTTTCTCTCCCCTCTCTCTTCCTCTCCCCTCTCTCTTTCTCTCCCCTCTCTCTTTCTCTCCCTCTCTCTTTCTCTCCCTCTCTCTCCCTCTCTCTCTTTCTCTCCCTCTCTTTCTCTCCCCTCTCTCCCTTCTCTCTTTCTCTCCCCTCTCTCTTTCTCTCTCTCTCTCTCTCTTTCTTTCTCTCCCTCTCTTTCTCTCCCCCTCCCTCTCCCTCGATCTCTTTCTTTCCCTCTCTCTTTCTCTCCCTCTCTCTTTCTTTCTCTCCCTCTCCTTCTCTCCCCCTCTCTCTCTTTCTCTCCCTCTCTCTCCCTCACTCTTTCTCTCCCCTCTCTCTTTCTCTCCCCTCTCTCTTTCTCTCCCCTCTCTCTGTCTCCCCTCTCTCTCTCTCCCCTCTCTCTTTCGCTCCCCTCTCTCTTTCTCTCCCCTCTCTCTTTCTCTCCTCTCTCTCTTTCTCTCCCCTCTCTCTTTCTCTCCCCTCTCTCTTTCTTTCTCTCCCTCTCCCTCTCCCCCCCTCTCTCTCTCTCTCTCTCTCGCTCTCTCCCCCTCTCTCCCCCTCTTTGTATCTGGATATCTTATTTACCCTATATATCTTAACTGCCCTATACTACACCAAAATAACCTATACTGCTTTCTTCCAGATCTGACTCAAGCTTCACACAGAAGACATCGGAACCCCCTCTAACCCAGAAGACAGGTAGGGAACACATCCCCTCCAACTTATAACATTGCGGGAATGAGGTACCTAGACATTGAGGGACTGCGGATCAGGTAAGATCCCAGGAGGGATTGCTGCTTTAGATATTGTGAAGCGGGGACGTCCAGACACTGGTTAAGGGGTTCAGGAAACTAGTCATTCAAATGTGGCTTTTATTTCTAGATCCGACATTTACACACACACACACACACACACACACACACACACACACACACACACACACACACACACACACACACACACACACACACACACACACACACACACACACGTAACAAGGACTAATTGTAGTATAATGTTATAAATACATTTGTCAAAAACGAATGTTCTGACTAGGAATTTATTAAATGTATTTTATTTATATATTTTATTTTAAAGCGGGGTTGGGGGCGGGGTTAGGGGCGGGGTTAGGGGCGGGACTAGGTGGCGAGTAGATTTTTTGGTTGGGCGAGTAGATTTTTGGGTGATTTGTCGAACACTGTATATATATATATATATATATATATATATATATATATATATATATATATATATATATATATAAAAAGTAGAGGAAGGTCACGTTCAGAGGACCGAAACAATGGAGGTGGTGCCATGTTACTTTGAATACAGCTTCATTGGAACTACTGGACTGTGTGCTGTCTCGTTTTTTCCGGACTCCAATCTGGTAACATCTACTTTTTACATGTGCATATGGGACAAGCATCAGCATCTTACAATTGTTTACAGTGTGCCAACTGAGTGTGATTTTTTCATATATATATATATATATATATATATATATTTATATATATATATATATATATATATATATATATATATATATATATATATATATTATAATATATATATATATATATTATAATATATATAATATATATATATATATATATATATATATATATATATATATATATATTTCACTCCATCTCCATGTGTGTGTTTATTGTGTTAGCATATAGTTTTCCTGGGAGAGTTTACCCCTGTTCTTAGGCAGTGCCCCTGTCAGGTGGCGGCACCGCCAAACTTGTTACCCCAATCTCTTATTCAGCGGAGGCTCAGTATCCGTCCTAATTACCAACAGGTGAGTGCCAGTTGCACCTTTTCCCGCCACTGTGGGAATACCCAGGAAAGGGGTGCTACACTACATGAAACCTTCACATGTTTTTCAAGACCTCTGTAATACGGACTGTTGCCTTCTTAAGTGTAACGCACCAATTTGTAGTGGGGTAGTATTTGGTGTGTTACTGTTAAGAAATGTTGTGTACCACTACGTTTTGTTACAAATCCTGTTATTTACTTACAGTTCTACTTTTATTTTACAGGGAAAATTGATTTCTTAAAAAGAAAACAAAGAGACTTCGATTGTATTTGTAGAGCAGAACTTTTTGGAAATTAAAAAGTCCCCATGATATACTGTAGCTCCTTTATTAATGAGTGATTTCATCAATGATAAGCAGTATATGTTATATATATTAAAGTATATAAAAATAAATTGAGAAATACAATTCTTTTATTGTTAAACTGATCTTTGACTATAATTAAGTAAATGCCTGTGTGATGATGGAGCCTTCACAGGAGGTGCTCAATTGCTTGTAAACTCTTGTATCTCACATTGACAGAGGAACTAAAGTGTACCTATTTTGACATGCTCAATGTTATGGGGCCTGCTGAGGTATATAGGACTGTATTTTTAATCACTCTTGATTTTGCCTGTCCTAATGTTTTAGCTGCAGAAATTAAAGAAAAAAACAGGTGCGTTCTTTTCCAGAAGAAGCAGAAGTTGAGATTAATAATGAGCCCCAATTAACTTGAATCTTCCAGTACATAAACAACATCGTAGACATAGTAGGTTAAATTGTAATTGAGTGAGATTATTTTCCTATACTTCTAGTTCTATTGTTCCAGAAGAAAACATGATTTTCCTGGCCCCAGTAGATCAGATTTTTCCCAATACGTAACGTATTCAGCAGATCCCGTATACATTTCCATTGTGTAACATTTTCACTGCTCTTACTGTAGTGAACTCAAATAAAGGATTGCTGCAGTGAAAGAAATATATACACCCTGTTCAGGGAAAAATGGACCCCTTTAGTTTTTCATCATATCTTATATATGTCTCGCTCAATGCACACGAAAATGTGTACAATTGTTGGTCTGTTATGTAGATTAACACTATATAATATATAAGAAGCACAATGTAGATAATCAACTGATGTTTAAATTGATGTCACTGTAATATGTCAACAAGTACCAGATACACAGCGGTAGATTCATGTTCTTTAAATGAGCTGTAGTAGTTTTTCCTTCATAGCTCATAAATGTGTTAAACTGTTGTAATCTAATCTGAAACACTAAGATTACTATAAAGTATGGTTCAGTGTGTGTTCAGAATGTTCTCCTGCTGAAACACACGCCCGAAGACGAGAACTATAATTCTTGCTCTGTCTCAAGCACGTTATAACGTGCTGATCTTCTTCGCTAAACACCGTTTTGTAACTATGCACTTGATGAGGTCATCACGCCGTGACCAATTCTAAAGAATAGTTACTAGATTATCATATCATTCCTAAATGTAATAATCTACTGTGACAGTCCTCTAATTGCTCACATTTTCATGAAAATGGGCGGATTTTTCTGCCAGATATGATGACTGTGTCAGGGCCATAACCCTTGCCTAATAGGGCTCCAAATAGGAAGCCTGCATGTATCTGGATGATAAATCCAGCAGGGAGCTGGTTAATTGCAGCTACAGACAATTAGCCAGTCTCCACTGGCTCATCAGTCAGGTAGAAAAGCCTCCTGCGTAAACTGCAGGGGATCTCTCTAGCACATGGGAGGTGTAAGCTGCCAGAGAGAGAGCCCAGGGTACCAGACCTTCTATTCCAGGACACAGTGGTACCTGGAACCCCCCAGAGTGTGCACCCCACAGACACCAACCCAGACAGAGAAAGAGCCCCTGATAAAAGGTACCTCTTTGGATTTTGGGTCAGAGGGTGGGAAGAGACCTAGCAGTCCAGCCACGCAGATAGGGCTGGGAAGTGTGAGCCAGCCCTTACAAAGGGATAGGCCAGTTTTGTTTATTTTGTATGCTGCCTTAAAGCAGTGTTGTTTTGAAGCTATGGGCTAAATAAAAGCCAATGTTTATTTCCCCCAAATCTGTCTCCCTGGTTCCTCTGCGATCGTCTCCTGCATATGGTGCCAGAAGTTGGGATGAGAGGTGGTCCTTGAATTTCAAAGGGGCCCCTGAGACCGTCCGGGAAAATTGTTATGCTTTTGTTTACCTACAGTTTCTGCAACAGCTTGAGCAACAAAAGCAAGACCAAAAGAACCACATGCAGAAGTGACCAGAATTAAAGGGCTACACATCCAGATAGGAAAGCTACATGTCGCTGGAGAAAGCTACAATCTGACTGGGGGGACTGTGACAGATGGTCCACACAAGGTACTAACTCTGTGAACAAAGTCTACCCCACCACATGTGCGAAGAAAAAAAAACCCATGGGTTTTTAAAATGGCCGCTCAGAAAAATAAAATGTCTACAGAGATACGTGGGAGAGCTACGAACTCTGCAAGGGAAGTCTGCCCACTTGTAGGAATACCAGCTGGGGTTCTAGCATTAAAGGAGAAAATTGCTCCAATAGCGCCTACCAAGGTCAGGGGGAAGAATACACCTGAATCTGCCAAAATGGAGGGCAAAATCTGGTGTTCCTGTAATGAACCCGGCCACACGGAATAATGTCCCTTCCGGTCCTACTAGAACAATGATGATGATGATGTCTGTCATTTTGGCCCAGAAACGCGATGCACCATCAAAATACCTCTAGGATGGTGGAGCTGCCTGAACCCTGTACTCACTGAAAAGAATGGGAATGGCGGAATCTCCAGAGGGCCCAAGGCAGAAGTTGTGTACCCTGAAGTAGTGTCTGCCCAGTTCTGACAGCTAGAAACCCTCAACAAACAATACCAGGGAAGCAGAACCGGAACCAATAAGTGACAATATCTCGACCAGCCCTGAAGATGTCAGCCATGACTGATCTTCTCCGTGAGTGATTGGAAAAGAAGGTAAACGCTAACGCTGAGCTACAGAGTGGTCTGCTCACACTTGCCTTTGACTGTGGTACTGTGATGAACACAGAGCGTTGGTTGTGTAGTGACTTTGAAGACCTGCCGATTGAGCTGGAGATGGCGAACCCCATTATTACCATCATGGTCAAGAAACAGAACCTCTCTGGCAAGGTTATTGCTGATGGGAAGCAGATGTATGAGGAGGCTCAGAAGAAGGCCCACAGTCTCAGTATAGAGCTGGAACTCTCTCAGAAGGAGATTTCAGTCTCAGTACAGAGCTGGAAGCAGGGCCTCCAACAGAAATCATGGGGCCCAGGACAAACATTTTAAGCAGTCCCCCCCCTTCAGCGCTTTTGCGAGCCACCCCCCATTTCATACCTCACGAGCCCCCTCTTCCCATGTATTTCTCTCCCTTCCGTCTCACTCTTACTCCCTCTTTTCCTCACTCACCCCCTCTCTCCTCTCCCTTCGTCAATTACCCCATGCTCACTCATTCCCTCCCCCTCACACAACTCCCCCCACAAGATATATACAAAAAAACTTCCCACCCCAATGCAAAACAATTCCCACCCCCAAATACATACAAAAAAAATTCACACCCCCCAAATATATACAACCTCCCCAAATGCATACAAAAAAACCCACCTACCCAATACATATTAAAAAAAAAAACATATAACCCCCTGTGACAGGGTGAATAAACGTCGCCAGCCCTATGCCTGGCAGACCTATGTTAAGGTCTGCAGTGCAGCAGTGACAAGGTTAGTTAATTTTCAGCTGAGAGGGCTACGTAATTAATCTGATCTCAGCTGCCTCATCAAGGAGCTTTAAAAATGCCAGGCTGTACACACATGCAGCCTGTCTGATCAAGAGAGAGTACTGAAATGCTGAAGTAGGATTACTGCTATAAGGTCTGTCTTCAAAATACACTTTTTGATGAACTGTTTGTGTACTGTTACACTGGAATCTAAACAGCCCTTGTTGGAAAAGGGCAAGCCCTGCTCAGGACTTAATTTCTGTTTTGTATGCTGAAAAGAAGCTGTTTTTTTTTGTGTGCTGTATTTTTTTTAAGGCTCAATAAATAAACCTTTGCAAGAAATCCACGTGTGGTTGCATGTACTCTGCAACATATGGTGTCAGAAGTGCTGGGATTTTGAGAGGCCCCTGCAGTTGAAGGGCCACACACACAAAAAAAGAAATGGAAAAATAATGGATTTTTTTTAAAGAGTTTCTGTGCGAGCAGGCCAGACAGCAGGGACTGTTAATGCAGGAGAAGACCAGACAGCAGGGACTGTTAATGCAGGAGCAGACAAAACAGCAGGGACTGTTAATGCAGGAACAGGCTCAACTACAGGCAGAGAGAGATTAAAGACTATTGCAGCAGCAAACCCAGCTCCTAACCGGCAACAGGCAGCACAGGAGGAGCGAGGCAGTTGGTGCTGGGATAATATAGGGAGAGGTAGTGTGTAATGAGTAAGTGGCTTCTTACACTAGGCCAGGTTACCCCCCTAGGCTCCAGCTAGGCCCAACTCCCCTTCAGTTTGTAGCTGCTCTAGGGAAGGCCCCTGCAGTTAGGGACTTTGCCCTGTTAGCAGTCATCTTAGTCAGGGACACAGCTGCAGTGCTGTGTGCTCTTACAAGAAGGGTCAGTGTGCAGGGAATCATTCTCTGCAGTAGCAGAGACAGAGACTGTGAGCGGTGAGCTTGCTCAGAAGGAGACCATCCACCAGGAGGAGGACGCCATCGCTGAGGCTTCGGCGCTGGACACAGACGGTTCCTCTTCCATTGTTCTGCGGTACCCAGGTGCAGGAGCATCGGGCTCTCACTGGCGGAGATTCAGGCCTCCTGTGAACCACACACCTGGTAACATACGTATAGGTTCCCCTTCACATGCACTTTATCTGCGATTGGGGGGGAGGGGGGGAATGTGTTACACATGGTTACAAATACAGTTACATAAGTGAGCTATACATTAGCGTACATTATGTGTGAGATATACATTATATACAAGGCATTGCATGCACAGTTAAAAATAATGTATTATAGGCATATGTAACAGTTACAGACCAGATTAAAATGTGAGACAGCTTTAGTTTTGAAAGAACTAAAACTGGTGGTGACTTCTCCATCAAGGATTCCCCTAATTTATCCCCATTTCATTTGTAAATTGCCTGTTTATTCTTGTTTCCCAAATGCATAACCTTACATTTATCTGTATTAAACCTCATCTGCCATTTACCTGCCCAAGTTTCCAGTCCATCCAAGTCCTCTGGAGAACCCTGAGGAACTCAACTCACAACTCTAGCCCAACCTGAAAAAGTTCCACTTATGACAACTGACAAAGTTGAGACATTAGGGGGTCTGACATAAAAGCATTAGGATCTAAGAAGCCATTTTGTTTGACTATTTTAGTCCGCCATCTTGTCTTGTCTTTGTAAGTTTTTATGTCATCTTTCTATGTGAGGAAATCTGTGTGAACAAACGTGTGAAACAGAGAATGGAATGTTTTCGCTCCTAGCTGATTTTATTGATCTTTCCTCATCCAATCAGCTCCAAATGAAAGTGTAAACAGGAAATAAGTTATGAGAAGCCTTGTTAGCGCAGTCTAAGATAAGCTCAGATTCTTACAGTGAAACTGTTTCTCATACTAATATGCCAGGTGGCTGAACAGACACATCACATTTAACCCCATAATGATTTTTAGCTGATGTACATTTATCCAGTATTATTATGTATTACAAGATTATGTCATTTTAGTTGACGCACACTTACATCATTTGTTATGTATTGCAAACTTACATCAGTTTTAATATTGTTATGTATTACTAAATTATGTCATATATAGTGACGTGCAAGCCCCCCCCCATAAAGGGGTGGAGCTTTAGTTTTTAGGGTATAAATATATGGCATATCGTGTTATCTGGGTGAGAGCTTTTTGTTTTGAAGCTGTCTCCGCTGTGTGCACCTGAAATAAACTCATTTGATAACTAAAATTTTTGCTGTAACATTTTTACAGCTTTAACACAACACTCTGTTGTCTGTCCTTCAACAAGTTTTCAATCCAGGTACAAATATTTTTACTGAGTCCAATTTGCTTTATTTTGCACACTAACCTCTTGTGTGGAACCATATTAAAAGGCTTTGCAAAATCTAAGTAGACCACATAAACTGCATTACCCTGGTCTAAATTCCTACTAACCTCCTCAAAGAAACTAATAAGGTTAGTTTGGCAAGATCTATCCTTCATAAATCCATGCTGACTATTACTAATAATTTGTTTTCCCATTAGGTATTCCTGAATATTATCCCGTATTAAACCTTCAAGTTGCTTTCCCACTTTTGATGTCAGGCTTACAGGTCTGTAATTCCCCGATTGTGATCTAGCTCTCTTTTTAAATATAGGCACCACATCTGCTTTACGCCAATCTTGTGGTTCTCAGCCTGTGGAAATGGAGTCCTTGAATATTAAATGTAATTGAGCTGGATGCCTCACACCAGGGGATCAGCAGTCTACGCACTCCCCCCCAATACATATAAAAATACATATAAAAAGACCCCCACTCCCCCCAATACATAATAAAAAGACCCCCACTCCCCCAATACATAATAAAAGGACCCCCGCTCCCCCCAATAAATATAAAAGGAACCCCACCCCCCCAATACATATAAAAGGACCCCCACTCAAGTCCCCCCCCCAATACATATTAAAAGACCCCCACTCCTCCCAATACATATAAATAAAATAGACTTACCTTGGAGATGTCAGGCCGCGCCAGGCGGCTGGCGCTGCAAGTTGCCCCGACCTCTGGCCAGGCCTGGCTGCCGGTCGCGGCCGGGCCAAGGCTCTCCATCAGCTGCAGGCCTCTTCTTAACTCTGTCCCATGCTGAGCTTTCAAACTCAGCATGCACCAGAAGCTGAGACCCAGCTTACTTCCGGCTCTCTGACATCAGAGAGTCCCGTTGCGCGCCGCCAGCGTTGGGAGCTAGGAAGAGGCCTGCAGCTGGCGGAGAGTCAGGGCTCGGCCGCCAGGCCTGGCCAGAGGCCCCATGCGGCCCCGGAGACCAGGGACCCCTGGCCCAGCTAACCCCCCCCCCCCTTTCGGCGGCCCTGTGTGTGTGTCACCATTCACTGTACACCAATCTTTACAACTTTTTGTATTGTTATGTAACATTGAAGCCGTGTTCATTGTGTCTGCTTTTAAAAACATTTCAATTCAGCTGATACAATGAAAAGGTTAAAAATACTTCTACAGATGCAGCACAATAAACATGGAGACAATAAATACAGACGGGTTATACAACACATGAGTAAGAGCTACAGTAATAAAAAGGGGGCATTAGGAGAAAGAGATTTATCCTCTTACAGTATTTGTTATCTAAAATCTTTTTGTACTGATTTTAAATTGTGTTTTTCAGGAGGGGTGAGAGTAATTACATTTGTGAACCTCTCTCTCTCTCTGTTTTTTTTTTTTTTTTTTAAACTTATATTATTATTAAGATTTGACAACATAAATTGGAAGGGGTACAGAAAAAGAAAAGGGGGAGGGAAGGGGAACAACCATTTTGTGACAGAATTCTTACAATGACAACAATCACATAACATATCATACAAAGGTTTGAATTTTACAACATTTTATCACATCTCATCAGGGACATATCCTACACTCATCGCTCCCAGGCCCACTAGCCTATTGGGGCCTCACCCCTATCCAACATCCGAGGGGTCCCAGACTATCAAACTTCCTTATGGTGTGATTCAAAAATGAGGTGAGTTTTTCCATTACTTGTACATCATTAACCCTTCTACTAACCTCTCTTCTGGAGGGCGGCAATGTCTTTTTCCACGCTGCAGCTATCGCGCACCCAGCTGCCGTTAAAATATGCATAATTAATTTAGCCGAGTAATGATCTACATCTTCCATAGCTTTTGCCAAGATAATTAAAATTGGGTCTAGAGGAACCTTGATTCCCGTCACATCTTCAATCAATTTCAAAACTGTCCTCCAGTATGTCTGCATAATTGGGCAAAATTCCATATACTGTATGTGCTACATCCCCTGTCTGTCCGCATCACTTCCAACATCAGTCGCCTCCGGGAACATTTGCTTTAACTTTTTGGGAGTGTAGTACCAGCGTAACAAAATTTTGTAATTATTATCTTTTGTAACTGTACATATAGAAGTTTTGCCTGCATTATCCCATATATCTTCCCAATCCTCCATTGTCATTTCCATCTGGAAATCCAAAGCCCCCTGGTCCATATATTTATGAGCTGGGGTATCCCTTTGGGGGATTAAACCTTGGTACAGGGATGAGATCAGACCCTTTTGATATTTTTTTTTGTTGTTTTGCATAAATCATCAAATCATGTATATGTAGGGAATTCCTCCTCATAGAAGCCCTGGCGCACCAAATGTCGGACCTGCATATATTAAAACACATCCGTCCAACGTAAGCCATATTTTCTTATCAGTTCCTCAACCAACATCAACTTATCTTTTTCTAGTAGATCTCCCATCTCTAGAATTCCACTCTGTCTCCAGGTTTCAAAATCCCGACCCTGAAACCCCGGCAGAAACCCAGGATTACCAAACAGGGGCGTAAGTCTAGATGGAGTTGACATAACTTTGTACAGCTCAACCCCGTTATAGCATGATCCGCTATAATGCGGATCTGCTTATAATGCCCAGACACACACACACACACACTAATAATAATGACAGTATGTGCTAAACAGAATACACACATACAGTATTTATCTGCCAGCCCTAACCCCTTTACCCAGGCCATACTTGAAAACGAGCGGTATCTCTCAATGTATTACTTCCTGGTAAAACATTTTTATAAATAAATAAAATTTAGCGTTGAACACACTTACTCTGGATCCAGACAAAGGAACAAATATACCTAATCTTTAGGCCTATAATACTCTATATGCCTAAATAGGGAACTGGGGGCAAAACATGAATAAAGGCTTTGCTGCCATGGTAATAGTGTCGATAAGGCCCTTATCGAGCACTTATCGACCAAAATGGCTACTCGTATTCAGATAGCCTCGATAAGTGCTCGATAACGGCCTGTATCGACGCAAAATTTTATGATCAAAAGAAAATCGCCAATTGAGCGACGATCAGCCGCTTATCGACCATTTTCAGGAGGATCATAAACTTGCGCGATTCAGATACCCGTGAGTCGGCTGTGTGTGCTGTGTGTTCTGTGTGCTGTGTGCTGTGTGTGCTCTGTGGGCTGTGGGTGCTCTGTGGGCTGTGGGCGCTCTGTGGGCTGTGGGTGCTCTGTGGGCACTCTGTGGGCTGTAGGCGCTCTGTGGGCTGTGGGTGCTCTGTGGGCGCTCTGTGTGCGCTCTGTGGGCTGTGGGTGCTCTGTGGGCGCTCTGTGGGCTGTAGGCGCTCTGTGGGCTGTAGGCGCAATGTGGGCTGTGGGCGCTCTGTGGGCTGTGGGCGCTCTGTGGGCTGTGGGCGCTCTGTGGGCTGTGGGCGCTCCGTGGGCTGTGGGTGCTCTGTGGGCTGTGGGTGCTCCGTGGGCTGTAGGCGCTCTGTGGGCTGTGGGTGCTCTGTGGGCTGTGGGTGCTCTGTGGGCGCTCTGTGGGCTGTGGGTGCTCTGTGGGCTGTGGGTGCTCTGTGGGCGCTCTGTGGGCTGTAGGCGCTCTGTGGGCTGTAGGCGCTCTGTGGGCTGTGGGCGCTCTGTGGGCTGTGAACGCTCTGTGGGCTGTAGGCGCAATGTGGGCTGTGGGCGCTCTGTGGGCTGTGGGTGCTCTGTGGGCTGTGGGTGCTCTGTGGGCTGTGGGCGCTCTGTGGGCTGTGGGCGCTCTGTGGGCTGTGGGTGCTCTGTGGGCACTCTGTGGGCTGTAGGCGCTCTGTGGGCTGTGGGTGCTCTGTGGGCGCTCTGTGTGCGCTCTGTGGGCTGTGGGTGCTCTGTGGGCGCTCTGTGGGCTGTAGGCGCTCTGTGGGCTGTAGGCGCAATGTGGGCTGTGGGCGCTCTGTGGGCTGTGGGCGCTCTGTGGGCTGTGGGCGCTCTGTGGGCTGTGGGCGCTCCGTGGGCTGTGGGTGCTCTGTGGGCTGTGGGTGCTCCGTGGGCTGTAGGCGCTCTGTGGGCTGTGGGTGCTCTGTGGGCTGTGGGTGCTCTGTGGGCGCTCTGTGGGCTGTGGGTGCTCTGTGGGCTGTGGGCGCTCTGTGGGCTGTAGGCGCTCTGTGGGCTGTAGGCGCTCTGTGGGCTGTGGGCGCTCTGTGGGCTGTGAACGCTCTGTGGGCTGTAGGCGCAATGTGGGCTGTGGGCGCTCTGTGGGCTGTGGGTGCTCTGTTGGCTGTGGGTGCTCTGTGGGCTGTGGGCGCTCCGTGGGCTGTGGGTGCTCTGTGGGCTGCCTGTTCTGCCTGTTTCCCCTGCTCCCCCCTGCTCCTCCACAGTTCCAGCGTCAAATGACCCCACGGGGTCATGTGGCGTCATGACAGCATGGCAATATGATGTCATGTGACCCGCAGTGTCATTTGATGCCGGTTACCATGGAGATGCACTAAATGTGGAACGAGGGAAGAGAAGCACTTTGAGCACTTTGAGAAAGACTTGTCACAAGCAGTGACATCAAATAAAAGGGCCCCTATTGCAGCAGTTCTCAAACATCTCCTCAGGGACGTGTGCCAGGATAGGTTTCTGGGGCTGTCAATATTATGTTCATATACCAAATCAGGTACATTTACCTTTGTGCTGTCACACACACTGACACACACACTATCACACACACTGTCACACACACTGTCACACACACTGTCACACACACACAGCCCCTCAGTCTGTCACTATTATACACACACACACACACACACACACAAACACACACACACATACACCTCTCCTTACCTCGCTCCCTCCCTCCCTCCCTCCCTGTACCTCCACTGGGGGAGAGGAGAGAAGGGAGCTGGTTGCTGCCCGGCTTCTCTTGACTCTGTGAGATCCTCCCCCGCCCCCTCTCCTCTCGCAGACTCACAGATTCTCTTCTTCTTTTTAGAATATCGCGATCCCGGTTATAACGCGGTCTCATTCTGTGGCCCCCAAGCACCGCGTTATAACAGGGTTCAGCTGTATTTCTTTTTGGCTAACTGCCAGATTTTCAAAGTAAACCCGATTACCACCAGCTCAGGCTTTCTCCCCGGCCCAGTCCTAGAGCTCAACCACAGTAGAGCAGGCCAACTGGGTATTTAAGAGCAGATCCACCAAAGCATACAGTACCGACACAGTTTATTCTAATGCGGCTTGCCGCGAGGTTTCCCGGCTTTGATACTGAATCCCCTCAGCGTGCCGCGCGTCACCGATGCGCGGTCACGCTCCTTCGGGAGCTCTGGTGTCCCGAGATGTGGGGGATGGTGGTGGGGGGCTCCGGGTGACCCGGTGGACCCGGAGAGGGGAGGTGGGTGCCTCGATCGGAGGACCAATCCTCTGAGGCTCCGGCGCGCGCACGGGACACCTCGGCGCGCGCCCGGTATCTGTCGCGGCCGAGACCGGGTAAATGTTAGAATAAACTTGGCCGCGACAGTAGGTCCCTCCCGGGGAGTGCCAATAAACCATTTGTTTTAAATGGGAAGTTAAATAATATTTTTAAATATTTGGAACCGCTAGACCCCCTCCTTCTTTAGACTCCAGCATAATAGACCTAGCTATTCTCGGTTGTTTATGTTTCCAAATAAATTGCATAATACTGTTTTGGATTTCTTTTATATTGATATGTGGGACAGATATTGGTAATGTTTGGAAATAATATAGGAGTCTGGGGAGAATATTAATCTTAACCGCGGTTATACGCCCTATCCAGGGAATATGATGAGAATTCCAAGCTTGTAGATCTTTTCTAATCTTAGAAAAAAGGTAGGGATAGTTATATTTATATAATGAGTCGTAGTCGCTAGTAAGGTATATCCCCAAATACTTCAGATGGCTTTTTTTCCACTTATATATTAATTATAATCAAAATGTCGTTTAAGAAAATCGACCCCCCTTTCCATTAACGTTAAATAGAGCGTTTCCGATTTTCCCACATTAACTTTATACTCAGACAATTCCCCCTCCCCCTCTTACCCCCCCCCCCCCCCCCAGGATCTTCAAAGTCGCTGTCGCTGCCGCTGTCTGGTAGAGGGCTCAGACCCCTTGTAAAAAAAAAAAACCTGAGAATCCAAATGCCTCCAGCGTCTTGTCTAAAAAGTCCAATTGTATCCTATCAAATGCCTTCTCCGCATCCAGGCTCAACAACATGGCTTTCGTCTTAGATTTATGTATCTGATCTATCACATTAATAATTTTCCTTGTGTTATCCGACGCCTGGCGTTCGCTCACAAAACCTACCTGGTTGTTGCACTCTGAGCCTTCCCGGGCGAACCAGCAGTTATAGGGGCGCTCTCTCTGCCAATTACCAAAATTACCACAGTTTAAACAGGCCCCATTATTCTGAGCATGATTTCTGGGTCCAGCATAAAATCTCTGTCTATTCTGCCCTTTACTTCATTTCCTACCTCGTCCATTGTCAAAATACATTGTCTTATTCTCTTGCCGAGAAAGGGGCGCAAAACAACCTGCCGCATCTTTCAATTTTACTGACCCATGAAAATCTCTGTCTATTCTGCCCTTTACTTCATTTCCTACCTCGTCCATTGTCAAAATACATTGTCTTATTCTCTTGCCGAGAAAGGGGCGCAAAACAACCTGCCGCATCTTTCAATTTTACTGACCCATGAAAATCTCGTGATTTTCTATGCCAGTCATCTATAGTCATGCGAATAGTCTGCGAGTGTGAGGGCTACATATTATGCATAACATGTTGAATATAAAATGGAGCCAAATCACCCTTAGTAGACAGTCCACACTCATTCTTCCAAGATTCCGTAAACCGCCTCAGAAAATCATTTACTGATTCATTATTCTTCTGCTTACATATCATTGCATCAGAAATATCCTGTCTAGACACATTCTCCTCAGTCAGAAGTCTCTGCACCTCTCCCCACATAGTACCATAATATCACTAACTGTACCACTGCTGTTTATTTAATCCAAGAGAAAAATATAATCTTCTGCTAACAAATTCATACCCTTGGTGCATCGCTTAAGATACTGCACATCAGCAACAGGATGTTTTTCGGGGTCAGGGCAACCCTGAGCTCATGCTGTCATAGTAAGCACACCAGGGGGTTTGGTAATAAGCTGCTCTCCCACAGTCATAAACGGGCAAGCAACATTTCCTGGCTTTTTTATTCCAACCAGGGTCACCACTAAATCATAGCCATTCAGGATCATTTAAACAGGTACCCTTCAATATCAATATGTGAAAATCATTAAATGCACCTTCCCTGGGAAACGGGAAAGCTTCCGACCAACCTGCCACATAATCTACAAACGGGTCACAATAATAATCACCAGCCGTCTGAGCAACAACTTCTTTAGGAGTCTGACCAGGTTTACGCTTGCAATAGACAACTTGTTTAATCTTATTCTTAGCATTGTTAACATTGTTAATCTTAAACTTAATAACCTCTGGCTTACCTCCAGGGTGCTTACTCATGTTAGTCTCCATTAGTAACTTATAGAAAAATAGCAAATTATGGCAAATAATAGCAGATAAGTAACAATAGAATTCTTATACTTAAAGCTGCAGTTCAGTCTTTTTTTTTTTTAATTTATTTTTTTACTTCAATAGTTTCATGTGGGCAATCTCTACTTACCTAAAGAACTGCATAGCTGCCGGTCAATTCATTCTCCATGTATTGATCGGCGAAATTTGGTGACATCATTAGAGCTGGCATATGTTTTTCTTCTGCTTCTGTCACTCAGTGGAAGCTCATGAATATTCATGAGCACTCCTGCACTGACATGTGGTAGAGGGAGGGCAGGGCTGACAAATGGGTGTGCCAGGGCTTGTGACAGGACATGAAGGGGCAGTGCCTTAGCAAATGGTTGTTAAAATAGAATACAAGAAAATTGGTCTTTCAAAGTTGTTTTTTAAAAACAGAAAATGCTAAAAGTATTTTTTCTTACTACAGAACTGATTTATTAAAAAAAAACACACATGCAGGATATTGACTGAACTGCAGCTTTAACACAATAAACAAAAGTCGTGCACCTAAATCAGAGATGACAGCCCAGTCTGGTTTCTAGGGCTTCAACCTAGATTTCCTGACTCACAGACACACACACACACACACACACACACACACACACACACACACACACACACACACACACACACACACACACACACACACACACACACACACACACACACACACACACACACACACACACTCTTAGGGACTTTTATCCCTTAACTTCACAGTCACAATTTAACCAAGAGAATCTCAGAGGGGGGTGAGATATCTAAAATCAAATATACTCACCACCCAGTGGGAATTCCGCTTCTGACACCAGTTGTAAGGTTCCTAAACTTAAAACGGGCCAGGGACCACCTCGGTCAGCCGGCCGTGACTGGAAACAGTGTTGCTCTACCCGGGGAGACTTAACCACGCCCTGGGCTGTTGGACCTCGATCTGATGATGCATGAGCGCTCAGGAAATGAAGAAGGAGACACATAGAGAGTGATTCTGATTCTTCATCTCAACTTTATTACGGAAAAGCAATGCTATTTATACAAGAAAATAAAGTGTTAATTAGAGGTGTAAATTTGAGGCGTAACAATATTAGCATATTACTAAAATGACAGCCTAGCTGGGAATTTTCCACTCATACACATTATCTATAGCCTTGGTTTCTGTAAGCAAAGCTTGCGGCCAAGTGCACCCCAAAACTGGAACAACCTACCAGAGACTCTCACATCCACCACCAGTTTACGTTCTTTCAAATCTAAGGCTGTCTCACATTTTAATCTGGTCTGTAACTGTTTCATACGCCCATAATATATATTTTCTTTAACTGTGCACGCAATGTCTTGTATATAATGTATACCCTGTTCATTTATGTAACTGAATTTGTAACCATGTATTATTTGTTTTACTCTGTGCCCAGGACATACTTGAAAACGAGAGGTAACTCTCAATGTATTACTTCCTGGTAAAATATTTTTATAAATAAATAAAATAAATAAGCTGATTCTAAGAAAACACAGAACTGGTGTCCAGACAACAGAACAGTTCTGCCTGTCTGGAGGTAGTTTCTTGTGTACATATATCACTTAGTTCAGGGAAAAGTTCAGGCAGACAAGATGGAGGTTCTGGCCTTTACTATTAACCCTTTCACTGGTCATAATGGATTAATCTAGGGAGTATTGGGTTCAACCTGTTGGCCAAAATGTTGCTATAAATTTTCAAATTTGTATTAAGCAATGAGATTGGTCTGTAGCTACCACAGCATAAAGGGTCCTTACCATCTTTAGTGATCACCACTATATTGGCTTTCGTCATCTATGGGGGGATTTGTTTTCCACTGAGAAAATCATTGAATACGTCTAATAAACATGGTCCTAGGATTCCTATAACATTTTTGTAGTAGAAATTTGGGAAACCATCTGGGCCCGGAGCCTTTGATGGCTTCAGTGAGCTAACCACCATTACTAACTCTATCTGGGTTATTTTTGCATTTAAAACTTTGTGGTCTTCCTCCAATAGTTTTGGGAGGTTACAGCCTCTAAGATATGCCTCAAACTGGGTCAGGTCCGGGACTTTAGCATTCGTATTTGAGTTGTCGAGATCATAGAGATCCATATAAAATGTACCAAATTCCTCTGCTATCTTTGAGGGGTTATAGGTCACGTCTCCCCTTTTTAACCTAATAGCAGGGACTAATGTCTCGACCTGATCCCTCTAAGTTTATTTGCCAATAAACGGTCCACCTTATCTCCCTTATCATAATACGTCTGCTTGGTCCACTTAAGAGCTCTCTCTACATCCTTTAGTTGCACCCTCTTAAGTTCCTCCCTTGCCTGGGTCAGAATTTTTTAAATTTTCCACGATGGGTTCTTTTGATGTGATTGTTCTTATTTTACAAATTTTCCTGTTAATTTTTTTTGTCTTTCTATTTGTATTCTCTTTCTGTGTGCTGCTATTGAGATGAGCTGTCTTCTGATCGTGGCCTTATGTGCCTCCCGTAGTATTGATGTTGATTCTACAGAGCCATTGTTGCTATGAAAATCATTTTTGAGTGAGTCTCCAATTTGTGAGCTAATCTCTGTGTATTTCAATAATGAGTCATTCATTCTTCAATGGAATTATTTAGTCCTAGCAAATGGAGGATTGAACAGGATCGCCACTGGGGCGTAGTCTGACCACGTGATCGGTCCTATATCTGAATGGACCAACACCTACAAAATACCCGGGGATAGAAATATATTATCAATACTGTAGTACGTATCGTGTGGGGGTGAATAAAAGGAGTAATCATTCTGTCCTTTATGTGAGCAACGCCAAGCATCCCACAGACCAAATTCTTTAAGTAGCAGTCTAAATTCCTTAGCTACACTATTTACCATAGCAGAGTGTAATTGCTCTGGGTGGGTGGACTTATCCACATACGGATCTGGTACCATATTAAATTCACCTCCCAATATCAACAGATGCTCTCGGCTATCTGTCATGGATTCCTGTGTTTCCGATTTGTCCCTCATTGGGTGCATAGATATTCACTAAAATGATATATTGGCCTGAAAGAAGCCTGTGGACCACTAGGGGCCGCCCCCCTTGATCTCTCTTAACCTCCAATGCCTGGAACGGGATGTCCCGTTTAATCAGTATCGCATCCCCTCTTTTTTTGCTAGTAAAAGAAGAATAAAATGCTATGGGGTATGTCCCGCTAAAAGTGTTTGGGGGTTCCTGAGTATCAAAGTGCGTCTCTTGCAAAAAAACAAAATCTGCTTTCAGATTTCTAAATTCTTTTAGAGCCGGTCTACGTTTACCATTACTGATAAGACCTTTAACATTCAGGGATACTAACTCCAGTGGTGCTTGACTAGTCATTTCCAATGTCATGTCTCTCTCTCATGTGAAAGTTGTGAGCGGAAAACGTTAATGGTTGTAGGGAACAAATGGGGATAAAAATCACAGGGAAGGGACTTTCCCCCTCCGGGAACTTGGGGAAAAACAGCAACAGCAAAAAATAAACTATAAGATAAGATGAGTGTAACCAGCCACACATCCCAAATTTTCAGCCAGACCCTACGTGGCCTGGTGGGCATATGGCTCTACTGGGGGCGACCTGACGTCGGGCATACAGAGCTCCCACCGATCCTGCACACCCCGCCTCTTTCTGCTCTCCCTCCCCTGATCGCGCTCTCACCACAGGTTTGATTATAATGTAACAGAGCCTAATAAAGACGTCCATTCCTAACAACCATGGAACAAATAAATGTATAAAACTTTTTGTGTTAACATATACTTATAGGGGTAGACTTCTCGGTTAGAAATATAAATACCTGGTTTCATATTTTAATGTCTTTTAACCTTAGAATTTTCGAGCAGTAATTTGCTCTCAGCTTCTCGGTGGGGCTAAGTGTCATTTGTATCTATAAACAAGAAAAAAAAACAGCCCCTCTAAGTCTTAGGGCTGAAGCCCCCTCACCCATCGCCGGGGCACTCAATCCGTGTGTGCACCGGTTTCATCCGCCAATCAGCTGTAGCAAACCAGCACCCAAGAAGCAGGCAGCAGACTCCAATCCGTATATTAAGCAGTCCCTATAATAGTTTGGAAGATGTATAGAGGGAGACAGCGATAAAAGTTAAAAGAAGAGAGAAAACAAAACAAATAAAGCTACACATCTGGGATATCTTTTCCTGGGTTACCATGGGTCACTGAGTCACTGGTCAAGGAGATGGCCGCAGACTCGCCGAGGATCCCTCAATGCCACCGTCGGTCTTGTATCTTTTATCTCCGGGCAACCGCACCCTCAGCCGATCGATCGTCATCCGTGTTATCTTCTCGAGGTCTTCGGTGCTGGCCCGAGCCCTCCTTGGGAGTCAGACCCAGAGCCGACAGAAAAGATGCTGATTCCTCAGGGTAATGGAGGGAGACCGGTCTGTCTCCATGGTTTAACACCAAGCGGAACGGAAAGGTCAACGGTAACGAATACCCTTTTCCTGAAGCACCGTCACTGGACGCAGCCCTCTCCTCCTCTCAATTGTCACCTTGGACAGATCTGGATGCAATTGTTTTCAAATTCAATTGAGCCGCTGTTTCTGCAGCCTTTAATACTCCTTTCCTTGGTTGCATATTGGTGGAGACGTAGGACCACATCTCTGCTTGTTTTGGGGTCTTCGAATCTCGGTCCTAGGGCTCTGTCTATCAGAAGATCGCCATCTTGTAACTGGGGGTCAATTGACGTAAACAGTCTCTTAAGGTATGGCTGGAGGGCTTCTGCGGAGACCGACTCAGGGACATGACGTATTCGTAAATTCTGCCTTCGCTCCCTGTTCTCTAGATTGTTTATACCATCCCTCATGGCTCTTATCTCTTCATTGAGATGCAGGACCTCATTGTCAGTATTTACCTGATTTTGTAAATGTAGCCCTGTTTCTCCCCCTCTCTGGAAACATGTTGCTGCTACTACTGATGTTTTGGTGCGTGCATGCATACCTGTGAGTGTCCAGGAGAGCCGAGATGTCCGCGATGGTGTGGGGACCAGGACAGGCTTATGGTGATCCTTATGTTCTTTCCATGGTGATACAGCGACTCCAGACATGGCAGGCTACAGCAAGGCTGCAGGCAGTCCCTACCATGACAGTTCTTTCTCTCCAATACCTCTAACTAATAGGCTGCAACTCAGCCAGGGGTATATAAATAAGGTCTTTATTTGTAGCAACCACTGCAGATGGTATGTATAGAAATTCAGACTACAGAGCAGTCCAAACAATCCAGTGCTCCAAAAAAAATGATTGTAGAGGTGTGTGACTGGGGATACACTGTATATAAGTGTCTCTAAATATTCTAATAGACACACCATGTGTGTCAGCCTGTGAGCAATTGCCAGTAAGGATAATGTATAAGAAGGTAATGAGTAAGCAAAGATAGTAAATGAAAGGCTTGTTACCGACTGGCTGCCACATGCAGCACGATCGCGTCGTAGTAAAATTACTCACAGGTAGGTGAAGTGGGAAAGATGATTATAAATCTTGTGCAATCACTGGGAGTGGCGTCTCCTCCAACAGCAGCCTCCGATGATGGGCAGCGTGGCATCAGGAAATAGGGGAATCCCCGCGATGGTGCTCAGTAGCCACAGCCAGGGCAAATCCCTCCGTATGGTAAAGGGGGGTGAACGGGCCCCCAACCCGAAGACTTCGTCACTGGACAGACGCAGCCCCAGTGCGGCTCGTCAATGATAAGTAACCGCCTGCCTCTTTCACCGGAATGGGTTGCTGTGTATAGCAGGGAGGAGGTCAAAGCTGGTATCCAAATCAAAGCTTGCAGCAGTGTATCGCCAGCGGCGGGCAGCCAGGTAAGGAGGAGTAGTCTAGTGTAATGGAAAAAACCGGAGCACAGCCCACCAGCACATCACAGGACACGAGGGTCTTCTTTAGAATGGTTTATTGATAAAAGAACATAGGGCAGAGTTCCTAGAGACGCTCTGACATGTCTCGTGCACAGGGCGCTTTATCAAAGAGTGGTCTGTTAGGACACACAACAGCCCGTATATATAGGATATTACTTGATTACCTCAGGTGTATAGCATGATGGTTTCGCTCCATCTACCAATCATGAACAGAATAAGTAGATTAATGGGTAATCAAAAAGGGACTAACACACATATCCTAATACATGGGCAAAAACACATTTAAAAACACATGTTTGTACTGCAAGTACAATAATGAAAAATTATAAAAACACAGGCATTATGGTGATCCTTATCTTCTTTCCATGGTGATACAGCGACTCCAGACACGCCAGGCTACAGCAAGGCTGCAGGCAGTCCCTACCATGACAGTTCTTTCTCTCCAATACCTCTGACTAATATGCTGCAACTCAGCCAGGGGTATATAAATAAGGTCTTTATTTGTAGCAACCACTGCAGATGGTAAACAGTGTTGCATATAGCAGAGAAGGGGTCTCAGATCTCTGGGTGGGGCTGGCCAGCAGTTAATGGTTGAGGCCTTGTGCCATGCACAGATCTTGCTCTCCCAGCCCCTGGAGGGGCTGAGCTCCTCTTTCTTCCCTGTGGGAAGGATGACTGACTCACGCTACAATTTGGAAAGCCTCCTCCCTGCTGCAAAAGGGGAGGGCACAGGGTCTGCACCAGGATTGGCTTCAACACAGACCCCATGACACCACCTCTCTGGCCACTCAGGGAGGCTGCGTGTGGGGGGGTAAACCCCACAGGATAGATTATAGTGGCAGCGACGGCACGCGACGCGAACAACAGACCTCTGCTCTATTTGGCCGTCCATAGAGCGCGCGACCGACAAATAATTTTGTTTTGTCGCACGACGGCCGGGTCACATGCGCGGTTCAGCCAATGAGGGCGAACCGCTAACGTGATGTCACAGTCACACTTCCGCCACGGCTCCTCGTCGCTTCCGACCCCAGTGTAGGTTTCGCTCGAGCGACTGACGCGAGTGACGTCTTCCACTCCGTCGTGTGCGGCAACTATAATCGTGGCGTAAGACATGTCAATGTGCTCACAAGTGATATTTATATTTGCTGTACACTGTAAGGTTGAAGATTTTTGTCACTTTTTTACCCACAAAAATGTATATAATGTGCATTTATTGACTAAACTTGTTTGACATTTCAGAAAAGACCACTAGGGGTCAGTGTGGTTCACTGCAGAATTAATCTCTGAAACATCTCCAGTACTGTTGAAACTGGGTGACCAGTCCACTTGAGTTTAACCATTGGAGCTGGCGCCAGCCTTGTCATATTTTCACACATCTGCACAAAGCAAATCTACGAAAAGAAATAGCATACCAACTGCCACTTCATTTCTTAACCTCTTCAGCCACAAAGAGGCCTACAATGCATTGGCCTAGCAATAATGGAAATTTCAGATCATAGGACATACTTGAAAACGAGAGGTAACTCTCAATATATTACTTCCTCGTAAAACATTTTATAAATAAATAAATAAAAGAAACCATTCTGTTACATTTGTTCATATGTAAGTTGCGTAAATATATGTATAGATACATTGTTACTCTGAGGAAGGTCCCTTTGTTGCCAAAACGTCGGTTTTGTATGGACTGCAATATATTTTTGTCTGATCATCACATTGCAGTGCTATGTCTTTTTCATCAGACTTCGGCTGGCTGAAGTATTTACTGTATAGATTACTAGATAGATATACACAGTGGCATATCCTCATCTTTACCTCAATTGTCCAAAAAAATTGGAAATTATTTCCAAAAACGATGTAAGGTACAGTATGTGTCTCTCGTTGTGTGTTATTCACTAAAGTGCAATCTTGCCGATCAGGCACTACTGTGCATTTAGTCCCATTCAAATTGATAGGAGTTTTTCGTGATGTAGTGCCGGTCAGCATTATCGCACTTTTTTTTAATAACCCCCACATCGTTTAAGCATGCAAGCCAAATCCTGCCCTCCTTGTTTGGATTCAGCACCAAATCCCATTATGTCACATCACTAATGTCAGAGGGATATTTCTTAACGAATGAAGAATGCACAGTCAAAAGCAGCGATGTCCAACTCAAGTCCTTAAGGGCCACCAACAGGTCAGGATCTAAGGCTATCCCTGCGTCAGCACAGGTGGCTCAATCAATCAATCTTCGGCTTAGCCACTGGTTGAGTCACCTGTGCTGAAGCAGGGATATTCTTAGAACCTGACCCGTTGGTGGCCCTTGAGGACTCGAGTTGGCCACCCCTGGCCTAAAGGTTATGAATAATACATATGTTCTCTACGGGAGGATTCCAGAAAGGGATTGTGAATAAGTCAAGGTGCAATAATGAAAAACTTGATTAAATGAATACATTTTGCAGTACTTATGGCAGACCCATGGGAGGGATTGGCTCTTGCTCAATAAGATGGGAAGCTGCTTCTCAATGCTGGAAAAAAGGTCAACTCTATTCAAACGAATGGGGTTAAAATGTTACCTGGCAGGGGGAAAATGGCACTACAGTATATTGAATAACCGTTCATGTATTAACCTTTTAGAGAGTGCCGAGTTTCCGGTGGCACCAGAGTGATCACATGACCAGACCAGGCCCCAGAAGTTGGAAATGGAAGTGCGGAGGTATCCGTTCGGTCAGCCCGACCACCCCCTAGAAAAGGAGCACTGCCTATGATCCACCTGGTATATCATTAGGGCACTGCAAGGGTTAAAGGAAAAATATCATTAACCCCGCTTAAAATCTGGAGTAATATTTGTGCAAAAAAACTGCATCAGATCAAAGAAGAAACCCTTCTCGGTTTATACCGGGTTTATATATATAAAAACAAAACAGTTGAACCCTATATGAATTTTTTACTTGATAAACCTAAGGCCGGGATGATACAGTCCGCGAGCACACGCGCACGGCGTGCAGCGCGGCCCTAGCGCAAGCGATCCGTAAACTCTCCTTCCTAGCGATGTTCAGGCGATGGGGAGGCGTGGCGGGGGGCGTGGCCGTGACATCACGCGGCTGGTTTGCCCTCATTGGCTGAACCGCCACCATGACGTGGCCATCGCATCGGCCGCCGCGCCAAAAGACAAAAAAATCTGTCTTTTGAAAACACGGCCCCGCCATCGCGCTCCGTCGTGTGCGCGCGCGCGAGCAATAGGGGCGGCCTCGTAGGGAGTCAATTTGTTTTTGACGCCCGCACGCGCACAAACGCACGGACTATAAGATATAGTATATTTCATGTCTATTTTTTTTTTCTGCATCAGTGTTCTCATAAATGTTACTTCAACATCATGTGTTTGTGTTGGAGGGTACACATGTAATAAATGACACGCATGGTGCTGGCTCAGCTCTAACACATCTGGCACACCTTTAATATCCATATAATGTGTTCCAGGCTTCCCAGGCAGCAAAGGGGTTACGAAAGCGCTTGTGATTCACTGCAGAACGTTGTATTTTCTTAATACTTTAAGTATTGCTGGGCACAGTCATGCGGAATTATACACTGTAAGTACTCGTAGAAATCCCTGGGAAAAAACCTGTCTCTGTGGGCGAAGTGTGAGGGAGCAGCAGGTAAGGTGACACATTCCCTCTTAGGACCAAAGTGTACTAATGGCAGTGACGTGTTTGAGGGGTTAAATCTGACGGAGCGGTGCCCTATTTACCAAAATCTGTCACCTATAAGTATTTTTAAATTATTTTTTTGAAGTTACCTTGTAAACATGGGCCGGGTGTTATCAGAGTGCGATGTGTCCTATCTCGGACACATCGGCGATACCGGATGTGACAGTCAGTGGCAGGTATTGCCCCCCCACCCGCGAGAGCACGGATCGCGATTAACTCCCGGCTCTGGTGACCTGAGACTCGGGAGGTGCTTGATTTTCCTAGCTGCTCCCTTTTGTCTGATGTTACTAGGTCCCAGATCAGGGGGGCTCAACTCCAGTCCTGAAGACCCCCCACAGGTCAGGTTTTTTAGGATATCCCTGCTTCAGCACAGGTGGCTCAATCAGTGCCACGTGCTGAAGCTTGGATATCCATAAAACTTGACCTGTGTGTGTGGGGGTTGGGGGGGGGGCCTTGAAGACTGGAGTTGAGCTGACGCAGATTCACAAACGGGTGCTAATATGAATGGGAGGAAAGATGTGTTAACGCTTTGACCCTTTTGTGAATCTGGCCCTATGTGCTCAGCAAGTTTCCCCAGCCAGAGCGCCCCCCTCCCTTTCCCCCCTTATCTTTATTGGCTCTCTGATAAGGATAGGGTGAGGTCAGGGTACAGAAAACACTTCAATGACAAACATTTCCTCATTCAGAGTTCATTTCCAGATACACAAAAGAAGGCAAATCTTTGCTTTTAGCACTACAAAACGAGGGGGGAAACTGCACAGGTTTTTATCAAGCAAAACTATATGGTGCATCTTGTGCAATTCTTTTGCAGCTCGGACACCTTATTAAAAAACAAAACAAAAGCTCTACTTTTTTTAACTAGTTTTGTATGTACAGTAGGACTTTTTGAAACAGTTGTATTTTTTTTAAAAGGGTGTAGTCTGCCTTTAAAGCTGCAGACAAAGCAATATTTTAAATAAATCAGTTCTGTACTATGAGAAAATACTTGTAGCATTTAAAAAAACAACTGTGAATGACATTTTTAATGTATTATAATGTAACAAGCATTTTTTATTTCTATAGCAACCATTTACAAAGTCACATCTCCTTCCTCTTCTGAATCAGGCTCTGGCACGCCCCTTTTTGATCCCTACCCTCTCTCTACCAGTGCACCAATTGTATCTAGTGACTGCCTGGTCACATGATCTTCCCCACAGAACTTTGCATCTCTGGTACTCTCCTGCTACACTGACAGCCATTTTTGGAACCCCCGAGCCAAATCTTCGCCTATCGATCAGCAACTTAGCCAATTACTTATCATTGTGTGTATTGTATTGATGCACATATTAAAGGGAGGGGGGGGGGATAATTTATTTTAAAACCGCAGCTTAGACAGCTGCTTTACAGGGGAAGCCAGTCCAATGCTCTCCCTGCTTCTCTTGTCTTTTTCCTGACATGAGTCACCTCATGCAAAAGAAAGTTCCCACATCCTAGGGTTGCCAGGTGTCCACTATTTAACTGGACTATCCTGTATTTGGACACACTGTCCAGTGAAATACTGGACATGCATGTGTCCGGTATTACCTCTCTGGACATGTATGTGTCTGGTATTACCTCTCTGGACATGTATGTGTCTGGTATTACCTCCCTGGACATGTATGTGTACGGTATTACCTCCCTGGGCATGTATGTGTCCTGTATTACCTCTCTGGACATGTATGTGTCCTGTATTACCTCTCTGGACATGTATGTGTCCTGTATTACCTCCCTGGACATGTATGTGTCCGGTATTACCTCCCTGAACATGTATGTGTCCTGAATTACCTCTCTGGACATGTATGTGTCCTGTATTACCTCTCTGGACATGTATGTGTCTGGTATTACCTCTCTGGACATATTGACCTGACCGCCTTGAGGAGGCCGCAGGATTTACCTGAGCGGGGAGAGAGCAGGGCTGTTGCTATGGGGCTGGCCAGCTTCCTCCATCCCGATTGGCTGCATTACTCCGCAGCAGCCAATCAGGAGGAGGTGTCAGGAGTCTGGGTGTGGGGCCAAAGAGATGAGGAAACAGCATGGAACAGAGAGAGGTGAGAGGGGTGTGTGTGTCTTGAGCACATCGCATCTTTCACAATTGTGTCCAGTATTTTTGGAAAAGCCACCTGGCAACGCTAATCCCAGCTACTGAGCTTATGTGTGAAAATGTATTAGGACATCCTTCTGCAAAACTGGAGCACAACTGGTATAAAACACAGCACTCAATCAAAAGGGCATCCAAAAGTAATTTAAAAGAAAATAAACAAAATATGTTTTGCCTGACTTTTGCAGGTAGATGAAGGGCCACCGACGGGGGCTGAGAGCTGGGAGAACTGTCCCGGATGTGGTGGCTGCGGGGGCCTGGCCGGCCTTTGCTGGAGGCTGGGCCCAACTTCTGCATCCTGCTGCTGGGCCGATGATACCTATCAGGCCCCAGCTGTCACCAGCTGAGTTGAGGTCACCTTCCCTCACAGCCCAAAAGCAGTGTTAACATGACTAAACCCCTCTCCCACTTTGTGACAGAACTAGACTGCGGTACAAATACAAACCAGCGCCCGCAGGGGTTAAAATGTCCAATTAGTCCAAAATAAGGGAAGGGGAGATAGAGTCCAAAGAGTCCAATGACCGTGGATTCTCCAATCAAGTGGTCCGTGACATGTGAACAGAAACAGAAAGAAATATCATAGTGTATACTGTATACAAAGACTACAAGAAACGGTTAAACACAGTAAGACACAAAACAGTCAACAAACATAACATATAACACAGAAGCTGAAAAATAAAACTGTTTAATAAACAAAGGAGTCTGCTGCAGCGGGTCATCAAGGGGTTAAAACCCAAAACCCTACTTACAGCAGGACCGGTAAAAACGAGAGTATGAAACCAGACAGGAGCAGAAGTCAGATGCAGGGAGAGTCCTCCATGGGCGTTTGTGTATATCAGGTGATGCCTCAGACTCCCTCCAATACACAGGTAATCCCCAGAGTGGAAGTAAGGCAGGGGAGCTGCACAGCTACAAACGCCGATTGGGACCTCTCTCGTGATGACGTAGCTTCCTGCGGGGGTGATCAGGAACGCTCACGTGACCAGCTCTCTCCAAAGGCGCCGTGACCTTTGACCCTACGCGTTTCGTGACTGACATCACTTCCTCAGGGGATGATCAGAAATCAGAGCGTGGGAACTACATCTCTACTCTGATTGGCTCTAGTAGACCATTTGACAGAGGCTTTGGGGAGAACGGATGTGTCGTCATTTAAAGCCTGTCACATGGTACTAGAGCCAATCAGAGTAGAGGTATTTCCCATGCTCTGATTGGCTACCGTACAATGTGAGGCCGGCCATCTTTCTTTTCATGACGTCATCTTAAAGGCAATTGAAGCACAGCCATACTTATTGGCTGGCGTCATTGCCTTTAAATGACGTCATCAAAATTAATTTTTTTCCCCAAAATCACATAGTTTTCACGGCCCAATCAGGGCCGTGGGAACCATATGACGACAATGTGACGTCATAGGCCTATAAAAGCCTATGTCATCTCATTTTGAAGGCAAACGCCGAGGAGGACGGAAGAAAGAAGCGAAGAGGGCGTGGCAGCAGACGGTAAGAAGACCCCCAGAAAACCCCCAGAAGAAGCCGGAAGACGGAAGAACACAGATGAAGACGGTGAGGGAATGGATTACAAATAAAAGACAAGCTTTGTTTATTATTTTATGGTTTATTATTTTATGTTTTTTTATTTTATGGGTTCCTGTTGCTGTGCGTGGATTTGTTCGAGAGCTTGGTGTTCAACGGGAGTAGGAGAGTGGGGCAGCTAATGGTAAGTTAACAAAAGAAATGTATTTTTTTTTAACTTTAACTGTTTTTTGTAATTTTTATATGTGATACAATTTTTTTCCATTCTCATTTCTTGCCACCGTATGTATGTATGTATGTATGTATGTATGTATGTATGTATGTATGTATGTATGTATGTCTCTATCGATATATACATACAGGGTAAGAAATGATTTGGTTGGGAATGCTTGTTTTGCACTATGTAAATGTATTTTGATATGCTGCTATTCTTAAATGTGTGTAATGTTATTATTAATTAGATAGATGTAATTTTGGGTGTTGTATGCTGTACTTTAGGTCAGGGTGAGGCTTGCTTTTATATAGTGATTTTTTTTTGGTACTACTATTTTGTCAGATGTTAACTTTGTTGGATAATGGGTTTGTTTAACGATTAAAAGAGTTAATTGTGTAATTGATTTGGATGGTATTTTAATTGTTTTGGGATTTGATTCATTAATGGTAATTTATTTCGGTTGCCTTGCTTGGTTTAAATAGTATACTTGTTTGGATTTCAGTGTATTTTCTTTTGAATATTTTATTGTTAACATTGATTGGCAGAGTGTACATGGTGCACAGATTTTATGCATCATGTATACAATGTAAATTCAATGTTTTGATTGGCATTTAATGCTTTTGATTGTCAGATGAGAATGATTTTATTAGGAAATAGGATTTTGTTAAACATTTCTTTGTATATTGGTTCATCATGTGTATATCTATCTATCTATATGTGTATATATATATATAGTTGCATGATGAAGCCACTGTACAAATGAATGGGTGAAGGGTGGGTATCAGGCCAGGGTGGCTTAACCCCTTAATTACCTTTGCGGTTATTATCCGATAAGGTGATTAAGGGGTTAATTGATATCAGACTGTAATTGCAATGTATTGGCTATGTATTCTGTTGGCAACGGAGGACACAGATTTTGCTGGCGAGGGGGCTTCTTATTGATGAGGTCAGTAGAACTTTATTTATTTTATTATGCTACTTAATGTGTTTAATAATGGGCAAATAATCTATTATCCCTATCTGGATAATTTTGCACATTATTGTACTGTACTGTATGTGCTGGGGGGGGAGAGGATTGATGTATTTAATGTATAGGACATGTTTATTTTTTTACATACAGGGTTGTTTCCTCAGATCTGCGGGGGACCTATGGAGGCCACCTGCGGTCTCCTCTGGCTTCTCACGGGTAAACAGCTGCCGGGGAAGAACCGGTGGCCCCACATCTGTGGGGGTACCGTGGACCCATAGGGCCCACCCGTGGGCCCCCAGATCCTCGTGGGAACCACCCGAGGCCCCTCAGACACCTGGGGGTCTGACCCGGGGCCCCCCAGACAGCCGCGGGCCTACCCGTGGGGACCCCATTGTGGCCCACAGTGACCCGCAGAGACCACCTGGTGGACCACGGCGCCTGGTGGGGACCACCCGTAGGCCTCCAAACCCTGTTTAAAACATGGTGCTGGGCTACTGTAGGTCTGTGAGGTGACCCGTCAGGCCCACCAGGGACTCCCGTGGGCCTGGGGTATTAACCCTGTATGTAAAATAATAAATCATGTATTTATGGGGGGGAACAGGGGGTGGGTTATGTATTTAATAAATATAATGATGTTTATTGTGGGGCTGTGTATTGTTTTTATTGTGGGTACTGGGGGTGGGGGAAGGGGGTATTGGCTCCAAGGGTATGTGGGTAGGCCTCCCGGCTGGGTATTGGGTGAGTGAGGGTGGTTAGGCCTCATGGGGTGGGGGGATAGTGGGGGAGGGTATGTAGGCCTCCCGAGTGGTGGATGAGGGTGGGTTAACCTCTTAATGACTGTAGCGGTTAATAATCGCTATGGTGATTAAGGGGTTAGGGGACATTACTTATTGGCTGTTTTTATTCTTGTTTGTGTTTTGCAGCATCGGAGGGGGCATGGATGGTGATGAAGATGAGGATGGCCTTCATCGTGGCAGCTGGATAAGGGTGAGTGCAATATGTATTTAATGTATTTATTGTTCTTTATATGTTTTAAATGGGCAAATGCACTATTATCCATTTGTGGATAATAGTAATTGTGCCCATTCGTATACTGTATGTGTTGGGGGGGGGAGTTATTTCTTTATAAGTATGTATGTGTTTTTACATTAATTTGGGGGGGCACAGAATTGGTACTGCAGGCCCGCGGGTAACACCCGAGGGCCCCCGCCGGCCTATAGTATCATTGATGTGCATATATGTGTATGTTAGGGGGGTATAGGGGTTGTTGGTGTAATGTGTGTAATGTATATATATATATATATATATATATATATATATGTATATATAAATAAAAATATATTTATTTATGTATTTATATATTTATTTATTTAGTGTGGGGCTGTTGTGTGTATATTTTTTTTATTGTGAGTAGCAGGGGTGGCCGAAGTAGGTATTAGCCCCAACAGTGGTTTGTTTAGGGCTTGCGGGTGGGTAGCGGGAGGGCTTAACCCCTTCATCACCGTAGCAGTATTAAAAGGCTAAGGTCATGAAGGGCTTAAGTGCACCTGCAACCCCCCGCAAGCCCTAAACAACCACCAAGGGCCAAAAAAAACCTTCACCCACCCCCGCTACCCACAATAAACCTGGTACGGCTGGTTAACCCCTTCATTGCCTTAGCGGTTAGCCGCTAAGGTAATGAAGTGGCCTTTAAATGCATTTTTCCTGCTGCGGATGCATGCCGGGGGCTCCGGTGCTGGTATTAATGGTATCAGCTCCGGAGACCTCCGGCATCAATCCCAGGCAGGAAAAAGGCCTGTTTTTTTCTAAGTGCTGTTCCGCCGCTCATCCGCAGCCTCTCCCCAGCAACTTGTCAACTTTTTGGGGCGAGACAGATTGCCGTGAAAATCTTAATTCTAGAGTGGCGCAAAGCTACTCGCCACTACTAGAATTGAGCGGGTTTCAAAACATGGCTAGTTGTGGCGCAAAGTGCCTTTTCACCGCGCCGATGGCGGAAAAAAAACCGCCAAGTTTTCGTCCCTTACTGATGCGGGATATGCATTTTTGTCGCAAAACGGGCGAAAAGTGACTTTGCGCCGCTTACTGCATGAGGCCCCTAGTCTTAAAGCCACCTGTGTTGCAGCTGGGATATCCTTCGAATCTGACGTATTGGGAAGTTTTGAGGACTGGAGTTGAGAACCCCTGACTAGCCAATCAACAAATATAAATGTATGCAAAAAACTCAAAACCTAACTGGTAACAAGTGTGAATAAATCCTCAATCAGTGAAAGGAATATAGACATTGATTGAAGTGGATTAATAAAAGTATGTGTAATTCTGTTTTACATTGAGGAAAAGCTATTTTGACCATATTTTAGAAAGATGTATCCAATATTTACAGTATGCTTAAACAACAAAAAGGACACAAGCATCCACAAACGTCATTTATTTTCTTTAAATAGAAAGTGTAACAATACATTTGTTAATGAAAAAAGTAGTACATACCCCAAAGATCTCTGCGCCTATCTAAATAACCTCTTTACAGCAACTGACCCAGCCCTACAAGAAAGGGAGCTTGAGATGGACCGGGCTCTAGGCTCTAGATCATAGGACCCCAAAAGAAGAAGAGATGTAATTGTGCTACTACATCACTACTACACAAAGGAAAAAATGATAGCCGACTGTAGAAAGAAGGGAGAAATCCTTTTTGAAAATGAGCCATTGCAGATCTTTAACGATCTCTCCAAGACAACAATTACCAGAAGACGGGATCTAAAAGCCCTAACCCTGATCCTACAAGAGAAAGGCATCCACTATAGATAGGGTTTCCCATTTAAACTGACAGTTCTAAAGAACGGAAAGCAAACGGCCCTCAGATACCCGGAGGAAATCGAGAACTTCCTTCAAAACCTAGGGATCTCCCCCTCAGATCAACTGAACTCATCACCGAATCCTCAGAGGTCCGCACGCCCTACTGGCCCTGCACGCACCTCAGAGCAGCTAGCAGGTCAGAATCAGCAAAAACTCACGGGCAAAGAGTAGAAGAGACGATCCACCCGCTGACGACACCCGCTACACGCTCTCTCCTCTTCCGGAATTCTCAAGCAAGATAATCATTGTCCCCAGACGGGCAATG
Organism: Ascaphus truei; assembly: GCF_040206685.1. Taxonomy (NCBI): domain Eukaryota; kingdom Metazoa; phylum Chordata; class Amphibia; order Anura; family Ascaphidae; genus Ascaphus; species Ascaphus truei. The sequence goes on from NC_134491.1 coordinate 9,728,096, forward strand.
ATGTCCTCCTTCTCTCATTTCATCTCCCCTCGAGCTTACAGCTGCCGATGGCGGGAATATGGGGGGGGGGGGGGGGAGGGGGAGAGGTCAGACTTGGGCCTGAGCTACGGCCTTTTCTACATGAAGACCCCAGAGGTTTCAGGAGGACCAAGTGAGAATCCTGGGGACTCCTGCAAATCAACCGTGCAGTTTTGGCTCTCGTTCCCCCCTCCCCCCCACGATACAAACTTTTACAAACTTATACAGACCTAAGAAGTACGAGGGAACTACCGTACCACAAGACCCATTACTACAATACTTGGAGAGGATCCAAAAAGGAAAAAAGCCAGTGCACAGCTATTCAAAAGAGGAGGCTGGAACGTAGTGGCCAAAGGTATATTGAACGATAAAAAACATTGAAAGTAGTGGTACTAACACTGACACTCTAAGCCCCCGCCCCCCCATTTAGAAGCATTTTCCACTCAGCCTTCTGCTCCTCATTCAGAAGCATTGATCATTGATCTTGATCAACAGGGCGTCACCATTAACGCCGAAAAGGTAATCACAGACCCAGAGGGTAGATTCTTAATAATTCATGGTTCCTTATCAGGGTCCGTATTAACGTTAGTTAATATATACTCTCCAATGAGAATCAAGCGGAATTTGTACGGAAAGTCCTTGAATCAATAGCCACCCAGCTCTTGCCCTCTCTGGTTGAAGGAGGTTACTTGAACATTGTAATTGCCCCCGATCTGGATAGATCTACCACCCCAGGTCAAGCTCACTTGACCTTAACACATAAAACCACAAAAAAATGTAGAGACCTAATTAAGGAATTATCATTGATAGATGCCTGGAGGGCGCAGCACCAGGGCCAACGGGATTACTCCTTCTTATCACCCCCACATCAGACGTATTCCAGGATAGACTATTTCCTGGTCACAAAAAACATCCTTCAGGCCTCCTCTCACTCAGATATAGGCTCAATCACTTGGTCGCCGGTTGACCTGACTCTCACCCTCCCCTTTGTCAAAAGTAACTCATATCACTGGAGACTAAATGAGTCCCTACTGAACTACCCTGATATTGAAAATAAAATCTAATTATCTCTAGAGGAATAAAGGGCACCGTAGCATCCCCCTCGATGCTTTGGGAGGCCCACAAGGCAACGATCAGAGGAGACCTAATCTCTATTGCCTCCTTTAAGAAAAAAAACCTGAAACTATATTAAGAGCTATCAGATAAAATAGTAGATTTAGAACAAATTCACAAAAGTAACCCCTCAAAGAAAATATACCAATCACTTTCTGAGGCCAGATTGGCTTTGGGGCAGGTCCAGTTGGAGGATGTAGAGCTGGCCCTAAAGTGGACTAATCAACTCTACTATGACAAGGGGAACAAAGCGGATAGGATTCTGGCCAACAAGCATAGAGGAATAAGATTCAGGTTGCAAATTACATTTATTAAGTGTAAAAAAGGCTCAATGACCCATAACAACCAAGAAATCACTCAAGAGTTCACTAAATTTTATACGAAATTATATAATCTGAATTCATCCAGGGAGAATCCACATACCTCAAATTCAGAAGCCATCTCCAAATATCTGGAGAGCTGTAACCTCCCTAAGCTAACCAAGGTCTAGCTGGATAGCCTGAATAGCACAATTACCCAACTAGAACTATCACATGTATTTAAATCTCTAAAATCCACAAAATCCAGCTGTCCTCCTTTCTGCGCCCTCCACCCCCCCCTACCTTGGTTCCCGATGCCTGGGCGTCATGACGTCACATTGCCATAGCAACGCAGCGTCATTTGATGCCACGTTTCCATGGCGACGCATCTCCAGAAGCCGGCTGAAGCAAGGTAAGTGAGAACAATTGTGATAGACAGCCCTCTGAGAAAGTACAAAATTGACTATTTGTAGATTGCCAAAGGAACAAAACAGTAACCAATACAGAAAACCAATACAACCAATACAGCCCCCCTAATTTCCTTCCTCCATTTTTGTTTCCCCCATCCCCCTTGCCCACCTTTTCCCATTGTGGTTTTCCTTGTCCTTTTTCCCTTCCCCTGTGTTTTTTCCCTGCGCCACTTTATTTAGGGTCCATTTTATTACCCGCATGTGTGAAATTGTTACAAGTTATTATTATATATATATTTGTCTTCATATTACATTTTCATTTTGGCATATTCCTTGTTTGACATTTTTCTAAAGAGTCAGTGAGTGCTGGAACACTTTGTTGTACAAGATAAGTGAGGTTTACAGATTCCTTCGCCGTTTCCCTGGCATTTAATTTAAGTGCCTCCGGGAAGCGTGCGGAGCCTCTGAAAACCCTGCACCCCCCGCAGATAATCACCCCCCAGTTTGCGCACCCCCTGCCCTAGAAAACCAATATGAGTGGTGCTAAAGATCGATTACAGATATAGCATTGTACTGCAGGCTTATCAAATACAATGTTCCCATACGGTGAATCTTGAGATGTAAACAATAAATACTGTAAATGAATAGGTAGGAGTGTAGCAAAGTCATCTGGTGACCTCTCAAACAGTGAGTGTGGAGGTGTATCACATGGACAGTCCAGAAACCGTAGCATATATAATCACTCCAATCATACCTTAATCCTGTTAATCAATTGAACCCCAAGCTTCAAACATTAGAGCCAATCCAATCATCCAGGAAGTTTCATTTGGCAACATAAACTACAAAATATCGCATTTGGCGGATGATGTTCTATTAACATTAGATAACCCTCTGACCTCCCTACCCAACCCCCAACACTCCCTAACGGAATTCGGCAAAATATCTGGCTACAAAATTAATAACGACAAATCAGAGGCCCTAAACTATACTCTCCCAGTCCCAGATATTAAATGACTACAACTAAATTTCAACTACAGATGGTGCTCCCACCACCTTAAGTATTTGGGAGTAAATATTGCCAGAAACTATGGCTCACTATATCAATGCAACTACAGTACCCATCCTTATTTGAGGGGATTAAAAAAGATTTACTGAACTGGAATAAATTCCAGATCTCATGGATCGGGAAAATAATATCGATCAAAATGAATATTCTCCCCAGATTATTGTACAACTTCCAAACCCTCCCGATCCAGAAGCCAGGGCCGGAACTAAAAGTCTACAAAACAAAATATTCCAATTCATTTGGCAAGGAAAAAGACATAGGACGGCCAGGTCAGTCATGCTGACCTCTAGAGCAAGAGGTGGCCTTGGGGAGGGACATCTTGAAATATTATCAAGCCAGTCAGCTCAGGCAAGTGGTAGTCTGGAATGCTGATCCAAACCAATACTGCTGGTTAGCTATTGAATCCAAATACTCAAAGGCATTCCCTCTGCCACTGTCTCTCTGGGTTCCCGAGAGAAAAGAACCGGGTTTAAAAACATTTGAGTTAGGGTCAATGAAATGCACCCGAACATCTGGTCCAAAACAAAAGAGAAACTCAAACTCTCACATCCCATATCCCAATTTACTCCCCTTTTTAATAACCCTAACTTCCCCCCCGGGATGCAATGCAAAACTTTGACCAATTTAAGGATAAAAATATCAAAACGATCGCAGACTTCCTGTACAAAGGAAACTATTACGTTTCCAAGACCTCTGGGTCAAATACAATGCTGCAGACCTTCACCTGGGCACTGTCACAGTAGCTAGTGATAGGTTATAATAATACACACCAAAATATCTGGGTTGAATTGAACACGACTTAGATATAATAAATATAGTTTATTCCTTAAAGAAGGTGAACACACAAGATATACAAATAACAGGCAAAATATAGACACTTACTCAGGAATGGGGATGATGAAGTAATCAGGAAACAGGATTAGCAATTCATCAGGCATCAAATAGTTGGTAAACTTGAAGTCACGAAAACACGAACAACACAAGCATAGGACTGACACTGGTTTATATGTAATTCCAGTCCTATACCTTATCATTGAGTGCAGGTCATTGGAGAACAATTACCTGCACCCAATCTCTCCTTGCCACCTCACCTGAGGGGCACCGTAATACCTGCCCACTGGGTGGGTATTATTCTAATCAGGGGCTTATTTCCCTAGCCCCCCGCCCACAAGCCCAGCGCCTGAATGTCTACCTGGGCCAGGAAACCCTTTGTCTTAGGGTGTGACTTATAACACTTATCCTCAAGTACCCACGTCCTGCTTTCTGTTGGGCTCGCATACACAAGCAGGGTGGGGGGAGTCTTTGATCAGGGGTTTTATTGTAGACCATTTGTCTCCCTCCCTGATCATTAACATAACATAGGGGCTCTGAGTTTTTATACCAGACCCAAAATACAATTCACTCTTTAATATCTTCACATATTAAAATAATCCGTTCTATGAGTCTGAGCGGGCTGAAATTTGCCAGGTCCTCATGCCGGAGGACCTTTGCCATAGTGGCCAAGTTTCAGCCTTCCACGACCTCCAGAACCGGAGATACAAAAAACAAGTTAAAATCCCCCATTAACTTTAATGCAGAATTCTCCGCCATAGCTAAAATAAATCTCTGCTTTTCACTCTCCCATTGAAATCAACGGGCTCCGCCGCTATAGGCTTTCAATGAAGCAACTCCGCCGTTGAAGACAATGGGCTCAGCCACTATAGTCTTTCAATGGAGCAACTCCGCCATTGAAGTCTATAGAAAAAAAACACAATTTTTCACATTCGCCCATACTCTGTCTGGTTGTTCGGAGAGAGCTGGAAATGGCCATGCAGTCATGCCGGAACAGTGACTACATGTGACCCAAATCCCAGCCCTCTGGTCCTCACAGAACCAGAGATATGGGCTTTCCCTTTTTACCTTTTCGGACTTGGCCGTTTTAAAGCCACGCGGCTTTCTCCCATTGGAATCAATGGCCAGCGCCGCCATAGGAAATGCATGGGCCGGCACCGCCATGGGATTCAATGGGACGACCCTTTCTGGTGAGCGTGACCCTTTACGGGGGTCTCTCATTCCCTTGACCCGGTGGTGGTCGAGTGTGGGGTTTCCTAGGATCTAGGGGCAAAAAGAATTTTATTCCTGTGTGCCCTAGAACCTAAGGTTCCCACGCCAATTGTGATTGAACTTGACCAGGTAGTGTTCAAAGCTCTTTTTCAGAAAATGTTTCCGCTCTTGCGGTCTGTGGTTTGGATGGCTGCCAACCCGTTCCTGGAGGTCGGCGTCGAGGAATCCCCATTGAAATGGATGGCTCCATTGACTTACAATGGGGAAGCGCCGCTCCTCCTCTCGGGCGCCACCTGCAGGTCTTCTACCGAAACGGGCCCAAATCGCCGGAATCTCCTTAAGGTTGCATTGGGCTGCAATGGCGACCTATGGGGTGCTGCAAAATGGAGCCTGAAAAGGCGGGAAAATGGAACAAAGGGCTAAAAACACTGAATTAACATTAACCCCTTCCCTCTCGCACCAATCCCAGTGTATGTGTTGGTGCAAACTCTGGAATGGGAACAATACACATTTACAGGGGAATATACATTTGGTTGCTGAAGCAGGGTAAAAGCACATTACTGGACTGCAGTCCAGTTAACCCCTTGCTTCCCAAGTGAGAGCAGGGGATGGCCAAATGGGGTCTAACCCCTTTAATACCAGGCCAAACCCCCTCTCCCATGACAGGCACTATCTGTACAAAATTTCTAAGAAACTCGAATTTCCTGATTTATCGAACTTCGAGTCGCTCTGTAGAAAAGGGACCTATCATAAGGGCCAGATCACCAAAATATACCTAGGAATGGAAGCAGCAGCTAACACCCCTTCCAATGATTATATAGTCAGGTGGGCCAGGGACCTAAAAGTGGAAATTGACAGAGAGGACTGGGACGATATCTGGGAATTTGCTGCTAAAACCTCCATATGCACAACGATTAAAGAAAATACCTACAAGATTCTGTACCAATGGTACCTCACCCCAAGTAAACTAAAACAAATATACCCCGAAACATCTGATTTTTGTTGGAGGTGTTGTGGATTGAAGGGCGACATGGTCCACATTTGGTGGAACTGCCCAGCCATCCAAAATTATTGGCTAGCTATCTAAGGGATGATTAGCGTCAAAACAGGGCTAACAATACCCATAGACCCACTAACTGACTTATTAGCCAAACCAGTTGAGGATGTGAGTCACTCCTTAAAATGTTTGCGCTCATTTATTCTAACAGCAGGCAGATGGCAATCACGGCTGCATGGAAAAAACAAGCTCCCACATCCAGACAAATGGTAGAAAAAAGGATAAACTAAGTGATGTTCATGGAAAAACTAACCGCTTTTCTGAAAAACTCCACTAATACTTTTTACAGAACCTGTGACCCATGGCTGGAGAGCTGAGCTGAGTTGAACTAAACAGAGTGGCTTAGCCAAACAACCATACGGGGCAGGGGGGCCTGTTAGCTGCCCCCCCCCCTCCCTAAACAAGAAGGTGGAAAACTGGACTGGCTTCAGTCACCATTCTATAGAAGTACGACCATGATTTCATCTACAGTGGAGGCGAACGCTCCTCTTTCCCAACTCCTCCCCTTTTACTCTTTACTATTCTTACTCTTTCTTCGAATATAGTCTAAAATCAACACAATGTAACGCCAAATATCAGTCAAGTTATTTTATTTATATTTATGTATGTACAATTTGGTCAATGCTTGCCCATATACCCTTGTGTTGTTTTATGTTTACCATCATTGCTGTTTTTCTCTATTAATGCAAAATGCATTCTCTGCAAAATGCATACGACAGCATTAAACAAAGCTGGAATCTCAGCATTAGAAGCTCAGAATCAGGGTTTGGAACATTTGTTTCCTCTCTATTCTCTTCTAACTGGAAATATTCCCAGAGGATTCAAAGTGTGCTACTTATTGTGACTACAATTGCAATGAATACTTTAAACGAGTAATGCCCTTTAAAACAAAATAATGACTTTAGTCCACTAAATTGAAGACAAATTCTCTGGAACATAATTATTTGTGTTTAGGGAGATAAGTAGAGCAAACACAAGGGCAAACGCTTTGCTTCTGAGCATGATTTGTTTTGTTTTTTTACGGAATACTTTAGTGGTACTCAAAAATAGAATATTTCTAGCAGATAACATCATTAAAATAGGCAGCAGGTCAGAAAACGGAATTTAAAAGCATTACTGATAGCATTATGGAAGGTTATCCAAACTGGGCAATTTTGTGGGTTATAACATCAGTACAAATGTACAGTATCTTGTAATACATGCGCAATAACGAACTCTGCATATCAATACTTTGGCGTCTTAATACAGACTTCTCTTCACCAAATGACTATACAAAAGGTATGTTTTCTGAGAAACACTATATATTTGTTTATGACAATAATTATAGTTCCTCTTTGTCTCCAACACGTTTTTTTGTTTTTTTTTAATGGAGTTACATTATGCTTCTAGTTGAAAAAAAATGCATATTTGTTCAATTAGTGAAGTATCTAAAAAGTAGCAATGCTGGGCCTGATTTCATGACATTCTGAAACATTTGGGCTTTGTTTTTTAGAGAATCTATAATATTGGGATTGTGCAAAATAACTGCACCCTTTGTACAGTATCAAAGAAAAGATAAAATCCTAATAATTTCAATGGGACTTTTGTCTCTGATACAAATAGTGCAGATAGGGACATATGTACCCAGGCAAAATAGGTGCAAGTCTGAGGCAACAATACTACACTATGGGTCTGCAGTCTCCCAGCTGCAAATGTGGGGGCAAAATGGCAATAAAAAAAAAAGAAGAAAAACTGCACCAAATGTATCAAAGAACATAATACCATTGGAAACAATGGGATTTTTGCCTTTATAAATCTGAGGCATTTTTGTTGTCTCATTTTTGCCCCACTGTTACAGCCCCAAATGTTTCAAAGACAAAAAACTAATTGAAATCAATATGATTATCCTGTAATATATCAGCAGCTTTTTGTCCCAAAATTGCCCCACTTTTGCCTCAATAAATAGACCCCTCCATCTGTTTCAATAGCATTTTTTATTTCCGAATTTTGGTAGTTTTCAGTTTTATCTCCCATTTGCAGTCAGGATAAATAATACACTTTCCTAATGTGTATGCAAAATCCGAGTGATTCTGGTACAAGACTAAATACCAGATTAGATGGAGAATAAGATCATTCCATTGGATTTTGTTTCTTTGTATATTTATTGAATGTAGCAAAGCCTCCTGGCAGAGTACCACACTAGACCTATAAAATAAATCACATTAAAATCAATGTTTTTTTGTTTTGTTTTTAATTTTGACAAATAAAAGCTCAGTGAGTAAAGACACTAACTGAGAACAACTCTGCGTTTGGAGCGGGGGAACATGGTTCGATTCCTGGTGTCAGCCCCTTGTGACCCTGGGCAAGTCACTTTTTCTCCCTGTGCCTCATGCACCAAAAACATAGATTATAAAACTCATCTGGGCAGGGACTGTGTCTGTAACATTCCTATGTGCTGCGCACCGCGCGCTGTACTGTAATTGTGACGCGCTTTGAGTCCCACTGGGAGAAAAGTGCTATATGAAATAAACTTATTATTATTATTATTATTATTATTAAATCTGGTAGAGTTGCACCAAGATACTTTGACAGCTAACCCATTTCAATCCAGTTTTTACCCAGAAAACATTAATACACAGGGAGTGATGTATCAAGGCAAATTCGGAGCAAAATTAACATCATTTTAATTTTGCGTCAGTGTAAGAAACACTTTCTTCCATTTTACACAAACGCCAGAAAGAAATGGTGTGATACGTCAAAACAAGCTTCTGTTTGCCCTTTCTTTACAGTCAGTGTCAGATTTCCCATTAGGCCCGGGCCTAGGGCGGCAAAATTTGGGGGCGGCAAAAATTGACACCACCATATGCTTTTGCCGCACTCTCTGGCCTATCGTACCTAATGGGAAGGCACTTTCCGGTGTCAGCCGCCTCCTTGCTGCCGCCCTCCTGCTCCTTTGCAAACCCAGCATCAAATGACGCTGCGGATGTCATGAACGTGGCATCACACAGTGTCTTGTTGCCATGGCAATGTGACGGCGCAACATCAAATTACACCATGTTTCAATGGTAACGCACCGCCGTGTGATCTCACGTGTGATGCTGCGTCATTTGACGCCGGGATGCCAAAGGAGCAGGAGGGCGGCAGAGAGGAGGCAGCTGACACAGACAAGTGCCATGGGGGGCGGATTCTGAAATCCTTCGCTGTTTACGTTTATACATAGACCACAATGAACTCTTCATACAGGTTTGGAATGAGAATTATACTAGTTTTACACCAATAAAACATTCAGACATCAGGCTTATGTACAAGTTGTTGGAGTACAATTGACACTTGGAAATCAGCATAGAAGGGTACTTTGCCGAGTTAGTCTTTTCCTCCATGTAGTAACAATGGAGGAAGAGTGAGTAGTGGGGTATGATACCTATTATAGGACCAACAAGTAGTTGATTTGTTACCAGCTTTCCAACCTCTCGGGTAGCAAAATCGGGTAGCAAAGGGTAGGACCCCATGAAGGATACTGAGAGGTTAAAAATCTTGTAACATACCAACTACTTGTTGGTTCAATGGTATCATACCACTTGGAAATCACAAATTATATTGTGCTTGTATAATAACTGTGTGCTCATTTGCATGTCATTTCCCAGAATCCCTTGCTGCAGTGGAAGTGCTGTATGCTGGGTGATAATGGGGAAAAGCGAGGTTGCAGACCTGCCTAAGACATGCAGATGAGCATACAGTTGTATTTGCATATTTACTTTCCTGTGGAGGGTTTTTGTCACTTTTTTTACTCACCATAACTTAACTCAGTATTATGGTTTAGCCTATCCCATAGCCTCTTTGCATACCCAGTTAAAATCAACCCCACACTGATGAGACCCATCAAGGTCGAAACAGCTGTCTGTGGGTGGTTTTCTGGGTATGCACTTTAACCCTGGCTGTGCTCAAAGCTGTGACCATGCAGCAAGCTTAAGCCTATAGGGAACCATGTTAAAAATGGTTTTTGAGGCAAAAAGTGACACTGTGTGCTCATTTGCATGTCATTTCCCAGAATCCCTTGCTGCAGTGGAAGTGCTGTATGCTGGGTGATAATGGGGAAAGGCGGGGTTGCAGACCTGCCTAAGACATGCAGATGAGCATACAGTTGTATTTGCATATAATAACTTCAAATATATTTGCACACACAAATGGGCTGCGTTTGATGCACAGATGTAAATGGCAAAAACTAACAAAATTGTATTTGTGCATCAAAAAATATTGTTGAACCTGCAACAAAATCGTCCGCCAGCCTGTACCTGATATCCGTCATAAAAAGTCTAATTAGATCGCTGGCGCAGAATTAAATTGCTATGAACCAACCAAAAGGGTATTTGATGCCGCACGAATGTTTCCTTATGCAGGTTAACAAAATGTTTTATTGTCATACATACGATGCACATTTTACCACGGTTTGCACTAAAATGTTGACACTCAATAAAAATTAAACTATGATCTTAGCACATAGGCTCTATACGTCTGACAGCTGCAAAAATGGGCCAAAACCCCTGCACCAAATTTATCAACTAAACAATTCCTATAGGAAACAATGAGATTTTTTCATTTGGTGCAGTGCTTTTGCTCCACTTTTGCAGCAGTTTCACATGCTTGATTGCCACAGATTGCTGCACTAGGAAATGAACTCCACCTTAGAACTGGCACATGTTTGGATGCAGAAGAGAGAAACAGATGCACATAGACGCACAATTTTATTCATCGCATTTTAATCGGTGCATATAACTGCTCCTATCTACACTCCCAGAACCGCAAGCTGACGCACACACTGTGCGGAGCTTGGAGCAAAGTCCTTGATACCTCGAGGCAAAGAGCCACAAAATGGGTGTTTCTTCTCCAGTTTTGCAGTTGGAGACTTTCATACAAAGCGCTCTATGTATGTAGAAGGAGGTATGTGCATTCAGAGTATTTATACTGTTGTAGAATGTGGCACATTTTTGCTATATAATTGTGAGAACTTCCTACGCCCCCTCTAAGGTGATTGCGAAGATGACGCAGAAAACCGTAAGCAAAAGTAACGCAATCTGCACGTTTCTTCATACATATGTTTGCGCCAACATGCACATTTAACCCCTCCCATTCGCTTCATAAATTCCGTGTATATCGTTGCACACCATCACAAACATACAAGAAAATGGTCCAAAGAAGACTGATGCATGGACGCTGCCTCCAGCAGATATATTGCAGGGGAATATGTGAGAAAATAAACACTTTACATAATATTTAGAGGATGTTACATAGACCCTATAGCATGGGTGGGAAGCTCCAGTCCTCAAGGGCCACCAACAGGTCAGGTTTTCAGGATATCCCTCCTTCAGCACAGCTGGCTCAATCTGTCTTTGACTAAGCCACAGATTGAGCCCCCTGTGCTGAAGCAGAGATATCCCGAAAACCTGACCTGTTGGTGGCCCTTGAGGACTGGAGTTGCCCACCCGTGTCCTATAGGGGCAATTGTGTAATGACCAAGCTTGTTATGTATGACATAGCGCAAGCTAATAATTAAAGAAGTAATTGCTCAGTGCCACAGCACATTTTTCTACACAGACTCTACTGTGTGCAGATTATTTAACTAAACTCCTGCTGCTAGTCAAAAATGTGGCTTCCCTCCTAATGAAGCATTATTTTCTTTCCAAATTCGTATCTGCTTGTGTTGTGCTGATAATCAGGAGCCAGGTTCAGACAAAGCTAACATTTTAAAATGTACTTCTCCTTTAGTTTTAAGACACATGCACATCCATCTCAAGATCAAAGATACATTTTCATGTTGACATACTGTAGATGAAAAGGGAAACGCATGCCTTGCTTAAATAAACCTTAGGTTTTTTTTGTTGCTTTAAAAAAAAGGAACAAAAAGTACTTAAAAGGATCTAGAAATGTCACTGAGGTGTTTGTTTTAAATGCAGTTTTTAAGCTTACCTGGAACTAGCATCGTAAAGAAAAAATAAAAATCAGTGAATTAGAGGGAAAAACACAGAAACCTTAATAGCTATTTACACCTTCAACGCCAAAGCTATCACTGCATTGTGAAAAAATGTGTCAAAATCGACTTAAAACCCAGAAATCTTTTCATTAGTGATTGGAGATGTATGCATTTTGTTCAAATATAAATGTTGCATTGCTTTGAAGTCATTAGCCCACTACGCATGGCCCACAGATCAACCACACAACATGCAAGATGCATTTGCTTATTAGAAATTCTTCACTGCATTTAAGACCTAGATGAACATTGACTAGAAATATATATAAGACATATGTTTGCCACTAATATTATGCTTCCAGTGTATGTATTGTTGGATCTTGCACGCCACTGTCATTAATATAATTCAATAAACAACACATAAGACTGTTCACCCTGACACCTTCCACTCATAGCTGTTAAAATTGCTAACACATCAAAACCTTTATAGTGAATTTTCAGGACACACTGAGGCTCCTGACTACTTGAACTGCCTCGCTACATTTATTCTACTGGCCCAGAGAGATGGATTAAATATCTACTTGTTTTATATCCATTCAATAGCACTTGCTGATGGACTAACTCATTGTATTCCCATTTTGTTAGCACATAGAAAAGTAGGTTGTTCTATTTCGAGTGGCTGTGTACCCTTTAAAAGCAGATCCGCGAGTTCCCAGTCCCCGTGATCCTCTGAGGCAGGGAGGGGTTATAGGGCTCGGGGTGGCACAGTTTGCACTAGGATTGGCACCAGATGATTAACAAAGTTCCCCATTCTTCTGCATTTTGAGTGTTAATCAAACGGATTGTGAGGGTCAGAAGCTATTGAAGGAAAGTCCCTTCAGCCCGAAGGAAGAGAATACAGCTTTTCAGTAACACAAGGAGAGAGGGGGAGAGGGGGGAGGGGGGGACAGAGAGAGAGGGGGAGAGAGATGGAGAGAGATGGAGAGGGGGAGGGAGGGTGGGAGGGGGGAGGAGGAGGGGGAGAGAGAGAGATGGATGGGGAGAGGGAGAGAGGGAGAAAGGGAGAGAGAGGGGGAGGGGGAGAGAGAGATGGGGAGAGGGAGAGAGGGGGAGGGGGAGAGGGAGAGAGGGGGAGAGAGAGATGGGGAGGAGGGAGGGAGAAAGGGGGAGAGGGAGGGAGAGAGAGGGAGAGAGGGAGAGAGAAAAGAGAGAGTACCCTTCTCATGAACAATCATTTCTCCAGAAGGCAAAATGCACTGTATCCGATTTACTCCTCTTGCTTTAGACTCCCCTTTTAGCCCTATGAATATTGTTTGGGACACTGTAAAGGAAAGGAGAAAAATCAGCCAAGTTATCATGATGATCTCAAATAAAGGAAATGAGAGAGTTTTATTCCAGTATTTTCCAAACTCTTGGCACTGATGCTTCACCTACCCTCCTACCCTCCCCCCCACCCCCCCAACCAAGAAAATTCATTTCATTTTTTTTTTATTATTATTATAGTGGAAGTTTTTATATTTTCCGAAAACTTGACAAGTAAAAGTCTAAAACTATGAGAAGGGTAGGGGGGGGGAGATAAACTATCCTATGAATGAAAATATATTATTTCAATTTGAATTTTTCGTTTTCATGGACATAATGACATCCGCTATTAAAAAAAATATTGATGATTATGTTTGGGAATATGCAAATATATTTCCTATCTAATATAAAAAAAGATAAATATCTATATAATCAGGAGATGGGTTTAAAGATAAGGTCTCGGTGCTAAAATATTTGCTTAAATGTCCAATAGCCATCTAAGGGATATTGTCTAATAACATGCAAATCCCAGTATATTTTGCTATATGTATTCTATATGTCAATGTGTAAATTGGCTGAGTACTTTCTTTTTCATTGACAGATATCCCTTATGTATTCTATGACGGTTTTGGAGGTTGAAGATGTAATCATTTCTGATAACAGGAGGGCTCCAGCAGACTCAGGACCTCAAATCCACTGAGTCCATTGAAAACTCAACTTTCTGCTCAAATAGAACAAAGTGTTATTATTCAATGCAATTCCCTTTGCCCAGGAGAGAAAGAATCGCATTTTTAATAACAAGAACCGAATCAATTGTGTTTCAATCCTTCCCATGATACAAAAATAATAAGACCAGTCACACTTAAAAACTTTTTAAAAAAAGGGATGATATATTTTCTTAGTTTTTGCATAGTGACATAGGGAATGAGATTCTCGCTCTTTCAGAAGCTGGTAGCATTTTCACTGCATTCAATTTATAACAAGCAAAAATACATGACCAACCCATCTCTTTCATATGCAGATTTAGTGTACACATTTAAATACACTAGGTGACCCAAGAGTGGTACATTCATCCTAAATTCGAGGAATATATATACATTATACACGTCACCTTTTGCCTGAAATCCATTTTTATATGGATATCAGGCAAAAGGTGACAGGTGTGCTAATTTGCATGTAATTTCCCAGAATTCCTTGCTGCAGTGGAAGCACTGTATGCTGGGTGATAATGGTGAAAGGCAGGGTTGCAGACCTGTCTAAAACATGTGAATGTGCTCACAAGTGATCTTTTTTTTTCTTTTTCTTTGCTATATGCTATAAGGTGGAGGTTTTTATTGCCTTATTCACCCACCATAAGGTAAAATGTAATGGTAAATCCTACAGCCTTGAAAATGGCAAAGCCAGTACAACTAATCTCACACTGATGAGACCCATTAAGGTTGAGACATATCTGTGAGTGGTTTCTCTGGCTTTGCATCTCATTCCCATGCTGTGCTTAAAAGCTGTGTTAACTGAGCATTAGATTATAAGGGCTCCATATCAAGATGGATTTCTGGCAAAAGGTGACATGGTGTGCTCATTTGCATGTAATTTCCCAGAATCTCTTGCTGCAGTGGAAACACTGTATGCTAGGTGATAATGGTGAAAGCTCTGTGGTGTATCTATGAATATATATATATATCTCTTAACTACACAGAGATATAGTTGTAAATGTGCACTTGGAAACTTGAAGAGGGGCATACTATAATGTATAAATTGTTATTATGGTCTCCAAATAGTCATTTCTGTAAATGGTATGCGCTAGTCCAATAAGATATATACCAGACCTTAAAAGAATGCAAATGATTCACGTTAGAGGGGTTCCTCAGAATGGGCAGAAACCCCAGCACTGATTTATGCAGCAGCAGGGATGGGACCAGGACTTTTGTAAAGAAATCAGTGGCAGAGCTGAGGTTACCCTCCACAAGTGCAATGCCAAATCCATTCAGAAAACCTTTCTGAGAATTAACTTTGCAGGACACCTGGTGAAACCTGAATGCAAACTGAAAAACCAACACAAACCTCCATCACTTTAGAAATGTTAATTCTGAACTGTGCATCACATATGCGTATATATTCTGTAAGGATTTTGAAAAATAGTCCCAAAGTGCTAAGCGGTTTATTTTGATTGTTTAAGGCATGTTTGTATTCACGAACCCCGGGAGAGACATTCTCTATTTTTTAAGATGAAAGTCAATCAATGCAAAAACTAATTATATATTTATAAATTAAAAATTGAACCAACCGGATTGATTCTGTTTATGGACTTGATTTATGGGATACAGAAAATAGAATATTTTTTATTTGATATATATATATATATAACTCAGTATTATATATATATATATATATATATATATATATATATATATATATATATATATATATATATATATATATATATATATATATATATAAATAAACACACACACACACACACACAAGAGCTGTAGGATATGTAAACTCCTTGTAAATCTGAATCTCACTTACACTGTTTTAACCTTACAAGAATAGTTCTGCAAGCAACTGTGTGTATTTTAACACAATCACACACACACACACACACACACACACACACACACACACACACACACACACACACACACACACACACACACACACACACACACACACACACACACACACACACATATGTGTGTATAAACATTTTTTTCATTCAAATGTATGATAAAATGTTTGCATTGTTACCAAAATATCCCCAATATATAATTAGGCATAGCATAAATGTGTGTGCAACAGTACAATTATGTAAAAGGCTTATATGTGAGGTGAACATTTTGAAAACGAGAGGTAACTCTCAATGTATTACTTCCTGGTAAAATATTATATAAATAAATAAATAAATAGCCTATTATAGTCACACCATATGTGAAACTATGAAAGTAATCAAAAAGCAAAAAACAGTAATATTGTATATTTCAATGCATATTTAATTAATTATTTGAAGTCTAGGACATCCTCCAGAGGCCATGCATAATTATGCCTAGAAACTATTGTAAGTAATGGAGACTATTTAATTCCAATTATCAGAAGTACTGTTGCTGTATTTTACACACTGATAACATACATACTGTAGGCAAATCATATCAAATGTTCCATAACTATAGCTAAAAGTTTAATATAAAGGATCGCTTTCATTGTGGAGTATACACATATAATTGTTAACCTAAATAGAATTATTTAAAAAAAATATTTTTAAAAAAAAATACCGTGGTGTTTGCCACATCTATGGGACCCAAAGAAAATATTATAAAGTTTAAAAGTAGAAAATGTAAAGTATTTATTTTTACAAATGCCAAGACATTTGGGGCTGGAAACATATGCTACCCGTTGTGGTAGTTACAGTTAATCTACAACTCCGATCTGATTGATAGGGGGAGAAAAGTTGCTACAGTACCATTATATTTGTGTGGAAAGCTCACCTCTCGCAGAGCTGAAAAGCACAATCAGACATAGACTTCTACTTGAAGGATGTTAACTCTTATATGGCAAATCTACTTTCACCTAAGCAGTTCCTTGCCTACTGAACAAGAGCTTCCCAATTGAAGCAAAATGATCCTTATGTACTAATATGAAGAACAACCACAAAGCAGCCGGCCATTTATACTGCCACTTTAGACAAAGATATTTAGTTATTCCAGGGTACCAAGTGCACTTTTGCATTTTTAAGTATGAAGAAGCATGGTACAAACACATTTTACAAGTGCAATTACTAAATACTTCTAAAAATGCTCAAAAGTCATTGGGTTAACTGCAACTCCACCACGCAGCTCTTAAAATGACATTTGATTAGATTACTTTCCAGCATTAAGTCCTATTAAAAAAAACTCCACTCAGTTTCAATTCACTGTAATGGTTTTGCTATCACACTCAAGTTCAAAAGCTGAGATTAATATTAGCTTGATATGTTGCATGCAAAAGGTGAATATACATGCACTGGATAGATTGAAAGATTGGACAGATCTCTTTAAAAAAATTGCATTTTTTTTCTCAGTTGTGAGAATGTCACAGATCTTGCAAAATCAATGAATTACCTAAACCCTATGATCTGGTGGATCCCAATTATTTTGATCAATAAACAAGGAATATACTCTGGGAAAGAGCCCTCAATGCAGAATACCAGAGGAAAATATGCAAGTTCAAAAGATGCTCTTTGACACATCATCGGAAAACCCCACAGGTTTCAAGCTGTATTTTGTTCGTTATTCTCCTGAAAAAGAACACTTTGGGATTCCAGAAAATATAAAAGACACAAAATAAATATGTTACACATACACACGATGGGTCATGGTGGCACCAATCAAATCTGAATTAAGTATATGTAACAAAAAAAATCCTTAAGTATTATACCGTACAAAGCTATAGATAGAGAGAGAGAGAGAGAGAGGAGGGGATCATACATAATTCATAATAATTAAGTCCTTAATATGTATTATACAAAAATGATTGCTAATTTAAGCAGGTTAAAGGGTTAATAGATTTTTAAAACGGAATATATATATATATATATATATACATAGTGACTTGTATAAGGTACACATTACAGTTTTAAATTTAGTAAAAGATGTGTAGATAGATAGATAGATAGATAGATAGATAGATAGATAGATAGATAGATAGATAGATAGAATACAACATATATTTTATTATATCTTGAAATAAAGTAGGTGTATTTATGTATGTATGTATGCATGTGTGTGTATATATATATATATATATATAGTACTTATATATCGAAATATTGTACTATTCATGTGTATACATATATACACCCTGTCTTCCCATAAAACCCTGTCTTCCCATAAGAGAAGGCACAAAAGCAGCAACACTCAGATATAGCAAAAAGACAGGGTTTCTATATTGATTTCTATGGAGCATGCACCTTGACTTTACATTTGTTGCTTGGAGTGCTGGCTGCTGCTTTTTGTTGTGTGTGTATGTGTGTATGTGTGTGTGTGTGTGTGTGTACATATATATACATACACACACACACACATACATACATACATACATACACATATATATATATATATATATATATATATATATATATATATATATATATATATATATATATATATATATATATATATATATATATATATAAAGGTTATGGTGGGTAAAAAAAAGTGACTAAAACCCTCCACAGTAAAGCATAAAGCATAGATTTACAATATATATATCTATATATATATATATATATATATATATATATATATATATATATATATATATATATATATATATATATATATATATATATCTATATATATATATATATATATATATATATATATATATATATATATATATATATGTAGCCATACTTCCCTAGTCATCAATATAAATCAGGAATCAGAATACGTGATTATTGTATTTTCCTTTATTAGCTGCAAAACGAATAAATAAGACTAAAATACTCGGACAAGCGAAGCTTAAAGGTGTTTACCTTGTCATCAGCATGTTAGCTAATTATGTGGGGTAAGATGCAGGCTCGCAATCTCGCTGCTTTCAGTGGCTATGCCCCGCCTCTGCTGCCTGCCTAAAACCTGGCGCCTGGCTAAAACAAACGCAAAGAAAGCTCCGAGCCTCCACTCAACCCAATTAAGGCGGACTTCAACCACTCCCGTACGTGTACACCCAACAAGATCGGCGTTAAGGCAACACCAGAATATTTGGCAAAAAAAAAGAGAGAGAGAGGGAGAGATCTTTTTTTTTTCTCCCAGCCTCAGAAACATGTCGATGAGTCCCAAGCATACTACTCCCTTCTCAGTGTCTGATATCTTGAGTCCTCTGGAGGAAAGCTACAAGAAAGTGGGCATGGAGGGCACTGGTTTAGGAGCTCCTCTTGCTGCCTATAGACAATCTCAAGTCTCTCAGTCTACCATGCAGCAACATGCAATGGGCCACAATGGGCCAGTCAGTGCTGCCTACCACATGACAGCTGCAGGGGTCCCTCAGCTCTCCCACACCTCCATGGGGGGCTACTGCAACGGGAATTTGGGCAACCTGGGCAATATGAGTGAGCTTCCACCATACCAAGAGACAATGAGGAATAGCTCAGCTGCAGGGTGGTATGGAACCAACCCGGACCCACGCTTCTCCACTAGTAAGTATTGGTACCTCCAAGAGTCAACACAGAATAGAGGCAGGATTTTGTTTTTATGGGAATGGGAATAAATATTTAAATATCAAAGTTAAAAGAAAACATTTAAATAATCTTGAAATATTTAAAAGCGACATTGATAATTTTTTATATATATATATATATATATATATATATATATATATATATATATATATATATATATATAAATATGTGTGTGTCTCAAATGTGTTCTCAATGCTTCTTCTTTTTCAGATTATTTATCTATCTTTTTTTTCTCATTGAATATGAACAAAAGTATTTAATGTATAGAATATTTTCATTTTGCAGTAACAACATTGAACCACCAATTTTAAAACCATAATTTTTCAAATATGTAAACATTGTAATTATACAAAATAAACAAGTCATTTGTTTTTTGTTCTGGCTACATTCTCTAACAAGGGAAGTAAAAGTGAAACTGAAAAAATCAAACACCTGCAGTCCATACGTCATGTAAAATTGAGTGAATATTTAGAAAGATCTTAAAGAGTTAGTAAAATCTTCTATAGCTGTTATATTTATTTAGGTCCATTTTGTCAATATAAAATGTAATGAACTATTCTATTGCATATATATATATATATATATATATATATATATGCAATTATTATTATTATTAAAAAAAAATATATATATATATATGCAATAGAATAGTTCATTACATTTTATATTGACAAAATGGACCTAAATAAATAGAACAGCTATAGAAGATTTTACTAACTCTTTAAGATCTTTCTAAATATTCACTCATTTTTACATGACGTATGGACTGCAGGTGTTTGATTTTTTTTCAGGTGTTTGATTATATAAATATATAATGTGACATTCGGCATTTACCTTTAGACATTCACAATTGTATTACTGTTATTATTTTATAAAAAAACACTATTATGCTTTTTATTATTATTTTTTTTTTAATAATCATCCTTAACATAATTTGAAAAAGTTGAATGGGTCTTCTTATAACAGTTATGAGAGGTTTATAAAACAGGTAATAAAAAATATATATTTTTTTCTGGTTCACTATATGATATATGCATGTGATGCTATAGAACAGATTATCAGAAACAGACATTTCTGGATTTTGTTTTTAATAAGTACAGCAATTCTTGGTATAGTTGTAAAATCTCATGTTCTTGTGTTATGTATTCTGTTCTTTTTAGTATCTCGTTTTATGGGTCCCTCAAGCGGAATGAACATGGGAGGTCTTGGTAATATGGGATCATTGGGAGATGTGGGCAAAAGCATGGTCCCCCTACAGAGCACCCCAAGGAGAAAACGCAGGGTCTTATTCTCTCAGGCCCAGGTCTACGAGTTGGAGAGACGCTTCAAGCAGCAAAAATACCTATCTGCTCCAGAGAGAGAACATTTGGCCAGTATGATTCACCTCACTCCCACTCAGGTAAAGATCTGGTTCCAGAATCACCGCTACAAGATGAAGAGGCAAGCCAAAGACAAAGCCGCTCAACAGCAGATGCAACAGGACAACAACTCTTGCCAGCAGCAGCAGTCCCCTAGAAGAGTGGCAGTGCCAGTGCTGGTGAAGGATGGAAAACCTTGCCAGGCAGGCTCTAACACACCCACAGCTGCCCTCCAAAACCACCAGCAACAGGCAGTAACAGCTATCACAGTAGCTACCAACGGGTTGGGGCAGCACCAAAACCACCAGACAAACAGCGCAGGTCAGTCTCCAGATATGGGTCAACATTCCAGCAGTCCATCAGGTCTCCAGAACCAGGTCACCAGCCTGTCCCACCTAAACTCTTCCAGTTCTGACTATAGCACAGCTATGTCCTGCTCTACCTTACTATATGGCAGAACATGGTGAAAGGAACCAACTTAGTCCCTCTGTCTCCAGACAACCCTTCTCATCTCTAAAAAAAAAAATCAAATAAAAACTTCTGTACTTTAGGGAGGATGGATTTATAAGAGGTTCCATTGAAGAATCCAAAAAGAGAAGGGGTGAAGGATAGAGTTAGTTATTAAACTGGATGAGGCATTCTCAAAATGTCAAATGGAAAAAAGGATTGGACGTCAAACTATGCTCTCTTTCCTGTTCCAACAACCTGCATGTAAATAGGGCTTTTTACCGAAGACCTGGGGGAAAGGGTTGATCTCTAATAAAAGAATGGAGTTCCCAATCCTGTAATCAACAACAGGGAGAGCGGATTTTCTTAGGTTTTGAATTTGATGTAAAACTGTAACCTTCTCTTTGTCAAAGTTCGGACTCAACCTATTAGAGTTTTTAGTAATCTGTACATTTTGTTGTATAAAAAAAATCACGTCAAAAAAAAAAAAACATTATTTTTTTTTATGGCAATGAAACGATTTGTGTATATTATTTGAGAGCTTTTTTTTGTTATCTGCGCACGTCTTAATTTCTGTTGTATCTCATTTAGGTATCTGGCTTACATATAGTTCATACAAAAGCGTATAATAAATTATGCACATTTGAAAGATGATGTTATTTTTTGGGGTTCCTTTCTGTGGTTGATGCTAAAAAAGCGAGATTGAGGGGGAGACATATGGGTACCTTTAAACTATGAGTAATGCGCATTACAGATCAACAGGTGTTATGTTAAAATCAAGATAACTTGAAATACAGAAACGACATCAAAACAATATTATTTCGTACAGGAGAAAATACACACACAATATACACACACACACACACACACACACACACACACACACACACACACACACACACACACACACACACACACACACACACACACACACACACACACACACACACACACACACACACACACACACACACGTGTGTTAAATTGTAGGTACTCGCCTAGCAAGCACTTGTAGTTCGCTGTTGAGGTAAAAGAACTGGACTGTGCGCTGACTCAATAAATATGTTTTTCCTTTAATAATTTGGCCTCACTAATTCAGTATTAATTATTTCTGACTTTCCTCTTAACCATGGTTAATCTGATCGGTTTCATCCAAATATACTTTTTTTTTTTTGCTTAAAAAAACACCCAAGAAATTTCCAGTACAAAAAACGTAAAAGATGAAAAATAAGAGCATTGTCTATTTTCTTTTAAGGATTTACAGCGTGTGTGTATGTGTGTGTATGCGTGTGTGTCTAAGAGTATGTGTATGTGTGTAGTATATGTGTATATGTATGCGTGTGCATACAAGTGTGTGGAGAAAGTATGTAGGAGAAAAGTAGAAATCTTTCTGTCTACCTCCTCTTTAAAAATACAATAAATAATATTAATTGAAACGGCTATATATTATTTGTGTACGTTAATTTACTGTTATATAGGTGATCTGTAGTAGTAGTAGTATTAGTAATAATAATAATAGTAATAATAATAATAATAATAATAATAATAATAATAATAATAATATTAATAATAATAATAATAAACTAGAAGAAAACCACTCGAATAGGTATCTCGGGTCAAAGATGAGAAGGGTTTATATATCTTAATTGCAATTAGTAGTAGTTTGAGAAACACAGATACTTGGGAAATTTAATCTGGGCTTTTTAAAAAAGGTTGATATTTTTTTTTATAGACATAGATGAAATATAGCCGAGGTAAAATTACAGGGAATTTTAAAGGCAGGCTATTTACTCCTTTTCCTTAAAATTATATTTCTTAGCACACCAACTTTTAAGTCTTCCAATAATGCTTGCATTTTTAGCCTTCAAAATATTCTTTACAAAATAAAAACGTGATTTCAAGTCTAAAACTCCCTTTGTTGTCTGTAAGCTAACATTACTAATAAATATAAAATATTGCCTATATTCATCAGTGAGCCAGTGAGCCTTCAGATTGCAAGCACACAAACGCGCGTGTGTGTGTGTGTGTGTGTGTGTGTGTGTGTGTGTGTGTGTGTGTGTGTGTGTGTGTGTGTGTGTGTGTGTGTGTGTGTGTGTGTGTGTGTGTGTGTGTGTGTGTGTGTGTGTGTGTGTGTTGGCATTGGCTATATGCTAACGGTGGAGGTTTTCTGTTGCCTTTTTCACCCACCATAACTTTAAAAAAAAAAATATAAATATATATTTTTTTTTTATATTGTTTTTTTCTTCTTCTGGTATTTAAAATTAAATAGATGTATGCGCAAGCGGAATTGCACAATACAGGTAAGAATAAGAGAATATTTTTTTTAAAGCTCTGTTGCTCAATGAAAAATAAAAATAAAGCGATTAAAGAAAAGATTCTGGGCACAAAGTGCAAATGAGAGGCTTATTACACACCGTACACGCTTGCATATATAATGTAGATGTTTACTAAAAAAATCCAACTATATAATCCAAGGATTTCATAAATGCTATACAAATATATCATCTGATTATTTTCAGATTCCTTAAATATGTTTGAATACATATACCAATAAATCTTTTTATTGGCAATTCTACATCGTTTTAGTCTAAACGTGGCCTCCACCGTATTTATGTTGTGAAAAACTATCATTCTACCTTCACTAATGGGATCCTAACAACGCGGTATCTTAATATTTAATAGATGATCAACTCTAAAATATCGATAGAAATTAAGATGGAAAAAGGATGTAAGATATTTCTGCTCAGTATAGGATGGAAATAAAAATGATGAATGCGACCGGATAAAAACCTGGGACTGCACAGTATATAGTGTGTATATTTACTGCTTGCTTGTAATTGCTGAAATGATTATTTTGTACACTGATTATCCTCCTTACAGGAAGATTTAGTTTCCATTAAATCAACTCATTTTCATTTTGTCTCAGGGCGGCTTAGTTTAAAGTCTGTTTGCTTCCTTCATAGAAAGGTGAGTTCAGCAGTTAAGGAACTGGAGCCCAAGCAAACAGGAATCTAGCTGCATTTACATATCAATCAGCACAAAAGCAAACACAGCCCGCTTCCCTATCTGCCCCATCTACTCCAGACATTTCATTTTCCACGGCCCATATAACTCTGCATTATAAAAAAACACTTTGGGAAGGGACTCACTCTATTTCGATTAAACATTTGAGACTCAATTCATCTTTAACACGTTCATTACATTTGCCATTGTGGTGAATGCAAAAAAAAAAAAAGAAGAAGAAAACCCTGTAGATATGTGTGCACATGTTCTGAGAAACCAAATCCCCTAAGCAGAAGAGTTCCTCCGTGTCAGTGTTGTGTTAATGCCAAATCAGAAGCAGGGGGATTTACAATTACAAATCATTGACAGCTATATGCACTGGATGTGGTATCGGTTGAATAATGCGTTTGGTGAGCCTGGGAGATAACGGTTTTTTTTTTCTGTAGCTACAAACAGATCTAATGCTGTTGAAAATCCCTTAGCCAGATCTCCTGGAGTAATTTCATTCATGTAAATGTGAGTTCAGGTTGGAGTGCTGTGAAGTGTGGATGCAGAGGCACAGCAGGCAGAACTGCCACATTTACTGTGATCAGTCCCAACCAACAGGTCTTAGTATCCAGAAAGGTTTAGTACATGACACAGAAGGGCTGAAATGTACTTCTTTACAGAAAGGTTTTTTTTTTAAATAAGAGAAATGGTAGAGGGAATTCGGAAATGCTCTTTGCGATAGATCCAAGGCTGTGCTAAATAATAAAACAAAGCCAAGGATAAAATGGGGTCTGAGGTTTTACAGCAGAAATGAAAATGGGGAGACAAGGTGGTCAAGTGGGTTTTATCTGATGTCAAATGTTATGTTCCTATGGCTTAGGATCTGAAGCTTCGCTGAGCCCATCCAGTTGTGTTTAGTGGGCATCAGTACAGTAGTCCTGTCCAGAAGCACACCAAGGCAGCAGAGCAATCAGTTTTAAGTTCCAAATACTGCAAAGACATCTTATTTAAAGCCTTGTTCAATCTCCCTGATGGTTTATTGTGACCCCTATGTTGATGGCCAAGGTTGACACGGTACAATGGAGATCTGGTGTCACAAGGAACATGCCTGCAGATTGCTTTTAGGGAAGCCCTACTAGAAAAGGTAAAGGGGTACTCTGGTGTGGAGCCAGACAACGTCTAGGTCCTTCCAGTGATCTCCTTTACAAAGAGAAAGTTGGAGGTAAAGATGTGAAATTCTTGAAGAATGTTAATCCTACAAGGCCAGAGCTCAAGTACAATTATCTTGTGAGCGGAATTCGTTGAAGACCAGCGGATCTTTTGTGCTTCTCATGTCCACCAGTGTATAGATATAAATATATTAGAAAGAAACCAAATCATTTAGAAAGGACACGGGGTTAGACATGCTTAATTCTACAATGCAGGCACAAACTAGGTTTCCAGGTAAGGCATACATATATATATATTTTTTATTTTTAGTTTGTATATCTTCAGTAAAGAGACCGTAAAGAGACCAGAAATCTTTTAAATTATATATGCACAAAAAACAATATCTTCGTCTTGCATGGAACTGTCAATCACAACAACTAGGAGAACTGTTTCTAATGAGGACGGATAGCTATTATAAGGTTAATAAGGATTTGTAAGAAAAGGTCATCTGTAATGGAATTCTTGTTTTAATGGTTAATTTGCTAAACCTAAACAAATTACTAAATGAACTGCACATATAATTGATGCATGTATTACATTGGTTTAAACACATAAACGCATAGGTTTAAAATAACACCCTGTGCACACATTACTTAGATTATCAACGTAGCCCAAACGATTTAAACTGTCCCTACATGCTCTCTAATACAGATCAGGTTAAAACTGCATTAAGTAAATGGCATATATTGAAATATATAACACATTAACATATTACAACGGGTAATATACACTGAAATCTGTATATGATGTACTAATATATAATATATCAGGTATAGCTTGTAGAAATGAAGGTGCAAAGAAATGTATCATGACACATTTTCACTTATTAATTAGATTTAAACAGAATACATTCACCTCTCTTGCTTTTCGTTTCAGATTTGGCTTTACCTTCTGCCAGGTCCTGTTATCCACGATGCTGCGGATTTGAAGTCGGATGATGGTTTGGGGTATAAAGATTTCCAACAACATTCACGCTCTTATTACAGTAGTGGGACAAAGAAAACCATATGCCTTAAAGGTGTGTTATCCCAATTTTTCTCTACTTGGAAAAGTAGTTTCTGCTCAAAGTAAATTGTGGGGTTTGTGTGACATAGCAAATCCATATTCACCTGTTACAAGTGGTGAGACTAATACAAGAACATTGGAGATTTTTTCGTACTCAAGAGCAAGTGTTTGAAAGAAAACTTGAAATAAACGTAACTTCCCTTGTGTTTGGTGCATCTTCTCCGGTTTAAATGTTGCATCTGCAACTGGCTACTGAAGACATCCTTCAAAAGAATAGTTTGTATTGTTTATTTTTTTTTTTTATTCCAGGAACAGTGTAAAGCATTTTATTAAAATGTTTTATTCTGATTTACATGCATTATCTATCACCTGGGGGGAAAACATGTTAATTTTATTCTGTGTTTTGTTGTTATAATTATATTAATCACAACAGTTCTTCACTTTACAGTATTATTATTACAATTTAGGGAAAATAAAAGACTTAATCAAGGAAATGCATTTCTCTTGGCTTCCCCCCTCCCTCCTTTCCCCGAAATGTACCTAGCCTTCAAAATGCATATTAAGCAAGTTGAGTAATTAAAGCGTGAAATCCAAGAAAATAAATGAATCCATATGATGACCCCCAGAACACCGCGGTGAAACAATATTTCTCAATTATTTCAGAAAAAAATGGGAATAATACATTTTACCACATACAGTACATAAGGAATGTTTTATTTTCAACGAAAGTCGCCGTAAAGTATAAGAGCAACTTAATCAGCGGTATAAGTGGTGAGCTGCTTAATTGCTGATATCATTTAAAAGCGTGTGACAATAGAATACATCGGTGATATTAGCTATTTTGGAAAATATTCGTTGGAATGCGTTTTCAGATACTTAAAATATATAAGCATTTTATATATATATATATATATATATATATATATATATATATATATATATATATAGTTATATGTATATATATATATTATATATACATATACACATACATACATATAGACATACATATAACTATTGTAGTAGGTTATATGTCAACGTTTATGTTATTGGCTGATACCATCATGAATACAGATAAAGAAGACACCCGAAGCTAAATATTTATGTATGTGGTTTGTATACATAATTTTTATATGCCCTTAAAAGTTAAAAAAATAATAAATAAATAAATAAATAAATAATATATATATATATATATATATATATATATATATATATATATATATATATATATATATATATATGTGTGTGTGTGTGTGTTTGTGTAATATATATATATATATATATATATATATATATATATATATATATATATATTCACGCATAAAACGAATTATAAATGTACTAGTCAAGAGCATTCTTAATTAAATATTTACATTATTTACATTCTGAAGCAGATCTTATTAAGCGCGACAATTTTCTATAGAACAATTCAAGAAAATTGTATTCTCATCTTCCACCCATGTCATACAAATTATTATTTTTTGTTCATAAAACCGACCTGCAATACTTACATACAAATACTTACAATGATTTGCCAACAGGCAGCTTACGTATAATATTCGACCTAGTAAAAGTTAATAACTAAAATATCCACTAGATGTAATTGTTGATAGGATACTTGGCAATATTTGCTAGACATTGCTCCGTCTTTTATTCTAACTGGAGGGGGTTAATTCCATTAGTTTTAAAAAAGGTACACCCTAATTTTTAAAATCGAAAATAGCATTACCTCATCTGCAATGTGTGTTAGGTAATCATTATATATTGAAAATAATTTATTAAAAAAATACATGAACATTATTAAACGTGTTAATTTTGTAAATTGATAAAAGTAAATGTTTTAATATTTGTAAAAGTAACACCTACACACATTTATATACGGTATCTCTCACACACTGTAAATACATTATAATATATATTAGAATACCATGTTTGAATTATATATACCTTTTCGCTCTATTCCTTAACGTTGTATTTGTTGGACTTTAATTCCAGATGATGTTCCTGTATTGTAAAATTCGTTATAAGATTCTCCTAAGCAACATTTACCATCAGCAGTTTCTCAAGGACCCTATATTTGTCCATGGGGGTCACTACTATACAGGAAATTCATAGTATAAATCGCTTCTAACTGTGGAAGGTATTCGTGGTTACAATAACCGGAGAAAGATTTACATTGTACCTCTGTAATGAAGTAGTTTATGTTTTAAGAATCTGTAGTTTATATCTATACACTTCTATATAGTTATATTTATTTCCATCTTTGAGATCTGAAAAAACTCACATGAAGAAATGTGCTGGAACACACACACACACACACACACACACACACACACACACACACACACACACACACACACACACACACACACACACACACACACACACACACACACACAC
The DNA here is from genome assembly GCF_040206685.1 of Ascaphus truei. Taxonomy (NCBI): domain Eukaryota; kingdom Metazoa; phylum Chordata; class Amphibia; order Anura; family Ascaphidae; genus Ascaphus; species Ascaphus truei. The sequence continues at coordinate 9,756,969 of NC_134491.1, forward strand.
ACACACACACACACACACACACACACACACACTGTGTATATAATGCCTGTGTACATTAGCAATGTAATTATCTAGCTGAAACATTTTTAAATGGCAAAAACTAGCAAAATACAGCGACCTTTCTGAAATGAGAGGGACCTGCATTCAGAGGTCTGCAACCATCATCCTTTTTTCAATACATTTTAAACAAGAGGATCTGGTGAGTGATTCGGATTCAATACACATAATCAGTTTGGGTGTCTTATTTCCATTTGAAAACAGTCCCATTTCCAATCAAGCAGAGATGCAGCATAGAAAGCAGAAGCCACTCAGCCTGAGGGATGATATAGGTGATGAAATATGAAGCCAGGCACTAAATATTTTCTCCCAGACCTCTTTCCTTTATATGCTGATAGTGATTTACTCTTAACCCAATATCCACTTAGAAAATATGATTTAATTGTTTTGAAAAGTCTTTGTTGGAGAATGGGAGACTCCCTGGTGTAAACACTGAAAGAATATGATTGATAAAGAAGGCTGATTGTCCTTCTGTGATCTCTTATGGTTATCAGCCAGTTAATGAACAGTATTCCTGGGCCAATAATTTTAACTTATTTGAAGGAACTGTTTACAAAGATCTATAAATAGAAGGAAAGGAGAGAGAGACATGAACAAAGAACAGAAGCTATTGCTTGACTGAAATCCCTCTTCTTTTAACCGTTGTAGCATTTAAGGAAGCAAATTTGACTCCCAGATTATTTCTAACTGAAGTTGCTTGTCTTTAAACACGTGGGTCCTGCATTTATGTTTGAATTCACAGTACAACGTCAGTACAATTTAACCTCCTATGGACTGCAAAAGCAATATCCTTCTTGGACTTAATAGCTGACTTTTCGGGATTTCAGATTGCATCCTTCAAGAATATTATGTATGTGTTTTCTACATGCCAGTGAGATATGCTGTTAAGGGTTTATTCAGTAATGCTTTCATTTGAAGTCTCTTTAGATGTCCATGGAGCAAGAATTGCAATATTTTCTTCTGTTCTATGTATTAAAAAAAATACAGCCAATTCATGCAGGGTTATGTCTGCTACAAGTGCAGAATTAAACTTCAAACATCACCGGGTCTCTTTGCTAAGTCTCAGGGCTGTAAAACGTGGGCAAATCAGTGCAAAAAAAACATATTAAGGAAAAGGGATACTATTGAAATCAATGGTATTTTTTTTCCTTTGGTGAACCTAATGCAATTATTGTGCGCTGGTTTGACACCAGTTTTGTAGCCGGGAGACCTAAGTAAATAATCGACTTTATTTCTAATGCACACATGCTTTTTATAAATTAAAAAAAAAGGCAAACTATATTAAATATATATATATATTTTATACATTTCGTTATCAGCAAATTATTTACAATCTAACCAGAAGATAAGAACGGCCAAACAAAAACAGGAGGGAAAACTTACATCTACCACCCACGGTTTTTGCTTCACAAATAAGATTTGTTAAAAGCAAAATAATTTAACACCGGTTCAGAATCGGTTGTGGTTTTCTCATTGTTTCCATGCGATACGTTCTCAGACCCTCTACATTTACACACCCAAAGAAACCTCTTGCATGTTTCACTATAAATAAGAAATGATTGCGGTGGAAGAAATAATACATGGAAACTATTTCTTTCCACTTATTACATATAAAAGCCTGCTGCTGGGTTTCACATCTTTTGTCTCACGTTATTCAGTCATTTGTGCTGCATATACAGGGCGATTCATTTAAAAAATGTACTTTTATGAGCAAAGCGACACATTAAGGGTATAAACATATACCTTATTTGTCTTTTTTTTGCATTTGATACCAAATTTAAGCTATTAGGGAGAGTGCAAATAGGAAACTCAAGTATGTGTGAGAGAGAAAGAAAGAGGGGGAGAGAGACAGAGAGAGAGAGGGGTGCAGTGAGAGAGACAGATGGAGAAAGAAAGGGACAGAGAAAGAAAGACAGGTTAAGTGAGAGGGGGAGAGGGAGAAAGAGACAAACAGAAAGAGGGGTGGGTTAAAAAGAAAGGGGGGGTTAGGATACAAAAAAGATGCCATTAATGCTAATTTGACTTTTTTTTTTTAATCCAGTGGCTAGATCAGAAACAGGTTCCCTGCTCACACAGCTCAGCTTCGCTTAGTGGGGTCACGAATAAGATGAGAAGTAAATGCTTGGTGCAGAATTTGTATCACTGGTTTCAAATGGATAATTTCTAGCACTCTGGGCAAAGCAGTTGTACTGAAGCTGCGAATGTAAATAAGTGTTTTCATGGAAGCAGCTTCGATTTTTTTTCTTAAAGCAGCATAAACTTTCCATAAATATTAATTCACAATTACAGTCATAATTTGAAGATTATAGTCTTTGTGGAATTGTCAGTCAATTAAAAAGTGACTAATTTACAGTTAGCAATCCAATCCCCAAATCACAGAGCTGGAATCTGCAGATTGGAGCCCAATTTGCTTAATGAATACATTTATTGAATAGTAATGGAGTCCTGTACACAGCATTATTATGCAAAAACAAACAAAAAAATCTTTTATGAAGCCTTCAATCTCCCCCCCCCCACCCCCACCCCCCACATCTCATTCTGGTCTCATAACTGCCGTACAAGCTGGAGATAAGGGTGCATATCTTGTGGGTACTTATGCCAAGATCACTATTTCGTTCTAGCTACAGTAACTTTGCAACATGCACAGAAAATACTCTTATGTTCTTAGAGAATTTCTTGGAAATTAATTTGTACTAGAGATACAGATAATTGACAACTGCATTTTATTTTATATTATCCTATCGTTTTTATTACCATATACATTGTAGATCATTTTCTTTTCCTGGTATGGTGTAGATTTAATTATTTGTGTGGGGATTTTAAAATGGACCGTGTTTGAAGACACGTTAGCAAAATTCGTACGTTAGCAAAATTCGTTTGTATTGTTTCCGACAAGAGTGTGGGTTTTTGTTATATTTGATAGTGACGCATTTGCAGAGGTGTAAGATCGTACAGTGGCAAAAAAAATATTATTTGTAACTAAGATAAATGGACATTGAACTAACACTTGTAGTTAATTAGTAATTTGCAGTTCAGAACTGGCAGTATATAAGGAATAGCACAGAACAAAGCCCTGGCAAGAGAAAACCCATTTATTGAAGCCTCCTTTCACATAGGGGCAAGAAGTTCAATATCCTGATTTTATTTTTGAGGGGGCTCTAAATTGTATGGCAGCTTTTACGAATTTAAAGACAGGTGGAAGCAATGCGCCCTGTGTTTTTTTAATTGATTTATTTTTACTAAACTCCCCCAGCTGTAAAACTGTGGCAAAACCAGTAAAAAAAAAAAAAAAAAAATCCCATCAGATATAGGAATGAAAATAACAAAATCAAACTGCTGTCAATGGAATTCCTGTCCTGTTTTTTGAGCGGCTTTACTCCGGTTTTTCAGCAGAGAGATTTTAGTGAATAATCCAAAAATACAGTGGTGCAATTTCTGGGCCAAAACAAACTGCACCAGATTTCCAGTTTTTGACAAAATAATCCTATTGATTTTCATGGGATGTTGTGCTTTGATACCCATGGTGGCATATGTATCAACACAACAGCGGAGCCACGCTAAGGCAAAATAATTGCACTATACAGTATGTATAAAAGAGAAAAAAAAGTCCCATTGAAATCAATATGATTTTTTCTTTTTAGACATCTTGTGCAGCTTTATTGCCCCAGGATTGTACATCCATTTGATCTATTTACCTCCCATCTGGGCTAAGACTGGGGCAAGAAAAGGACCGTATTTATCAAGGAAACAGAATCACACTGAAAGCAGTAGAATTCTTCGCTTTTTTGCATTGGTTTTGTCACAGTTTAGCAGCTGGGAGACTTACATTGATACCGTCCTATTGATCTAAGTCTTCAGGGTCTATGGGGGTCATTTATCAAAGTCTCCTGGTTGCAAAACTGGTGCAAAACTGGTGCACCAATACTGCAAAGTAGGATTTTGAAAATTGGTTTTAATAGGAATATTTTGCTACCAGGAAACTTTAGTAAATAACCCCATATGTATTAAGGCAAAAGCAGTGCAATTCTTGGGCAACATATCTGCACCATATGTATCAAAGAAAATGTTCCATTGAGATCAATAGGATTTTTGTTACTTTGATATATCTGGTGCAGGTGATTTTGCCACATAATTGCTCCCCTTTAGGCTTGCTACATATACCTTGCAAAAACAACACTAGGGACTTGCGCTTCCCACACCCCACAGGGAGAACTTGATATCAAAGTCTCCCTAATATCAAAGCAAACAATTAATATTGATTTTAATGAGATTGGTTTTCTTTGATACACCTTGGTGCAGTCTTTCCCCTTGTAATTCTCTGTTTGTGCAGCCAGGAGACTTGATAAATATATACATGGCAGCACTTATTTCTTACACCTACACCTACTTACTACTCCCTTACAGAGAAGTTAGACTATTTCAGTTTACGTCATTTTTTGTTATTTTCAAAGAAAGACGCCAAGCTCAATATCCACATTTAACCCAAGAGGGTCTAATGTTTTCATTGAAAAAATCCAATATGTTTCTCGTTTTGTCATTAATATATTTCTATCTCCTCCCCTCCAATGGGGAACTACATGTTCCAGGACAGTGAAAACTAGTCCTGCAGTGATACTTTGGTGATGTGTTAAAAAGTGTTCTGATAGAAGATGGGTAGTTACCCCTCTTCTGATGTTACTCAGATGTTCTAATATTCTTACTTTTACACATCTTGTGGTCTTTCCAATGTATTGCATTCCACACGGACATGTTATCATGTATATGACATGATCACTTTTACATGTAATATGCGGTTTTATGGAAATTTTTTCCTTTGTTACATGTGATGAAAATGTCGTCTTATTAGTTGTTCTATATTTGCATGCTTTGCATGTCGTACATCCAAAGAACCCTTTAATTGCTGGTAACCAACTGCTTTCATTTTTCTTTATTACAGGTAAGGCACTGGGTGCCAACTTATTCTTCAAATTATTGGCTTTCCTGAAGATGACTGATGGTACTTCAGGAACCATCTCTCGGAGCAACATATCATTTCTGACAATATGCCAGTGTTTTCGCACAATTTTAAAAATCTTATTAGCATCTTTATTAAAATTTGTTAAAAAGGAGAAATTAAATGTATTTTTAATTTCGAATTTGTCTCTTTGTGTATTCTTCAGCAAATCTTTTCTTTATAGATTTTTAGCTTTAACTAAAGCTATCTGCACCTCTTCATATTCATACTTCCTATCTATAAATCTGAATTCAAGTATCTTTGCTTGTTCCTCAAGGTATCTGTATCTGTGCAATTTCTTCTAACCCTCCTAAACTGGCCGTATGGCACATTTCTTAGCCAGCTAGGGTGATGGAAGCTTGATGGAAGTATGTAGTTATTGCTGTCAACATCTTTGTAAAAGGTTTTAGTCTTAATATATCCCTCTTCAATGAAAATGGTCAAATCTAGAAAATTGACATTATCTTTACTGTAATTGCAATTAAATCTAAGATTTAAATAATTTTCATTGATATAATTCATAATCTGAGAAGACTGTCCTCATTCCCATTCCAAACAAAAAGCACATCATCTATAAATCTCTGCCATAGGACCAAATTTGCACCCAGCTCTGCAATAGACCATATATGGTCCTCCTCTCATATACCCATAAATAGGTTGGCATAGCTGGGTGCAAATTTGGTACCCATGGCGGTTCCACATTTTTGTAAATAGAAAGTATCTTGGAACCAAAAATAATTATGTCTCAAAATGAAAAAAATATATTTTTTGCCCTGATTTGAAGCCTGGAGACGTTGATATGAACATGACCCCCCCCCCTCTTCCCATATGTTTCACATGAAATGTTTTTAATTAGGAAATCTGAAGGACTACTTACTGAAGCTCCCCAGATGCTAAACTAGAGCAAAGACATTAATGAAAAAATGACACCATATTCAACAAATGTGAGAATCCCATTTCTTTCTATATGACACATTTTCATTAAAGCTGCAGTTTAGTCTTATTTTTAATTTATTTTTTAATTCAATAGTTTAATGTGGGCAATCTCTAATTACCTAAAGAACTGTATAGCTGCCAGTCAATTCGTTCTCCATGTATTGATCGGCGAAATTTGGCGACATCTTTAGATATGGGATATGTTTTTCATCTACTTCTGTCAGTCAGTGGAAGCTCATGAATATTCATAAGCACTCCTGCACTGACAAGTGCAAGAGGGAGGGCAGGGATCACAAAGGGGTGTGCCAGGGCTTGTGACAGGACATGAAGGGGCAGTGCCTTAGTAAATGGTTGTTAAAACAGAATACAAGAAAACTGGTCTTTCAAAGTTGTTTTTCTAAAAACAGAAAATGCTAAAAGTATTTTTTCTTACTACAGAACTGATTTATTAAAAAAAAACACACATGCATGATATTGACTGAACTGCAGCTTTAATACATATAGTGGCAGCTAGTACATTTGAATAAAAACACCCAATAGTGGGTCCTTTTCTTTATGAAATCCAATACCTGTATATACATATATATATATACACACACACACACATATATATATATATATATATATATATATATATATATATATATATATATATATATATATATACATACACACACATATACATACATCCCTGAGGAAGGTCACGCTTGATTGATCAAAACGTTGGAGGTGGTGCCATGTTACACTGAATACAGTTTTATTGGACCTACTGGACTGTGTGCTGTCTCGTTTTTTCCAGACTCCAATTTGGTAAAATCTACTTTTTACATGTGCATATGGGACAAGCATCAGCATTTTTTCATTTGTTTACAGTGTGCCAACTGAGTGTGATTTTTTTTTTTCCTATATACATATATACAAACACACACAGAAACACACACACACACACACACACACACACACACACACACACACACACACACACACACACACACACACACACACACACACACACACACACACACACACACACACACACACACACACACACACACACACACACACACACACACACAACATAATCATTGTTGGTATTTATCAAAGTCTACCAGAATCCTCCTGAATTCAATGGGCCTTTTACACGTGATAATTCTAGTGCAGGCGTAGCCAACTCCTGTCCTTAAGGCCTATCACCAGATCAGAAACCCTTAAGAAACCCTGCTCCAGCACAGGTGACTCAGCCACCTGTGCTGAAGCAGGGATATCCTGAAAACCGAATCCGTTAATAGCCCTTGAGGACTGGAGTTGTCCACCCCTGTTCTAAAGCAATTGATTTGCCCCAGTTATGCAGCCAGGATACTTTAGTAAATGCTTTCAGAGTTAGGTTTTTCTATCACAATACTGACTTCTTCTGCAACCTATGTATCATGGCAAAAGTGGGGCAATTATGGGGTAAAACAAAGTGCATAAGCTATATTAAAGAAACAATCCTATTGATTTCAATGCAATGTATTTCTTTGATACTATACAGAACAGGCATATATTTTTTTTGCACCAGAATTGCACCTCTTTTGCTTTAACACATATTCCCCACAGGCATTTTCCACTTCTGACTCATTTCTTCTGCTATTTTTTCTTTCTGTGTGGCTATGGTGCTTTATGGCAAGCGGCAAAAACTTATAGAAATCAGGATTCAAGATCTTTAGGGACAAACAAAAGCAAAGCCTGAATAGACACAGTGGGGTGTATGTATATTAACAGGGTCTGTGAAATATTATTTGCATCACAATTGTAATGCTAAAAAGTACTGTACAACCCTTAAGAAAGTGTGCGTGACTACTGACACACTGTATGAACATCGTTTGTTATCTGGAATGATGTTTGACACATTGCGTCGTGTTGCACACCTGATTAACACAATTTAGAGTAAAACAGAATTATGTGTATTTTTTTTAAATTCTATTCACTACTATTGGTAAAAATTAATTAGTAATAGTTTCATATATTTTATAATGGCCATGCTGGTAAATGAATAAATTTTGTTAATGTTTATAATGAAACATTCGTGCTGCGTCAGAAAAAAATGTATCAATGGTAAATAGCGCAGAATTAGAAGCGCTTTGAGTTGCTAACAATATAAACAGAATGTTTGGGATTTAATTTTGATACAGTTTCAGCAAATGTTTTGTACACCACAGTATTTTGTTAGTACAGTACATACAATTTACATCTCTGCGTGATGGCATCACACTTGTTTGTGCCAATGTACCTGGCTAAAAACATTTCTGATTCTTAAAGTGAACTTTTTCCCTCACCTGCAGTCTCTGTAAGTTTCCCCTCCAACCTCTTAGATTGTAAGCTCTTCGGGGCAGGGATTTCCTTTTGGTCTGATTTTGCTGCACTTATTGTATTATTATAATTCCCTGTACTGTATTCTTTGTGAAGCGCTGAGTACACTTTTGGCGCAATATAAATAAAGACATACAATACAATGTAAGAAAAGAAAAAAGGTTAGTACATAGACACACACACACACACACACACACATAAACTAGTTGCCCTTTTAGAGTTTCTTTAGGGACAAGCAAGTTGATTCCCCCTTGTCTTGCTCACAGTCTCTGTCTCGTCGAGTGATCACTCGTTCTGGTGGATAAATATCTTTTTGACTTATAGATATGCATGTGTAACTTTTTGTATTCTGAGGGTATGCTGCCCACTACCTGTACCTGATAAGTATTATATGTATGTGGTTTTAAAATATTTTCTTCTAAGAGACCTACTGTTGACTCCAGTATGAGACTTTTCACCTTGAGTGCTGGGGACAAGCAAAACTGTGTATATTGTTGATGAGAGATTAAAGGTCCCTCCTGCTCCGCGGGTAGTTATCAACAACGTGGTGATGCCTGGCTTACATTGTTTTGATATATTTATTGGTTTACTTGCATCAGTTTAATGCCCAAAAATAATTAGGCGAAGCTTGCAGTTGTACCTTGACTCCAGTTTTTGAATCAAATGTAAACTTCACAAGTTATTCACATTTATCCCAGGCCATTCGACAGGCAGATTTCTATTTCTTCAAGATTTACTGATAAGAAAAAATAAAAAATAAGATAAGGCCCTATGTACTAAGATGATATTTAAACATGCACAATCGTAGCAAGCTCAAAACTCAGACCCACACTATTATATACATATAGTAATGTACTAAATAAATTGGCATACTGGATGTGCATTGGGATTTCTTTTGTTTATCTAAGATTATATGTAACATTTTTTTTGTGCTTCAAATTTCAGTGCTAAAAAGTAATACCAACCTTCAGAAATGTTGTTCTGTATGTAGGACAGCTTCATATATATGACGCATAATTGTTGTTTGAAATTGATTTTGACGCATCACGTCATGTGGAACACCTGACTGATATGTCAAATAAAGCAAAAGTAGGTAAATATTTTTTCTTTATAACTAGTTTTAGTGAATATCAATTATTACTGGAATTATATTTATAATTACCATACTGTGAAAATACAATTTTTTAAAGCTATATAATGAAATGTTTTAATACTTAATTCTGCAGTAACATTATTAAGAGTCTTTTACAGTTTACAGCAAGTTGAATTTGGCGGCCAATTTTGATTTTGCAGGGCACAGAAATATTATTTTTTAGTATATACAATTTATTATATGTACAATTTACAATCTGTACACAAATCTGCCCCAAAACACAATCATTATTTTTTTTAAAATGAAAGCAGTTGGCGCAGATGGAGAAATGTGGGATTAATTCTTAGGCACAATGGAAACAGACGCACCAATTTTGGGCTAAAATGGCATTTTGTGATGCTTAGTACATAAGGCCCACAAACTCCTTAGCAGTTTGAACTGCTTTGAAGAAAACCAACTACCTGCAGGCAGTGCTTTCTTTCTAAGAAAGAAGGCGAGGGACCCCTGACCTCTGACGTCTGACCTCTGGTGTGAGGATGGGACGTTGGAAGGGAATTATTCTCGGACATACAAAATAATATACTGTACACGTTTATTCACATTTCAATTTTTTTTCCCAATAAAAATAGTGCTATAATATTGACCCCATGGTCAATGAAAAAAGGTACAGGAACTGCGCTCCCCTTGAAGAAAAAGCCCTGCCTACAGGTTAACAGCATCCAAACATAAACAAGCAAAAAAAAACCCCAAAAACTTGCATCCAATTATATTATTTGTGTCACTAAACTCCTCAGTAAATACTCCTATTGACAAGTCTAAAATACAGACGGACACACATAACTATATCAAGGGAATTTGGGCGCAAAACTGAAGCATTTCCATCCTGCACCTATGTATCAAAGTAACTTGCACCAATTTTGCCCTGTCTGTCCCAGCTTGTGACTTGGGGAGAGTCAGTAGGAGGAGTTGTGGAGGCGTTACATGCTGCACAGATTATAATGAGATGTATCACGTCATGTGTCTCTCTGCGTCATTCTTTTTCCCTTATATTTCCCCCCCCTCCTCTTCCTCCATATCTGAAGGGACGCAAGTATAAATGCTGCATGAAATGTAAGAAACTGTTCTTACATACAGTATGATGCAGCCCTGCTCCAAAAAACAGAGCAGTGTGTCAAAACACCTTTCTCTGTGTTGATGCATAGACTCCAAAGTACCTTAATACCTTAAAGAGAAACATCTCATGGAATCATTTTAACAAAAATAACCCTGTTTATTCCTTTCATGCACTGACCATTGTGTTCTTTTCAGGAACAAAGCAGAAGAATTGTCTATATTATTGTGACAGAGCGGCCTGTAGGCGAGGGCAGTTAGACGCATAGACAGAGGATTACGCTTAACTGGATTGGTTTGTTAACCACAAAACAGCAACCAAACAATAGCGCTACTGCCCCTTTAAGGCAAAACAAAAAATAATAAAATAAACACCTACTCCTTTCTGGAGACTAACTACACTTTGTTGTGGCTCTTTTTAATGGCGCTGGCCAACTAACCTGGTTCCAAGCCCAAAACATATGAAACAGTATTTAGAAAGACAGGGAACAATAGTGAAAGTCATATCTGACATTGTTGCTGGTTTGGCATCTCCAATTTCACAGCGCAGACTTTGAGGTCCCGCTGCTCCCAGGAAGTCTTTTTGCCCTTCTTTGTGCAGGCTTCTGCTGGGTGAGGCTGTGGGTTCCTCAAGGTTGCCAGGAAAAATCTTCTAGTCAACCCAGCCTGAATCCCTGCGGGTGGCCACTCTGTCTTTGGTCCTGCAAACAGGGACACTTACATCAGCTACTTCCTGCTTTTTATACCTTTTCACCCATGAGTTTTACATGTCAGCTGCAGGAAACCCGACACCTCAGTCTCCTGCCCTGTAAAGGGATTTTAACCCTTGGACTCTGTTACATACTTCCCCCTCAGAGTGTAGCCCCGCGAACACTCGGCCATTTAAACATCCCCACCTTCTCGGGAAAACAGCTTGGCCTCACGGGGTAGTTTTTTGGACCCCTTTTCTTTTTTCTCGACTTCCAATTGAAGAGGTTTTCAACCTTTCCTCCAATCTTTTCTGGGTACCCCTTCCGGTTGGATCCATGGGCTTGGTTCTCTTTGGTAAGATGTCTTTTCCCAATCACCTTTTGACTATAACCAGTCACTTGTTTTTTTCCCCCAGGGCAATTACTGTGCTTTCTAGGCCTGTAGAACGGTATTTCACCACCTCCTCTTCCATGTGACTCAATATACTCAACACAGGAGCAGCGGATTCTACATCCATTTCCAGAAAATGCCCCATCTTTTCAGCTTCATCAGATAAGGATTCTTCTGGTTTTGATTCTGCATTCATGCCTTTGTTTGTTGCCTGGTGGGAAGCTGATGGTTTAGCTAGTACTTGTTCAGGCGGTTCAAACTTTGCAATACCGTTTTGCAGTTGAGTGGTGTCCCCAGCTCTCACTGTACCCTTGTCTCCATTGGCATTAGTCTATGTGTGATACATATGCTTGGGCAAGGCCAACACCTTTTCCTGTAGTGGAGACACCTGTACATTACTCACTCTGTACATTACTCATTACACTCTGTTTTACCTCTACTGCCATCTTTTCCATGGACTCCTGTGACCCAAGTGTCTGTTTTAGGTTTGTAACCTTTTTCTCCAGCTTCACCTTTTTAGACTCCAACGTTTTAACTGTGGACCGTAACACACTTTCAGACTCTTTCTCTCCCTGCAGTACGGTAATCTAATATCTCAGTCTTTCAAGCTCTTCCACATTTAGGCGTTTCTGCAAGTTTAATTAATCCGCGGGAGACCGCTGTTTCTTGAGTACATCCTGTAATTCTATCGCCATTTTTTCCATGGACTCTTTCTGTAACCCAAGTGTCTCTTTTAGTTTTGTAGTCTCTTTATCTTTATCCTCAAGTGACTTCAGAGCTTGTTTCATTTTATTATTGAAAAATTCAGCGTGATCCTACAATTTTTCTGTTAGAAAAATTTCCTCTTTCCTGTGCTTGCTCTGAGTTTGCATCAATGCCTCCTTCTTCATATTTTCCAACTCTGTCAATTTCGCAGGAGCTTCAGTTTTCCACGCCTCCTTGTCTGAGGCGTACTGACTTTTGGGGATGGAGCAGCCTCTCTGATTCTCTAGTTTCTGGGCCGTCTCATGCTCCCTCTCATACAGAGTTACCTGGCCTCTAAACTCCTCCTCCACCTGCAATGCTCTGGTTATGCTCAGTGTGGCCTTCAGCTCCTCATGCTGCTCTGCCAGGACAAACTGGGTACTCAGACACTCCTGCAGCACTCGCTGCTTCTCCTCAGCATCTGTCTGTTTCTCCTTGGCCCCGTGCAGACCTTGCAGCTGGCTCTGCAGCTTCTGTTCTGCTTGTGTGCGCTGCTCCAAGGAGACACGTTCCCCTTGGAGTACTCTCTCTGTATTCTGCAGTGCTTGCTGCACTTCTAGCTTTTCCAGGGCCAATTGTTTCTTCACTTTTTCTGTTTGGTGAAGCTTCTCATCTCCTTCAATGACCTGGTTTGTCAAATCTGAAACCTTCTCTTGTATATTTTTCTTCTCCTCTCTTACAGTCTCTAGAGTTTGCCCGACTTCTTCAAGGTGCAATCATATAAATTCAGCCCTGTGGTGTGACGGTGAATCTCCTTCTAAGATACTTCCAATTCAGCCTTTGCCTCTTCATCCCTGGTGGCAGCAGCTGCATTTGACCGCTCAAGATTAGTCCTCATGTCCTGTAACTCGCTCTACAAGTGACGCTTTGTCTTCTCTAAAGTTACACACTTGGCGATCGCTGTGGACAGACCCCTCTGTAGCTCAGTCTTAGCTTTTTGCTCTTTAACCAACTGTTCATGGAGGAGATCTTAGTCATGCTTGGCATCTCGCAATGCATCTTTGTCCAGGCACAAGGAATCATAAACTTTTTTCTCATCTTTTTCCTTTGCCGTCTCCTTTTGAATCCACGTCATCATCACTGGATATTCTGCCATTCCCAGGAGGATTCCGCCAGTCCTTATAGGCTGCAGAACATCTTGCCTCCTTTCGGAATTACAATTTCCTGATGTTGTAGGCTCATCATTAACTGTTTCTGTAACTTCCGCTGTCAGTTGCGAACTTTTCTTTTTCCTCCTTTTTTTCTTTGTTTTGGTAGGCTCTGAGACTTGAGCAGTACTGGATTCACCTTCCTTGCTTGGAACTTCTGATTTTTCTCCTCCCCACCACACATTGCTTGCAGTCACAGTCACTGGAGACAATCTTCCTCATATTGCCGGTACTCTTCATGCTCCAGGACATAAGGACATGCCTCTTCTGAGTGCCCTGGGCCCTCGCACTCCATACATCCTAGTGACATTTTGCTGTGGCGTCACGCTGTCGCTGTGCAGCCTGGACTTCAGCTAAAAATCAATTAAGACTTTTCATTCACTTTTTTCTTCCAGAATCAGTACCTCGTGTATGTCACTGCCTGCATTCATTTTTCTGCTTCAGCGATTTGCATAAATTCTTTCACTTTTCCTGCATGTACTCCAATCACCTCTGGTAGTCCTATGCGGTGTGGCAGCCTTTACTTCCAGAATTAGTACCACTCGTGGGTCACCGTCTGTATTTGTTTTCCTTTGTTGCTTTATAAAGTGCAGTGATCCTCTGCATGCGATTCTTCTGCCGACCTCTGGAGACGCTGCATCCCACTTCTTACACCATATGTGACGGAGCGGCCGGTAGGGGAGGGCAGTTAAATGCATATACAGGGGTTCCGCTTAACTGGATTGGTTTATTAACCACAAAACAGCAACCAAACAATAGGGCTACTGCCCCTTTAAGGCAAAACACAAAATAATAAAATAAACACCTACTCCTTTCAGGAGACTAACTATACTTTGTTGTGGCCCTTTCTAACGGCGTTGGCCAACTAACCTGGTTCTGAGCCCAAAAAATGTGAAACAGTATTTAGAAAGACAGGGAACAAGAGTGAAAGTCTTATCTGACATTGTTGCTTGTTCTGCGTCTCCGATTTCTCTAGCGCAGGCTTAGAGGTCCTGCTGCTCCCAGGAAGTTTTTTTTACCCTTCTTTGTGCAGGCTTCTGCTGGGTGAGGCTGTGGGTTCCTCACGGTTGCCAGGCAAAATCTTCTGGTCAACCCATACTGAATCCCAGCAGGCGGGCACTCTGTCTGTGATCCTCTCACAGACTGCAAACAGGGACACTGACATCAGCTACTTCCTGCTTTTTATACCTGTTCACTCAGGAGTTTTACATGTCAGCTGCAGGAAAACCGACACCTTAGTTCAGTCTCCTGCCCTCTAAAGGGAGTTTAACCCTTGGGCTCCCTTACAATTATATATATATATAAAATAAAAAATGAATAGACGATACCATTCTGTGGCTAATGATATGCTTTTTTTAGTGCGAGCTTTCTAGATCTTTTCTTCCGGCGGTGTTACAATGAATAAAGCAAGAAAGGTTTAAGTTACAAATAGTGCATCTTGGAATGTTATCTGTGATTGAAACCTATCCCTCTCCCCTGTGCAGTATACGATTTATGACTTGAGGTTTTAGATGGTCCCTGAATGTTAGTGATGTGTGTATGTGTGTGTATGTGTGTGTGTGTGTGTGTGTATGTATGTAAATATAAATTTATAAAGCGCCCACAGTGTATACAGCGCTTTACAAAATGTGTGTGTGGAGTGGGAGTGTATACCAATTGTGTGGGTAGGTATGGAAATGTAACAGGGTGTTGCATTACTATGTGTTTGTAGATACTATGTGGTCCCTATTGGTATATAGGGATGGAATTACATTAAGTATTTGTATGTGTAAGAGACAGCTGTGTGTGCATTCATATAGCTCACTATGTATAGACATGGCCTTTAGCAATCATGGGAAGAGAGTTCTCTTGTGTTAGTAGTGACTCATGAAACTGCGGTCCCGGTTTAGGCCACTGCTAAGTGTCCCGAACAATTGCATACATTTGTATTCATGCAACCGTCTCTCTTTCGGTGTTCTAAGATTACCTTTGAGTATGGCAACCCTCAGATCGTTCATCTTATGGCCAGAGTCAGAGAAATGTTCACCAACAGGACTGTCTCTTGTTCCGCGTGTGATGCTGTGGCGATGTAGATTCTCTTGTTTAGCCCCTGTCCCGTCTCACCTATGTAATAGAAGCTCCCTGGGCATTTCATGCAAATGAGGTACACAATATTGCTTGAGGAACAGGTGAACCTTCCTCTGATATTGTACTCCAGATTCCTGTGTGGTATTTGTATTGTGGAGCATTGCGCAGGTTTTGCATCTTGCATCCTGGCATGGTCTTGTCCCACATTCAGTTGTACTGTTGAATACTTTATGCCTCACCATAATTTTCTTGAGATTATGAGGTTGTCTGTATGATAATAAGGGTGTTTCAGGGAAGATCTGTTGCAGTCTTATATCTTCCTGGAGAATGGGTTGAAGTTCCCTAGCGATCTTGCGAAGGGCTTCTAGGTGTGGGTTATATGTGACTTGCGAAGGTACCCTGTCGCTTGTCTCTTTCTGTCTGTATTCCAAACTTACCATTATTACACAAAGATTTTAAGACTTGTACAATGACTAACACGAAGTCTTGTTTTGTTCTATCCAATTCAGAGTTGTCCTCTAAAAATGCTCGTCCTTCGTTTAAAGGTCTTCATTATTTGTCTAGTGCTTTATTTACTATGGTTATGGCCAATTAAAACAGAATGAGCAGTTTACTCTGCTTTTACCATAACACTCCTGTGTGACAGCAAAACCTAAGGAAAACTCTTAACAAGCTCAGTAAGTAGCACTTTATTTACCTATTTACTTATTTTAATTACAGAACTGGAGGAGTATCTCAAAATCTCCATGAACCACTCATATTTTGTATCGTTTGTAAATTCTTAAGAAGGCCCAAGAGCAGAGTCCCGCAGTGCCTGCAACTGTGTGTGAACATTATGAATAGAGTGAGAACCATTAATAAATTGTGTTTGACAAATGTAGACCAAAGGGAGGCTATTTGCCAATGTTAAAAAGTGGGGAAAAATGGCAAGAATTGTGCAAATGAGTGATATATCAGGGAGGATCATTTATCAAAGGCCCCCGGCTGCAAAACTGGAGAATAAACAGCACCACATAAATATGATGAAGTAGCTTGGTTTGCTGCAGGTTTGCAGTTGGAAGACTTTTAACCCACAGAGGGGGTTAAACATGAATGACTCCCAGCGGCAAAACTGGAGCAAAAAACCCAAGGACCCCCCCCCCCATTGAAACCAATTGCATCACATGTTTGATAAACGTGATGCAGATTTTTTTGCACCAGTTTTTGCCCTGGTCTAGCAGCCGGGAGACTTGGATAAATTACACCTCAGCTGCATTCAATAGGGTTCTTTAAAAAAAAAAAAAAATCTTATGAATATAATGTTTTTTATTTTTATTGACGTGCCCCTGTATTGCAGTAAATAGGCCCCACATATCGAGCACTTCTTTGTTCTACACAGGCAGCAACATGGGGACCAGTTATCAGTCTCATTGCAGCTAAATTGGTATAAAGAAACTGCATTGAATTTATAAAGAAATATTAATAAAAGGTCTCATTGTTTCCAGTGGGAACTTTTGTTCTAGTTTTGTATTTGGAAGACACACACGCACACGCACACGCGCACGCGCACAGGCACACGCGCGCACGCACGCACGCAAACACGCACGCACACACGCACGCACACACACACGCACACACGCACAGAACTATCAAAACTATGGCTACCTTGAAAAAAAAAAATCTCTAACTGATGCAAGTGGAGCAAAACTGACGTCAAAACAGAGCAATCCTTGCCATTTTTGGAGCTCTCCACTACATTTGCTACAGTTGTGATGCTTCATACATACTGTATCCCCAAAACGGTTCTGCATCAAAGTCTCCCAGTTGCAAAAGTGATGCAAAAATGGCTCCAGATTAATCAAATACACTTCAATTTATTTGCATTGGTTTCTTTGCAAAAAATGGTCCATTTTACAACCACATTTTTTGATCAACAACCCCAACAGATTGTTTTAGGGAGATAAATATATCCTATTCATATATTCTCGCAGATGTTCAGGCCCATATTGACTAAGTGGTGCAATTCCGTAAGCAAACTTCTGGCCCATTCAGCCCCGCCCACCCCCCACCACTACACCCCCCCAAACTATCTTATGACAAAGCTCTTATGAAAAAGCACTGTTTAGGAAATGGGGGGCTACAGTGGGATAGTAGGATACTTTTCTTGTCATGCAAGCTTCTGGCAACTAAATGGTTTATTCTGCACTGAGAAAAGCTTAGCTAAATATAAATAACACAACACTGAAGTGGCTTTATAGGTTATTACAGTAATTAAGTCAGCAATCCCAACACAAAGCACTAAGATCTAATTTCATATAACGATACAGGATGGCTTCGCTGAGCATAACCTTTTACGTCTTTTGAAACATAAATCCTGCAGATAAATTGGTTATTAAAATTGTTCTTATTGCCAGTAATTGCAGGATGGAATCTATTGCAATTGTTGGTAAATATTTGTATCCGCACCTGGAACCTTCTTTTCTGAGGCATGGCCTTTAAGGACTGAGAAATAGCACAAAGATACTAAAAATAGTGCCCAAGGGAGGGAAGGCTCAGATTCTGCAAAAAACACCATATACAGTTAGGTCCGGAAATAATTGGACACTGATACAAGTTTTGTTATTTCGGCTGTGTACCAAAATAAATTCAAGTTACAGTTAAATAATGAATATATCATTGCGAAATGCTCAAAGAACTAGATTGGTCATCACTCGAGTCTAGGCGCAAAGTTCACCTTTCCTGTCTTGCCTTCAAATACTTTCTGGGCAAGCTACCCATCTATCTGAACAAGCTCCTCAGCCCTACCACATGCAGCACGTATCATCTGAGGTCAGATTCCAAAAGACTGTTCATGGTCCCAAGGCTCAACAAAGTATCCGGCCGCTCCTCCTTCTTTTACCGTGCACCCCAAAACTGGAACAACCTACCGGAGACTCTCACATCCATCACCAGTTTAAGTTCTTTCAAAACTAAGGCTGTCTCACATTTTAATCTGGTCTGTAACTGTTACATAAGCCTATAATATACATCTTCTCTAACTGTGCATGCAATGTATTGTATATAATGTATACCCTGTTCATTTATGTAACTGTATTTGTAACCATGTATTATTTGTCATATTAACTATGCCCAGGACATACTTGAAAACGAGAGGTAACTCTCAATGTATTACTTCCCGGTAAAACATTTTATAAATAAATAAATATGAAAATGGTTGCAATTTCTAAACGTTTCATACGATATTTTTGTTCAACCCCTTGAATTAAAGCTGAAAGTCTGCATTTCTATTGCATCTCGGTTGATTAATTTCAAATCCATTGTGGTGGCATACAGAGCCAAAATTATGAAAATTGTGTCAGTGTCCAATTATTTCTGGACCTAACTGCAATGCAGCATCAGGAACCTTTACCCTAACTACTCCTGCAAACCCTTTAGCAAATGTTCAAATGTCTTTTAGCATCTTCAGTACCAGCACAACGCATGTGCCCCAAATGTAGGGTTGGCCCTGTTGGTTACGGTGCTGTGGCTCCCCTAGCTCCCCATGTAGTAGCCCAGTATCTATCTGCCATACTCTCCCTCCATCTGTTGACACTGGGATCCAACTTCCCGCTGACCAGAGGAGGGAGCTGAAGAGTCCCTGGACCTCACCCAAGGTAAGGTGTTTGTGTGTGTAGGGATGTGTGTGGGGGTGTGTGATAGCGAGGTGTCTCTTGCCTTCTCCGGAGCGGCCCTCCTCCTGCAGTATCATGTTGTCATGGCGACCCAACATCAAATGATGTCACAATGTTACATGATAACGTGACACTGCAGGAGGAGAGCCGCCTCAAGGCACGTCTTCATGAATGTCTTCATGCCTAGGGGCCCCAGAGCTGCCTTGGACATTTGGTTGCAGGCTTTTCACGATGAACAAATAACCGCCGGCGCTTGGCCACAACTCACCTCGCCGCCGGGACACTCAGCTGCCGGCCACTTCGTTTTGAGGTAAATCCCTAAACTTAACCCTTACCCCAAACCCTCTTAATGTTAACCACTGACACTAATGCTATCCACTACCCTAAAAACCTTAACCCCGTATTGTAGAAGTGATAGAGGTTGCACCGGTAGATCGACTGCGACAGAGGGTCTATCTGTGACCGAAATCCGGCTAACATTTGGTTGTGGAAAAATGGCTGTAACCAAATAACCCATTCCACCACCGAGGGTCTTAACCAGCCACTGTGCAGTACAATCAGGGGAAGATTCAAGCGCAAATAACACTTTGAGTGAAAAAATGGGCAGTGCAGCAAAAACACAAAAATGTAAATACAACCATAAGTAAGTGCAGCTCAGAGAGAAACACTCTTTCCAGGGGTCCTGATTACAAGCAAAAACACAGATATCAGAGCGCAAATGTCCACAGGTACATATGAAAGGGGGGTGGAGGGGGGAAGTAGAAAAAATAGTGCAACAGTGTGGGGCAATATTAACAATTTAGGAATGGATTTATGTTAATCCCACTCACGTGGTGTCCAATTCAAACGAGCAATTCAGAGGAAAAACTTCTCTGCAGACAGACAGCAAAAGTCTTGGAATCTTCCTTTACGGAAGAGAGAAGAGAAAATAGTGCAATATATTTTAACTAGCATAAAGGTAATAAAAAATGCACTTAAAAATTGGAAAAGAAATACAGGCAGTAGGATCATCCAGGGTCCATGTATGTAATCGGAGCCATCCTGGAGTTTGTGCCGACCATTTCCTCTCCTGTTTTTACCCCCGAGCGCGGGTGAGTGACGTTACTTCTGGAAATGGCCGCCGCTCACAAATCACCCGGTACCGCGGGTCTGGAGGAAGAAATATCTTCTACGGGTGCTGGGTCCGTGTTCTCCTGGCAAAGTGCCCAACGCGTTTCGCTCTTAAGGAACTTCCTCGGTGGCTATATATGTACTGTTCAGTACATGCAACTGTTGCCATTTTGGGGGTCTCGTGGCTGAGTTTTTGCCATTCAATTGACATAATATAATAAGAGGTATAATACACGTGTGTTGTCTATGTACAAACCTTTTTTCCCCTTATTGTGCACCGTAAGAAACATTTCAAGAAAAGTATGCAAACTGCACATTTCTCAGTACATAGACATGCACCACTAGCCCAGCACGTGAAAATAAAAAAAATGGCTGAAACCCTTATGTATCAAAACAGAAGTGGTGCCAAGTCCATAAACAACAATAGAATTTTTTCTTCTTGGATACTGTAAATCAGGGGTAATTCTTGCACCACTTTTGCGTTGAGACACGATGGCATCAAGGCCACAGGGGTGCACTTCTGGGGCAAAAACACATCTCCAGATGCATTGAGGAAAAAGTCTACTTTCAATGGGATGTTTTCTTTTACATGTATATGGTGCAGATTTTTATCCTGGAATTTCCCCAGGTTTGCCTTGATACAAAAGGAGCTATCAGGACGTATGTAGGAAGCATTGCAAATGAATTATTTGGTGTAATTATGTGACTGAGCCTCTGATTGAGCCAACTGCGCTGAAGCTGGGATATCCTGAAAACCTGACCATTTGGGGGGAGGTGGGGTGCTTGAGGACTGTAGTTGTGCGCCCCTGATGTAGGTTATCAAAATGTACTATTTTAATCTATGATAAATTTTATTACACTAATAATTGATATTTATTAACATGAGTTCCAAATAAAAAATACACATAATACTGTTGTAACTCAAATTGTATCAGTCCGGTATTCAACACGGTGCAATATGCAAAATTCATTTCAAACAACAAATTATCCGTTGTATATATGAAGCCTTCCTTTTAGAAAGGTTTGCACCACTTTTAGCACTAAGATATAAACACACACAAAAAATTCAACAAAGGTCATTTATCAAAGGGGTATAAGATTATAACTTCATTTATTTTGTGCATCAACATTTGTGCTAAGAAGTGATACAAACCTTCATAAACTGTGCATTATATGTATCAAGCTCGTTAAGGGATTTCATACGTATGATGCATAGTTGTTGCTTGACGTGAGGTTTGACACTTTGCGTCATGTACAACACCTTATTAATACAGCACCATTTAAATGAAAGCAGAATTCTGTGTATTTTTTTAAAATTCATAACTAGTATTAGGAAATAAAAACGATGAAAGTAAAATAGTTTATAACAGCCATACTGTGAAAATAATACATTTTGTTAACCTATAATGATGAAAACATCCGTGCTGCGTCAAGTACTTATTTATGCACTAACCATATGAACAGATGTTTCAGGGTTTATGCCAGGTTCCTCTTGGCAGATGATTTTGATGCACCTTCCACTTCTTGGGGTGCACAGATACTATTATTTTTAGCATATCCCATTATCATCTGTGAACAAAAATATTTCACTAATTTAATTTTTGCCGTTTAAGGCCCACATTGAGCAAAATAAGGTTAGTAGAGGTATATGGGTGCACACAAGTGCAATTAAATATGATACTGTTGTGTGGCAATTTTCACCCCAAATGCAATAAAAATGTGCCTACCTGAGAGATATGTGACAGTGGAGTTTCCTAGCATCTGGCTGTTCAATGTTAGAGCTGCCGCCCTAAAAAGAAGCGGTTGTGGGTTCAAATCCCTTGGGTCTGACACTAGTATCCCCTTTATCACAAGGGCCCATAGACTGATTGGTCTTAATGATATATTTTAGGATGTGTGAGGCATTTAAATATACTTTGTATAGACAATTAGCATATCTCCCAGGATACCTCAGGTATGTTCCTTTCTCAGCACAGGCATCTGTTTTAATTGGAGGGCGTTTTGAGGGGACATATATATAACTTGGGATACTAGTGGGATACCGTTTTTCTGGTAACTTGGGATACTATTAAGTTAGAAAGTAGTCCTCCCCCACCCCCACCCTCAGGTAGCAAGAAAAAATACCAGTTGTCTAAAAGGGATTTAACCATTTGCACTTTCAGAGTAACTAGAATACAGCGAGTTTGCAAAAATTGCAATTTTGGTCATTGTGCCCGGATTTGCACAATCAGAATAAAAATGCTTCTAACAAAGCCTTTTTCGCACGGTTTAAACATGTGAAAAGGGCTTACAGAATAGCAAAACATACAAATTAGCTTCTAGCGTGTACTTTTGAAGTGATTTGTCACAATATCTATACTCAATGAGCCTCCCCTTCTCCGTTATTTATTTCCAGAGTAAAACTACAGTACCATACATCAGGGGTGCGCCAAGTTTCTGTGCTGTGCCCCCCTGCCTGCCAGCACCAGTGCTCGCGCCCCCCCTTTTCCTGTGATCCGGCGTCAAATGACACTGGGGGTCATGTGACATCACGTGACCCCGCAGCGTCATTTGATGCCGCGTTGCTATGGGGACACGTCCAGAAGCCGTCTGAATCCCGGTAAACTGAGGTTGCAGAGGCCTCGCGCGGTCCCCCGACATTTAATTTAAATGCCTCGGGGAAGAGCGCGGGGCCTCTGCAACCGTTGCGCCCCGCCCAAGAAAATCCAGCGCCACCCAGTTTGCGCACCGCTGCCATACATGATGCCCTAAAAAGAAACAAGTATAATGATTGTTGAATGATTATTGTAAATGTATCCAGGAAATGTTTGTATTACTGCAACCTGAAGATTAAACCTTCAGTCCACCTTTAGGACCCTTCTTAAAACCCACCTTCTAAACAGAGCATATGGGTAGCTCCGCTGGTGATACTACACACCTCATATGCACTGACCTTGGCCCCTTGCAGACGCACTTACCAGAACACCCTCCTACTCTCTTGTAAGTTCTACGCACTTAGCACTTAGATTGTAAGCTCTTCGGGGCAGAGGCGCCTTTTCCTTTTATTTTATGTCTGAAGCGCTTATTCCAATTGTGTTCTAATATTATGTCACGTGCATTGTAAAGCGCCGTGTACATGGACGACACTATATAAAGGAAGATATACATACATATATAGGGGTTTTACAACTTGCACCCCTGCCTTTCTCTCCCTGGACCTAAATGACATTGAGACATTGAGAAATGAATTGACCTCATAACTGGGTCGAAGAAACAAGATGGAAAACCTTCCCCATATTGAATCATTGGCATCTGCTCTTCAAAACCTCCCAGCTGCAAAACTTAGAGAAACAGCCGTGGCAAAGGAAATAAAACCCGCTCCCGGGATTTCATCTTCCGTGATAACTCTGGTGCTGTTTTTTTTTTTTGCTGTCGTTGGAGATTTTGCTAAAACAATGCCACTTTGAAAAAAAAAAAGTAAAAAGAGATTCCTGTATACTTTTCGCATTTTGAAATAGCTACCCTGCATCTAGTTCAGAAGTGGCCCACTCCAGTCCTCAAGGGTCACCAACAGGTCAGGTTCTCTGGATATCCCTGCTTCAGCACAGGTGGCTCCATCATCTTCAACCTGTTGGTAGCCCTAGAGGACTGGAGTTGTCCACCCCTGGTCTACTGAAATTTTAATCAACCTGTTGGCATACTCGGGTCCTAAGTGGGACTACCCCTTTAAATCCTGGTTTCAGATTCGCGGATTGAAGAGCCCCTCTATATTTCTCTTGTAATTAGTTAATCATCTGCGAGAAGCTAATATATTCTGTGTCACTAAGATTTGCACTTAATCACAGAGAGCCTGGTTACGAGAAAATAAATAAAACAGCCTGACACTCCTTTATCATTTTAGAGAGCGGAAAAAAAAACCCTCACAACTTTTACAAATTAAATTAGAGCCGATGTTTTGTGCATTAGGCCGGCTGTGTAAGTACCACGGGGCACGTGCAGAATTAACGATGCATTTAACTGCCGCGTGAAATGGAACACAACTTCTTTCAGCGTTACTTTGATCATTTCCATGCAGGTTTCTTTGGCAAACTGGGTTATGGGAAAAGAAGCCCAGTTCTTAAGGGTTAAACAACTATTAAAACAGATACTTTCCTCCCATTCTATATCTTACTTTTTATATGTAAAGCATGTGAATGTATAATTCTACATTCTTTCCAGAGCTGGCAATCGTTAGGTGCTCCTGTTACACATCTGTAAAAATCATGATTGTGTGACTAATTTTGTGCTGCAGTCTGTGAAATGATGTAGCTGATATGTGATATTATATTACCTAGTGTAACACACGTATTGTTACAGCTTTCAGAGTAATAAACAGTCTGCTGTTTGGAACACAGCAACTGTCTGTTGGTGATACTTTGTTGCCAAAGGGCAGAGATAAAAAAGGTGTGTGTCAGAGCCTGTTTCAAAAGTGGAAGTGGATGTGACTTTCTAAATGGCTGCTGTAGCAACCAAAGGATGTGCAATACATTACATTTTAAAAAAAATGATATTAGGAATAAAAAAAATGCATACAGTATTATCTAAAACTACAGAATTGATTTATTTAAAAAATATATATATATATATATGATTTTTTTTAACGTTTTGCTGCTTTAAACAATAGAAAGCTGGCCCAAATACAGGCAGATATTGATACTTTGAGGTGAAATTCCCATGTAGCCAGAAAACAACCTATAGAAAGGAGGGAACACTAATAAGTAATCAAAGAAATGACTTGTCAGCAGAAGAACACAACCTTATAAACGCCAGTGTATTTTCTGGGTCATGTCACTACTCCATATATTCCATCTTTTATCCTTTTGGGTGCCCCAAGATATAGCCACTATGTCATGGGGTCCGGCACTCCAGGGGCCCCACGATGTAATGGCTCCGTCATACCCTTTGAGTGCTCATTTGCATGTCATTACCCAGAATCCATGGCTGCAGTGTAAGCATTGTATGCTCAGAGTTAATGGGGAAAGGCGGCTTTGTGGACCTGTCTGAGAAGTGAATGTGCTCATAAGTGGGATTTTTTATTTGGTATTACTAATAAATAAGTTCACATACAGTTTATATTGTATATAAAATGTTGATAATGATAACTTGCTTAAAAAAAATAACACAAACAAACACATCTATATTCTGTTTGATTCACAACAGCCTACAATAATAACAATAACAACAACAACAACAACAACAACAACAACAACAACAACAATAATAATAATAATAATAATAATAACAACAACAACAACAACAACAATAATAATAATAATAATAATAATAATAATAATAATAATAATAATAAATAATATGTCTTGTGCTCTCACTACATTCATTATAATAAATTATATGTCAGCAAATACAATTAAGACTGAATTTACTGGTCTATTTGTAAACTTGATACAAACCGCAGCAATCAACAGTAAGTGCTAAGTTTCGCCAAACACCCTCTCAGTAAATAGCCACCATTGGCAATTCCTTATCACAGTCTTTCGGGTGCCACCAGTACCCCAAAAAACAGAACCAGCTTAATCAAAGATATACCAATTAAGTAATTAGTAACATAGCTAAAAAATTAAAACAGACTTCTCTCAAGTTCACCTATTTGTTAAATCCTAAGTGAGATATTTCTATTTATAATGACCCAACTGAAAAGCCCAGTGCAACATTACACTAGGGGAAAAAAAGCTTTTTAGAGACTCCAGAAACTTGCACTTACCAATAGCGGTGCCTTCCATCTTTCTCATGTATTGGTGCTCAGATCCACTGGCTCCCCAGTAAGCTCTCAAACAGTACAAAACCAACCAGGGCTAGATCGCCACTTGCACCCTTTAAAAGAATATAAAGGATAAAGCAAAAACGTACAGTATCAGTGTGACCGGATGGAACTCTCTTTTAATGCAGAATCCGTTTGAATAGTTTATAAAAATTTCAAAAATATATGGGTTAGATCAGTGGTGGCTCAGAAGACTGAGCCACTGATTGAGCCACCTGTGCTGAAGCAGGGATATTCTGAAAACCTGACCTGTTGGTAGCCGCTGAGGACTGGAATTGGCCACCCCTTGGTTAGACATAATCTAGACAAATACTGCTCTCTAGCATAGAAATAGCAACGTTTCAGTGCCTTTCTCAGGCTCTGCCAATCTGCCAAAGTTCTCTGGCAACCTTTTTTCCATATTACTGTATCCCTTTAAAAAAATGTAAAAATAACGACTGTTCTCCATCTGCTTTTATAGTTTCCAAGTAGTCAATTTAATACACTGCCATAAGTGTAAATAATTATTTTGTTTGAATAGTGACATTTCCTCTAATACAACCATATTTAGAAATAATGACACCCCTGTGAATAAAACAGTTACTCTGGAAAATCTTTGTTCTGGCTCTGGATTTATTTGTAAATAGCAAATATACCCTCTTTTTTATGTGGTGCATTTGGGTCTATGGGGGACTTATTCAATTCGACTGGATGCGACTGGGGCAAAACAAGTGCCAAATAATTGCACCAGGTGTATCAAAAGAAAAAAAGTCACATTGCTTTCGGTATCACTGCTTTTCTTTGATAAAGCTGGGGCCCTTAAAGTCCAGCTTATTGAGGCAATACTAGCTCTCTATAACGGTCCCACGGCAAGAGTGCGACACTAGGGTTTCCCCTCAGACGTATTTAATATCCGTAGCGGGACAAGACAAGGATGCCCCCTGTCACCTTTGTTATTCGCCCTCTGTATAGAGCCCCTGGTGGCCCAAATTAGGCTATGCCCAAATATAGCAGGGATAGAAATAGGAGAGCAGGCGCATAAAGTGGCGCTATATGCAGATGACGTGATTTTAACGTTATCAAAGCGGCTTACCTCCCTGCCCAACGTATTTGAGATCTTAAGAACATTCAACCTGATTTCGGGATTCAAAATTAACTAGACCAAGTCGGAGGCTCTTAACATCAACCTAACCAAACCGGTCGAAAAATTAATAGAGATCAACTTCAATTTTAAATGGCAGCCCTCCGCAATCAAATATTTAGGGGCAAATATCACTAAGGAATACAAAACACTATACAAAGCTAACTGCCCTAGAATGATGGGGAAACTGAGGGAGGATCTCAGGGTGTGGGCAGGCTATGGTATTTCGTGGTTTGGTAGGATTAATAGTGTAAAAATGAACCTACTACCCAAAATGTTATATTTGTTTCAAGCCCTTCCAATACCGCTCGTTCAGGCTGAGATGCTGGCACTACAGGCTCACATCATTCAATTTATTTGGAACAAAAAAAGCCCACGAATTGCCAAAAGCATACTGACAAGGCTAGTGACGAAAGGGGGTTATCGGTACCTTGCTTGTTGGCATACTATAAGGCGGCACAATTATGCCAAATTGTCCAATGGCACTCGAACCCAGCCAAAAGAAGGTGGGTAGCCCTAGAAAAAGAATGTTGCGCGCCAGTAACATTACACGATCTGATTTGGCTCCCAAAACAATGTAAGAAATCGTTAGGGACGCCGCTCTGCGCAATTGCGAACTCGCTGGCGGTCTGGGAGTCATCTAAATTTAAAGCTAAATTGACAACACAGCAGTCATTGATAACCCCCTTGGTGGGGAATCCGGATTTTGCTCCAGGGCTGTTAGGTGACAGATTTGTAAAATGGACGCAAGCGGGTTATAAATGATTGAAAGACCTGGAAGGAAGGAAATTTATCAAGACGTTCGACATAATTAAAGCAGAGAAAAATCTACCAAACTCAGAATTATTTAGATTCCTTCAGGTCAGGGCATTCTATAATAAATTCCCAGTTCGTCCGGCACGAACCAATTTTGAACAGCTGTGTTCTAGAGAAACGGACACAAGGGGACTAATCTCTAGGATGTACAGGGAGGTGATCTGTCCAGAGACAGCAGACGCCCCCCGACTGAAATACATGAGACAATGGGAGACGGATTTAGGAGAGACATTAGAGGACGAGGAATGGGACCACATATTGCAAGCGGCAGCTAAAAGCTCAATATGCGCCACGTTGAAGGAGAACGCATATAAAGTGCTAATGCAGTGGTATCATACCCCAGCAAAACTATCTAAATTTGTCAGGGGATATTCGACGCTCTGCCCAAAACAGTGCGGGGAAGTCGCTGACCTAAAACATATGCTGTGGTCCTGGCCGAACGTGGTCCCGATTTGGGAATCTATTAGAGAGTGGCTACAAAGGATTCTCAATTTGGAGATCCCCCTGGACCCGTGGCTGTTCCTAGTGGGCAGACGGCCCCAGGGCATGTTCAAGGCGACACACAAACTGGTTGCGCATTTCGCAACCGCCACGAGGTGCGAGATCGCAGCATTGTGGAAACAACAAGAATTACCAGCTATACCCAAAATCAGGAATAGAATTTGGCATATCTGCCAGATAGAACAGTTGACGAGTTGGGTCAATGACTCTGGCCCCAAATTTCTAAAAATATGGGCCCCATGGTTAGCCCAAACAGACATCCCGGGGGTGGACGCCGCCACAATTTTGCACTAATAATAGCAGATGCGTTCTCCTTTGACGGGTTAGTCCAGACGAAGACATAGAGACAGATACAGTAGGGCTCTCCAGGCGGTAAACAAGAATCGGCAAGTTTACATATCAAGTGCAGCGCCTCCCCCTCAAGGACACAGCCTCCAGGGCTCCCTCCCCCCCCCCCTCTGACCCACCCAAGTACCCATTTGTGTCTCGCCCCAGTCCGGTATGTCATGTTTGTCCCACTAGTCTGTCTTTACATGGAGTTTGTCTAGTCTGTCTGTCGCCATGTGTAAAAGTTTTGGTTTTTCCGACATAAATGGGTATATAGTAATGTATGTTAATGGGTGGTGATGTCTTGTATGCACTGTATTACCAAATAAAAAGGAAAGTTATATAAAAAAAAAAGTCCAGCTTAAACTGCAACAAGAAATGGCATCAGATTTATCAAAGAATTACTGTCATTGTCAATATTTTTTTTTTTTTTTTTTTTTTTAAAGATCTGGTACTGTTTTTCAGAGCAGTTCTTGTCCATCTTTGCAGCCGGGAGATCTTGATATTTAATACACAAGTCTCTTATTTAGAAATTGGAGGGCCAGCATTACCAAAGGGTATTAATGCCCTGAAAAGCAATGGGATGCGTTACTTCAATAAATCTGGTGCATTGTTTATGGTTTTGCTCAATCTTCCACCCGGAAGCCTTTAATGCTAAATTAAAGCACCGGTTTGTCTTAAAGAGGGAATCCAAGCAGCACTTTAATTTAAAAAAAAAATCTTTTTTGTTTGTTTTTAACATATACATCCTTTGATGTCATTTATTGACAACTAATTACCTAAGCTGACGATTGATTTGTTCTCCTGTAATCGATCAGCAAAATCCTGCTTCCCAGGGTTCACTTAATGGCCGCCTTGCAGTTTCAATCAATCTTTAAATCAGTGTAACTCAGCAGCTACGATGTATTCATATATTACTAAGGTAACATTATCTATTGTTACAGTTTGCAGCTCAAACTGCTTGGAATATTGTCAACAAATGATCACAAACAGGAAAGTGCTGCAAATACAGTATCTCACAGTGCTGGGCAAGTGTGTTAAAACCTGATATAGAAATCAAAGGATGCTCCGTATATTAAAAAAAACTCATAAAAAATGGCGTTAAGAGTTGAATTAAAAAATAAATAAAAATGTAGTAAGTATTTTTTAATACTACAGAACCAATTTATTTAAATTTAAAAAACACACACATAGGATATTGCATGGATTTCTCCTTCAATACACAGGCCGACTATTTGTTTTGTAGGATCTCCAAAAAGGGTGCACAAAAATCACATTTACCAAAGAATAAATCCTATTGAAAACAATGGGATTTGATCTGGGATACATTTGCCATCAGTTGAGCTGCATCGGGCAGAAGCTCACGCCATGTGAGATATGAAGTAATGCATTTCTGGCCCCTCCAGCATCAAGGGGGTTAATCTGTTACAGAGATCCGAGCTGTAAAGTTTTCTAATAGCGAGTGATTTCTTTTCTATTAGGCTTTCGAACATCTTTGTTACAGGGTTTTGTTGAGCATGTATGGATCCTATTTGCATCTCTTAAGCTCCCTGTGTGGTCTTTGTGGCAAGCTTGTAACTGTTAAAAATGACTTGTTAGGAAGTGTGTATACTCTTCTCTTTTCTCTACAAACCCCCCCCTTCCTAAAGGATTCGACTGGTCCTGTGAGCTTTACCCAGAGAATCCACCTGAGCCCCTGTACTCAATTAGCGCCTAATCTCACTGCAATGACCACCGAGTTACAATTCAGCTTCCTTGTTTACTCCAATTAAAACAAGAAAAAGCAGCAAAATCGCTTCTTTTTTTTTTTTTTTTATTCACTTTCTTTTTATTTTTCTCGGTCTCAAGAATTTCAGCCCTAAGTTCCTGTAGCAATTTAAGTTCCTTGACATCAGGGGTAGCCAACTGCAGTCATCAAGAGCTACCAACTTAAGTTTTCAGGATATCCCTGCTTCAGCACAGATGGCTCAGTCTGAGACTGAGCCACTGATTGAGACACCTGTGCTGAAGCAGGGATATCCTGAAAACCTGACCTGTTGGTAGCTCTTGAGGACTGGAGTTGGCCATCCCTGCTTTACATATACATCCCAACTCCATAAATATGCAAATGGTTTGTTAAGCAATTTAAATACTCGCCATTCAATCGCATTTTCTAACGTTTCCCTGCTCTCATAGTTCCAGGTCATGTTATGTACTGTATGTATGTATATCTAGATTTATATAGCACCATCCCTGTACAAAACGCTTCACAGCAGTAACACACATATAACATAATTATATGAGACGTATTTGGAATAAGCGCTGCAGACATCAGGAAAAGCAGTCCCTGCGACGAAGAGCTTACAGTCGGAATAGCAGATTAAGTCAAAACCGCAAAGCCAAGCACAACACCAAACACTACAACATATGTAATAATGAACTGATCAAAGGGTGCCAACGTTGCAGTGACCAAGAGCGAGATAAGTTTAACAATTCCTAAAAAAATAATAATCATAATGATGCACATCTTTAGCAACATATTTGTGTATCACTGTTACTCCAAAGCAGAAAAGTAGTAGAAGATCCTATCCTATCCTGCCCAGGGCATACTTGAAAACGAGCGGTAACTCTCAATGTATTACTTCCTGGTAAAACATTTTATAAATACATAAATAAATAAATAACATGCAAAACTGGAGCAAATTTAGTGCAAAGAAATTGCAGCATATTTATCAACGGAACACAATTTCATTGCTTTCAGTTGGGATGCCTTTTCTAAAATATATAATATTATTATTTTAATCTATATACATATGGGGGTCCAATTACTGAAATATCCTGGCTGCAAAGTAGGGCAAAAAAACAAAAAAACCAGAGCCATACTCAAAGAACAGGAATCCTACTGAAAGCAATGGGAGTTTTTCCTTACATAAATCTGGTGCAATTCTTTTGCAGACTTTGCTGCAGTTTTTCAGCTGAGAGACTTTAGTAAATAATCAAGGCAGAAGTGGGGCAAAAAAAACCCCTCCCACCATATGCATCAAAGAAAAAAATCCCGTTGGAACCAGTAGGTTTTTTTCTTTGCTATAGCTGAAGCAAAGTTTCCCCCAGAATTTCACCCCCTTTGCCTTGGTACATAGGCCCCACAAACTTTTTTTTATAATTAAATAAATCATATTTGTAAAGGACAAAATAATGTCACCAGATTTATTAAGAACAACAGTCATGTTGAAACCAATAGAATTTTCTTGATTGATAAAACAGGTTACTTCTTACATCGGATTTGCTCTGATTTTGCTGCTGGGAAACAGCACTACTGGAGCAAAAAATACCTCCATAGCATCAGATGTGTTACTGGGAAAAACTCTAATGCGTTCAATAGCATTTTTTCTTTGATAAAAGTGGTGTTCATTTTTATGTACCATTTTTTTGCAGCTTGGAGACCTTGAGAGAAATATACAATAGTTAAAAAAGGGCAAATTCCAAGAAATCGGACTTAAAATCTTAGAGTGCCTTCTGCCACCGATAGACATTGGTGTAGCTCGTCGTAATGTACAATCTTCTGCATTAGCACGCTGCGCACCAACTAACGCTTTTAGCATCAGAAAACTATTGACGTCACGGAAAAGGGGCTCATATAGTGCTGTGTCTAGACTTTAAAGTAAATCGTACTTAATTAATTTACATTCAAACTTATTATTCGCCTGTGTTTTGACCGCCACCTTGGAGATGGCTGTAGTGAGTCAATCTTCTCCAAACAATTCGATTAAGACTTGTTAAACAGCTTATTATCAAGTGCTGACGATACATTTTCTGAGCATCTAACAAATGCTAATTAACGAGGAAGCGTGCGTCAGCATACAGGTGTGAACGGTAACACTTCCTCTAAGTAACTATCCCCCAATAACGTATAACCCCCAGGATCTCAAGAAATTCAAATGCCAGATGAACAACATTGATTGATGATTGCTGCTGATTAACTACAGTAAACAGTACAAGGCCATAGCAAACGTGTTGGCCAAGGTAACCTTGGGGTCCATTAAACAGTGTCCAAGCTGTAAACCTGGGACCAAAAAGCAGCATCATACATTTTAAAGAAAATGAATCCCTATAAAAGAAATACGTTTTCATTTTAAATTGATAAACCTGGAGACTATAATGAATAAATCCAATAAGGGTCCCTTTTCTGGTGCCCTAGCTGTAAAACTGGGGCAAATCCAGTGCAAATACGGACCATCATTATCGTAGAAAATTAATCCCACTGGAAGCAATGAGGAGGTTATGTACGGAAGTAAAGAAGGGCCCAAATCCTGGAAATTGGTCTTAAAAACTTCAATTACATTGTGCGTGTGCAGAACACCATTTGTCAAGGTGCTCCTTAGGCCGAGCTCATGGTTGTGGCGCAGGTGCGCGCTGCCATGCGCGCCCCCGCGCACTACTGCAGCCCCAGCGATGTGCGCTAGCTGCAGGAGATTGGTTGAAGGGATTGGGGGCACGGTGTTGGGCGTGGCGGACGCGTCACGGAGCTGGTTTGCCCTCATTTGCTGAACCAGCTTACGTGACGCAGACGTCACGCGACTGCAGCCCGAAATGTCAATTTCAGTTGTGGCAGCAAAATGACTCGCACAGCGACACGGGCACTTGATCAACTACCATAGGGAATCAGGCAAGAGTCCCGGAAGTGCGCGCGCACACAAGCGTAGTGACGCCGACACCATGATCTCGACCTTATGTCTTAACTTCCGTGTGAGCACGGCCTGCGGGAGCCAACGTTGCTGGCAGCAGAATCCTACGCACGAAACAGAAAAGGGGCGTGTTTAGGGGCGTGTCTACTTTTGTCCTCTGTTTTGTCCAGTTTTTTTTATCACTACCTCGAAGATGGTGGTAATTTGCTAATACAGTATTCATCAAAATATTAACTTTGCACCAGCAAAGTACTTTTCTATAACCTCTCCTGATGAAGCTTTTTTTTTATTAAAGTATAAAATACATATTAAAGATACTTTTTACAGTTTACAATCAACCAATATATGTATAAAATCATAATATTATATGTACCGTATATATAGATATACATCTATAGATAGAAATACATCTCTACACACATATATATATTCCCGAGGAAACAGTTTAATTATGAAACTAGAGGCTGACGCTGCTAGCATAGAATATCTGCCATTGTGGAGGAGGAATCCGGATCAGAGCATCAATGGAGGTCTGTGTGGCATCTGCGCTGTGACCCTGGGGGGTCTCCTTGCCTATTTTTTTTACCTGTAGCACGTGAGTTCAACCCTATATGTTTAATCTTTTTAATTGTTATTAAAAGCAATACTTGCACTATGTCCATTTTCATTCTCTCTCTATAAACGCACAGGAGAGGATTTCTGATATACACACAAGCCTTAAGTGATCCTGGACACCCTTTAATCATCATTGGGGAACAGGATATCCATTCTGTCCTGAGGCTTGACGTCATAGTCAAAGTCTAACTGCTGATTGCCCAGTTTAAATGCAAAGCCCCTCTACAGTCCCTGACTGATATCGCCCAGTTTCTTGCCTTCATTTCCTTTCTGAATGAGTAGAGTGAGCTGCTAGTTCTTGGGGATTTTAACTTCAATTGGCTCGACCCTAAAAACCACAAAATCCAGATACAACTCAAGTCACTTAACCTAACGCAACTCATTTCCCAACCCACACGGACAAACCTGAAATCGCACAACCATTCCTTGCTAGACTGGATTCTCTCCTCAAATACCATCAGGATCCAATCCTCTGGCATCCTTCCTGATATTTCAGTGACCATGCAATAGTGTACTGTGTAAGGAAAATTAAACCACCCCAATTAAGCCCTAAAGTTCTCCTCACTAGAACATTTAGGATCTTTAACCCACAACAGTTTCTGGATGACCTTACCAACTGCCCTTGGCACAGAAGCGACTTAATTCCTGACCTTGATTCTGCGCACGACTTTTTCCAATCCGAGTTCTTAAAATTCTGTGATACCCATGCTCCGCTACGCAGAATAAATGTACGGGGGGGGGGGGGGCACCTTCCGTGGGTTACAACTGACCTTATAGCACTCTACAATTTCAGGGATGCCTTCTGGAAAAGCTACAAAGAAACTGGCACAACCAAGGATCTTAATCACTACAGATGCCTGCGGAACGTGCACAAGGCAAACAAGACATGCAAAAGCACAATATTACTCTGACAATCTCCTCCAGAATACATCAAACCTAGCTAACTTCTGGAAGATTATCAACAATATATTCCAGAGTTCTAGCCATCAACAACCAAGTAATATCACTAAGGGGGATATAACTCTGACAAACCCCACTGACATTGCAAATGCATTCAATGATTACTTTTTGGGGTGTGCTACTAACTTATTAGCAAAATGCAACCCAAATCACAAACATGAACCTCATTCTGAGAGTACCCCTATAGCCCCACCCTCTCCAAACACTGCTCACAATTTTCAATTTGTCCCAGTATCCGAAGAGGAGATTACACAAGCGCTCCTCAAATTAAAACTAAGCAGCCAATGTGGACTTGACTTACTGCAATCTAAGTTCCTAAGATTTGGTGCCCCAGCCATTGCCAAACCAATTGTTTCCATAGTCAACTCTATCCTGTCTGCAGGCCATATCCATAAGACCTAGAAAACTGCCAAAGTTGTCCCACTCTTCAAAAGTGGGGACAAAAACACTGTCTCAAACTACAGGCCAATCTCTCTTTTCCCAATCCTATCCAAAGTCATGGAAAAATGTGTTTACTCCCAATTAAGCGATTACTATACCAAGACAAATTTCCCTAGCCAATTCCAATCTGTCTTTCACCCCAAACACTCCACGGTGACTACCCTGCTAAAAGTTTGCAATGAAATCCAGTGTGTAATGGAACTGGGACAACTCACTGGTGCAATATTCCTAGACTTTGCAAAGGCTTTTGATACTGTTGATCATGTTATCTTGATTAACAAACTCGTGTGCTCTTGAATAGGGAAGCATGTTTTAAACTGGTTTCATTCCTACCTATCAGATGGATCCCAACATGTGTCTATCTCAAGCTCCAACTTCAACCCCTTGGATATCACCTGGGGTGTCTCGCAAGGCTCTGTTCAGGGGACCCTACTCTTCTCAGTGTTCATCAATGGTCTTCATACAGCTTGTAAAGGAGCTTCAATACACATGTATGCAGAAGACACAATCTTACATGCACACAGCCCTAGCCTCTCCGCCCTTGAACACATACTTCATCACTTGAGTCTAGGCGCAAAGTTCATCTTTTCTGTCTTGCCGTCAAATACTTTCTGGGCAAGCTTCCCATCTACCTGAACAAGCTCCTCACCCCTACCACGTGCAGCACCTATCACCTGAGATCAGACTCCAAAAGACTGTTCATGGTCCCAACGTTCAGCAAAGTATCCAGCTGCTCCTCCTTCTCTTACCGTGCACCCCAAAACTGGAACAATCTACCGTAGTCTCTCACAACCACCCCCAGTTTAAGTTCTTTGAAAACTAAAGCTGTCTCACATTTTACTCTGGTCTGTAACTGTTACATACGCCTATAAAATATATTATCTCTTACTGTGCATGCAATGTCTTGTATATAATGTATACCCTGTTCACTTATGTAACTATGTATTTGTAACCATGTACTATTTGTCATCTTAACGCTATGCCCAGGACATACTTGAAAACGAGAGGTAACTCTCAGTGTATTACTTTCTGGTAAAACTTTTTATACATACATTTAAAAAAAAAAATACATGCCTGCTTTATCCAGCTAACCTGTGAGTGCATCTATTACCCTTCTACCTCAGAATACACACTTTAATACACAGAATTGCACTATTTTTTAATTTTTTTCCCTTCCCTGCATGTGATTCCTGTGAGTTGTACTCCAATTTTTG
Source organism: Ascaphus truei (assembly GCF_040206685.1). Lineage (NCBI taxonomy): Eukaryota > Metazoa > Chordata > Amphibia > Anura > Ascaphidae > Ascaphus > Ascaphus truei. The sequence goes on from NC_134491.1 coordinate 9,793,761, forward strand.
TTTGAGTGTGAGTGAGTGTATGTATAGAGAGAGGTTACAGATATCAGTGTTTATTGAGGAAATAAAACATATTACTATTTGTTTCAGCCAATGACATCTAAACACATTTATCATTTTTTTAGTATAACAAGATATTTTGCTTATTATTGTGTGCATATTAAAATACTTGCATTACAAATGAGTAATAAATATTGTCATTGACAATATTATTCTCTATACTTTGTAATGCAATGTTCACAATAATTAAGCACTCGCAATGCACAGTTTTGATGCACAGAGTGATTTGCAGGTCTCTTCAGTTTCATTTACCCAGGCTAATAATTAGAATTGCTTGCGGACACACTACATTCCTGCAATCAATTAAATGTGAAATTGCATTTATAAAGTGCAAGATAAATTAGGGACAAGCGCAGTGATTAGGCTATTTAAGTAAAAAGCCTATGTCTGCATGTAGGTGAACGCTAAAAAGCAGTTTAAGTAACTTGCCCCCTGAGTGTTTTTCCTTTGATGCATCTGCTACAATTCTTTTGCACTGGGGTTTGCCCTGTTTTGCTACCAGGAACTTTAATAAATAAGTAACCCCCTTAGTGCAACAAGGCGGCTCATGACCATTTAGTAAATCTGGGCTAGTATGCATGAAGCGGGTCATTTTTGTACCTTGAAACTGCAAACATTTTTCTTTGGGACAATGGTGGTTATTTACTAAAATCTTCCAACTGCAAAACTGGGGCAAAGTGTGTGCAAAAGAATTGCACCAGGCGTATCAAAGGAAAAACTCCCAATGCTTTCAACGAGATTCCTTTAGTAGGAGGAATGGCCCTGTTATTTGCACTGGTTTTTCCTGCTTTTGTTTGAGAGGGAGATTTTAGTTATCAGACCCCACGGAGTCCCAAATGCAAAACCAGAGCAATACTGGAGCAAACAAACTGCATCATTTTCAGAAAAGTAAAAAAATCCCCATTTTACCCTATGTGACCTTTTTTCTGATAAACAGGGTGCAATGTTTTTGCTTTAGTTTTGCCGCAGTTTTACAACTGGGAGACTTTGATATATAAAACCCCTATGTGTCAAGGCAAAAGCGGAGCAAATGTGGGGTCCAAAAATTGCACAGGGTGTACTGTATCAAAGAACAAAATCCTAATAATTTCAATGGGACTTTTTTCTTTGATACATATGATGCAGTTATTTTGCCACAGAATTGCCCCACTTATCTTCATACATTTGCCCCAATTGCTTTGACTGGGATTCATTTTATCATTATTCTTTTTATTGATTTTTTTAACATTGCTGGTAAACATGACAGATTTCAACACATCTTTACAATTTCCATGTTTAAATTATACTTAAAGGAATATATAGATATATATATATAAAGTGGTCAACAAATCACCAAAAAATCTACTCGCCGAACAAAAAAATCTACTCGCCACCTAGTACCACACCTGTGCTGCTTGGGCCAATAGGAGCTCGCCACGATGTTAAATCCACTCGCCCGGGGCGTCCAAATGTATAGGTTTGTCGAACACTGTTTATATATATATATATATATATATATAAAAAAAAAATATATATATATATATATATATATATATATATATATATATATATATATATATATATAAAAGCAAAAGGTATCACAGTTTATAAGACTATCATAGTCAGGGTAATCAATTGTCCCATTTGAGGAGATATCATATCTCTCACTACAAAATGACACACTAAAGTGTGTATCTAATATATGAAAATTTAATAAAATGTATTTATTTTTCATAACAGCGACAATGATAAAAATATATATTTGAACACTAATGTTAAAATCACCATAGAGGCGGCTCAATATTCACTCTCAAGAGACAAAGTGTATTGTAGTGTCTACCTAGTAGGTCTATTATATGTCTAGAAATATGTTATTGTCCTGGTATTAGTAAAAGATATATTTTCCTAGATACATATAAGACCTGTATTGATGTAATGTATACCAGTATTATTGGTCAACGTGACACAAACAAAGAGAATAGCCTATGACATATACAGTGTGTTCTTGAACAGTGTAGCTCGTAACGGATACTTAGATAAGTTCAAGATCCAATGTATCACACAAATAAACACTCTAAAAGCAACTATGTGGTTAATACAGGCTGCTGATATTAAGAGGCTTGTTAACACAACGTTGTATACTCGCACTTCTTAAAACAATGTGAGTTCTGGGTAGCCACCCAGTGAGTACTGCTTCTGTACAGACAATTCTCCCAGAGCTTCCATACCTTAGTTGAATCAGGTACATGTGCAGACATACCACTTATTGGCTACTCTCTTATTTGTAATTAGGGAATGCCACAGGCTCGGAGCCTCTTTGCTCGTTAAATTAATGTCAAATTAATTAGCTAGTAGTTTGGGGTATATAAGTCTAATATACTGTGTATAAGTTCATAAAGACAGTGCCAGCGTTTGTCTTTGTAGTACCTTAATGCAGAGTTCAGGGAAAGTGAAAACACCTCATAGAGCTCAGCTCATAATCAAAGACTTAACATTTGACACATGTAGTTCAAACATCATAGTCAATGCCAGTATCGCCACGTTTAGTTTATCCATAAGTACAAAAAAACATACAACCCTATCAGTAGGTGATGGGAGCGGAGATAAACAGGATACTTACGGATAGCAGAACCAAACCGCCTCCTTCATTGACATCACCGTCGTGACGTACTAAAACCCTACGCACGTTTCGTATGTCAGCGCATACTTCGTCAAGGGGTGGACATACGAAATGTGCGTAGGGTTTTAAGGGATTTTAACGTTAGTGTTCATATATATTTTTATCATTGTCGCTGTTATAATTTAATAAAATGTATTTATTTTGCGTCATATATTAGATACTCACTTTAGTGTGTCATTTTGTAGTGAGAGATATGATTCTCCTCAAATGGGACAATTGATTACCCTGACTATGATAGTCTTATAAACTGTGAGACTTTGAGTGCAGCTACTTGGGAACCTTTGTAAATCTTGATTGACATTTTTCTGCTGTTTCACTGTATATTTATCACAATGCACCGTTGTCATAAATTTTATCGGTACTAGGAGATCATTGAATCATTCTTTATTCCTGCCAATAAATCAGATGCTCAAACTTAACTCAAAAATGCACAATTTTTAAATTGAATAATTAACTCACAGAATGTACAAAACATGACTTTCGTCAGACACATATTACAGGCGTTAGGTACAGATATACTGTTCTCCTGTCTTGATACCCATTTAACCTGGTTCTTTTCTCCCTCTGTTAACCTCATCTATGACCTTGTGCAATTTGCCGCAGGAGACTCCAGGATGTGTGTGCGAAAGCCTGATATATTTGGTCTTTTTCACTCTGCGGTAGGGAGTCAATAAAGGGTTCCCATTTCGTAAAGAAATTCTCAGTTTTTTGTTCCTTATTGGTCTCCGTTTCCATTTTATCTAAGGTCATTACCTGAGTGAGATGTTTTAACCGTTTCCAAGTTTGGAGTCATACTTCACCCATTGCACCATTATAGACTTTCTAGCTGCCAGGAGTATAATTTCAGCAATCCTTGGGATTCCTGAGTCCCCATTAACTTCTTTCCACCCCTCCATGTCCCCAAATAAAACCGATAGAGGTTCCTTCAGTTACCACTTTTGTCATGTCATGTATATATATTGGAACCTGGTCCCAAAAATCAGATATAAATGGGCATTCCCATAGGCAGTGTTTTAGATCCGCTTTAATAAGCAGGCATTTCGGGCATTTATTTTGATCCTTTTCTATCTGTTTATATTGGATATCAAATGCATAATATACTCGATATAGTAATTTAAATTGTAATTCCCTCCATGTCTCTGATATTATTATTTTCCTAGTTCTAATCAAAAATGGTTTTCAGGCAAAAGGTGTGCTCATTTCCCAGAATCCCTTGCTGCAGTGGGAGCACTGTGTGCTAGGTGATAATGGTGAAAGGCAGGGTTGCACACCTGTCTAAGACATGTGAATGTGCTTACAATCTCAGTTTTTACTATAGGTGTCCTTGTTCCACTTGGCTGCCACTTTTTGGATTGCTTGCCATGGTCTTTATCTCGGAGCTAATCATAATTCAGAGATAGAATATGTAATATTTTTTTCAGTCCTAAAGTAGCTATCAAAAATGTTGTTTTCTGCTAGAAAACTAATCTCACACCTGCTCACAGCAGCTCGCTGCTCGCTAACAGCCAACTGGAAACAAATAAAACCCCGTCCAAACAGATGGTTCCCCATAGAACAAATTAGGTTAAATCGATGGAGTACTTGTCGGCCCTCCAGAACCAGAGCCTGGGCCGGTTCAACAAGGTCTGGGACTTATGGCCCTACAATTAAGATTAAAACACCTGAATCACCAGATCGCTGCGCCTTCCTAGTTTTGACATTGCAATTCTATTTCTGCCTCTGTTCCATATAAACTTATTTATTGCACTATTAATCAATTTTATGTCTGCATGGCGAACCAGAATAGGCAGCATCTGCAATGGGTATATAATCCTAGCCAAGCTGACCATCTTAACGAGTTGTCATCTACCCGCTAAGTTCAACGGGAGGCCTTGCCAGCTTTCCAGCTCTTTAATCACTTTGTTTAGGATTGATTTAAAATTGCTTGTATACAATTTTTCTAGGTCGGGGTGTATATGAACCCCCAAGTATTTGATTGGCTGTCTTGTCCTTTTAAAAGGGACGTCTTCCTCCCACCTAACATTATTACATAGTTACATACTAGATGAGGTTGAAAAAAGACGTACGTCCATCAAGTTCAACCTACTTATGCTAAATTTAGACAACAGATACTTTATCCTATATCTATACTTACTTATTGATCCAGAGGAAGGCAAACAAAAACCCCAGAGTCATATCATCCAATGATATCTCATAAGGGGAAAAATAAATTCCTTCCTGACTCCAAGAATTGGCAATCAGATTAATCCCTGGATCAACATCCTTCCCATTTATACTTATTTGGTGTATCCCTGTATACCTTTCCTATCTAAAAAGATGTTCAACCTTTTTTTGAACCAATCTATTGTATCTGCCATCACTGTCTCCATGGGTAATGAATTCCACATTTAAACTGCCCTTACTGTAAAGAAACTTTTCCTTTGTTGCTGGTGAAATCTCCATTCCTCCAACCTTAAGAGATGGCCCTGACTCCTTTGTACTGCCCGTGGGATGAATAGTTCTTTTGAAAGCTCCTTGTATTGTCCCCGAATATATTTATATATAGTTATCATATCCCCTCTTAGACACCTCTTTTCTAACGTAAATAAATCTAATTTAGCTAGCATCTCCTCATAAGTTAGATTGTCCATCCCCTTTATTAATTTGGTGGCTCTTCTCTGCACTCTCTAGTTCCATAATGTCTTTTCTTAGGATTGGTGCCCAAAATGGTACTCCATATTCAAGGTGTGGTCTTACTAATGCTTTGTAAAGGGGCTTCTCCATCTCCAATTTATCCCCATTTAATTTGTAAGTCGCCAGTTTATTCTTGCATCCCAAATGCATAACCTTACATTTATCCGTATTAAACCTCATCTGCCATTTACCTGCCCACGTTTCCAGTCTCTCCAAGTCCTTCTGAAGAGAAATCACATCCTGCTCTGATTCTACTTCCTTACACAATTTAGTATCATCAGCAAAGATGGAGACTTTGCTCTCGATGCCAACCTCAAGGTAATTAATAAACAAGTTAAAAAGCAGGGGTCCCATTACCAATCCCTGAGGTACTCCACTCACAACTTTAGCCCAACCTGAAAAAGTTTCATTTATGACAACCCTCTGTTGTCTGTCCTTTAATCAGTTTTCAATCCAGGTGCATATATTATTACTGAGTCCAATTTGCTTTATTTTGTACACCAACCTCTTGTGTGAAACCGTATCAAAAGCCTTTGCAAAATCGAAGTAGAGCACATCAACTGCATTACCCTGGTCTAAATTCCTACTTACCTCCTCAAAGAAACAAATAAGGTTAGTTTGGTAAGATCTATCCTTCGTAAATCCATGCTGACTATTACTAATGATTTTGTTTTCCATGAGGTATTCCTGAATATTATCCTGTATTAAACCTTCAAATAGTTTTCCTACTATTGAAGTCAGGCTTACAGGTCTGTAATTCCCCGGTTGTGATCTAGCTCCCTTTATAAATATAAGCACCACATCTGCTTACGCCAATCTTGTGGTACTGAGCCTGTGGAAATTGAGTCCTTGAATATTAAATATAATGGTTTGGCTATTACTGAGCTTAACTCCTTGAGAACTCTTGGATGTATGACATCGGGTCAGGTGCCTTATTTACTTAAATTTTTTCAAGTCTCTTATGAACTTCTTCCTCAGTTAACCAATTGTGCATTAATATGGAGGTTGTGACTTCCTCCTGCAGAACTACTATTGAACTTGATTCTTCCCTGGTAAACACAGAGGCAAAGAATTTGTTTAATACCTCTGCTTTTTCCTTATCTCCAATAATCTGCCTATCCATCTCACACTGAAAGGGTCCTATATTTTCTTTTTTCATTTTTTTGTTATTTAAGGTACTTAAAGAACTTTTTAGGGTTGACCTTACTTTCTATTGCAATCCTTTTTTCATTATCTATTTTAGTTAATTTGAGTGCCCTTTTGCAATTTTTGTTACATTCCTTGTATTGTTGCGAGACAGCACTAGAATCTCAGTTTTGGAGGCATTAACTCCATACATTTTCCATATTCTTTAAGTGTCTCATATATTTTTTTAACCGCCGTTTCCGTTTTAGAGACAAACATCAGAAGGTCATCCACAAAAGGAGCCAACTTCACTTCCTTATTTCCTATGTCAATGCCTTTATAGTCTGCCATGTCCCTAAGGAACATATCTAATGGTTCCATTGTTATGTTGCATAGCAATGGTGACAAGGGAAACCCTTACCTTGTTCCTCTGTATAAATTGAATTCCTGGAAGAGTATTCCCACTGCCATGATCTGTGCCTTTGGACCCTCATACATAGATGTAATTATGTTAAGAAGCATGCCCGATATTCCTATTCTTTGAAGAATATCAAATAAAAATTCCCATCTAACATTATCAAAGGCTTTTTCTGTATCTACCGAAATAATTACATTGTTCCTATTATCTTGTGGATTTGATTTGGTCCAAAAAAGGGCTCCTAAAACTTTTCTTATGTTCTTCACTGAAGATCTACCCTTTACAAACCCTGCCTGATCTTTATGGATCAGACCTGATAATACTGCGGCCAGCCTCTCTGCCAGAATTTTTGAGAGAATTTTTACATCCTGATTAATAAGGATATGGGTCGATATGAACCTGGCACAAGAGGGTCTTTACCTCCTTTATATAAAATTCTGATGAATGCTGTTTTCCCGGTTTCCAAATATTTCCCTCTATCGACTATCTCTTTGAAGGCATTTTGCAGGGGTAGTCCTACTTCTGGCCCCAAGATCTTATAGAATTCGACCGTAAAGTCATCAGGACCCGGTGCCTTCCCATTTTTAAGTTTCTTTATGACAGGCTCCATTGATTCCCGGGTAAGTTCTTGTTGCTCTTCATTCATTATTTTTGGTAACTTTAATCCCTGTAAAAACTTGTCGTCTTGAGTTACATCATCCTGCTCACATGTAGTATACAGATTTTGATAAAAGTCCATAAACACTGTACATATTTCTTCAGGAGCTGATGTTAGTTCACCTTAAGCTTTACCCATCCTAAGTATGTGTTTTGGCTGTGTAGCTCGTCTAACTAGATTTCCTAATAATTTACCTGCCTTGTTACCGTGCTTATAAAGGTTAAGGTCTCTAAATTGGAGCTTTTTTGTTCCTTTCTGTGTGCCATATTTCGCATACATTCTTTGCTTCCATGTATTTGTCCCTTTTTTCTGGGGTGGGATTTTGTTTGAAGTTACAGAACGCCCTGTTCATCTCCGTGCTAAATTTAATGTATTCTGATTCTGTTTCTTTCCTACTGTACGTTTGTTCATGTATATTAGAATCTTGCCTCTCATTACCGCTTTAGCGGGTTTCCAATACCATTTCCCCTCATTTTGGTGTATAGCGTTTGTTTCCTGGAAATAGTACCAGCTATTGAGGAGGAAAGCTTTAAACTCCTCATTATTATGAAGATAATATGGAAATCTCCAGATTATATTATTGTTTTCCCTAAATCCTAAATGTATCTCTAATCATACTGGTGCGTGGTCTGATATGATTATATCTTCAATCGCCCCTGCGGATACCTTGTCCATCATATGGTCGCTTGTTAGAATAAAGTCTATTCTTGAGAAAGAGTTATGCGGGTGAGAGAAAAAGGTATACTCTCAGTGGGGTTAAATAGCCTCCAGCAGTCTAACAAACCCAATGTTTCTTGTAACAGCCCTATGCTTCTCAGTGCAGGTCTTGATTTTCCTTTTCTCTGATTAAGATAAGATTTATCTAAAAATTGATCACCGACAGCGTTAAAATCACTGCCCACAATTAGGTTACCTCCTCTTTCTTTCAACAATTTATCAGTTACACTCTGGAAGAAAGGTTGGTTCTTTTCATTCGGGCCATAAATATTATATATACAGATATCCACATTGTTGACCTTGAGAACACACTGTACCTCCCTTCCCTCTGTGTCACTCCAAGTTGATATAAGCTCATATGGTAGTGTTTTGCTTATCAGAATCACTACCCCCCCCCTTTCTTTGCCACTGCTGGGGAGAATACGCATTCACCTACCCGGCTAGTCTGGAATTTCTTACTCTCCTCCCTGTTTAGATGTGTTTCCTGAATAAGTTCTATATCCGCTTTTAAGCACTTAAGATACTTTAATATTTTATTCCTTTTATTTGGGGAGTTAATGCCTTAACATTCCATGAAACCAGTCTCATCATTGGTTAGTTGTTAAACTGATATTGTCTAGCACGCCTTTACATAATGTATATAACGACTTAAATAACCTTTTTATCTATCACAATATTTCCGACCAGTGAAAAACATTTAAAATAATACATGTATAACTCAGAATATAAAAAATAAACCATAAAACACATATAGATTAATGACATTCCTTTTTTCCAGAAGTGACATTTTAGCCTCATCCCAGCTCCCCGCTGCTTCCTCCTCCTTTTACCCCACCACTCTCATTCATATTTTTCAAAACAGGTTTTCTTAACTTTTTTTTTGTAACATGTACCAATTAGACAACAGCTTTTTTTTTTTAAAGACATATACTGTTCTCCTAGCAATATAAACCCTCCATTGCTTTTGAACGTTATCAACTTAATATCGCTAAATGCAACAATCCTTGTATAAACACCTTTTTCTCCCAACATTCACATGATTTTATGCCTGTACCATCTCTCTGTAACCAGATCACATTAGTCCCTTTATGAGTGCAATACTTATTTCCTTGCAGCCTGGCCCATCTCAGCGGTGCGGTGATCTTGCAGGGGAACCTTTTTTCTTGGCTGCGCTATTTTCCTCCATGCTGTATCTCTGTCTCCTTTCTGAGGTTCTGTCCTCCAGTTCTGCAGCAGGCTGGTGGATAAAGCGCTCTGCTGCTTCTGAAAATATTTTGGCCCCTCCATTTATGAAGACTCTTAAGGTGGCAGGATATCCCAGGGAAAATGTTTTATCTTGCTTATATTGCATACTGCATTGGAATTAGAGACACAAACAATATAACCATCATAATGAATATGTAACAAATATCCATTTATTGAAAGTGAATTGTATTAAATGTTCCTCTATATGTAATCTAGCAGGAGTGTTACCATCTCCTGTCCATAAGATATTAAACCAGTAGAAATGGACTGGACATGGGCATTGCAATGCCTCCAGACATCAGCTAATTATATACAGGCTTGGTATGAGTTCTTGAGTGAATAAAGTTATGATGTCCTGCACTCACTCCTCTGAATGATGTTGGAGGATATCTCACACAGGCTGATTTTCTGCACTATAAATTTCTCCTCTCCTGTTTTAACTCTGTTCTCTCTAAGGCCTAACACAACTTTCCTCACTCAGCAACACTCACAAATCCAGTCCACGCCATTTTTTCCCCCTGTATTTGACTCCCTCCTCCTCCTCCTCCCAGTTCCCATTCATCCTTCACATTTCAACTCAAGCGTTTGCCGACCATTCTAAAGGCAAAGTGGATGCTATTCACAAGGAGATTCCATCTGTTCCCTCCCTTTCCTCTCTGCTTCTACCTGCTAGAATGTCTCGTGTTCTAATGTTTGGTCAACTTTCTTAATTCCCATGCTCTCCTGGACCTTTACAATCTGGTTTTCGTACAGCTCACTCAACGGAGACTGAGCTCACTAAAGTAGCAAATGATCTACATGAAGCCAAATCCTATGGTCCCTTTTCCCTACTAATCCTGCTCGATCTCTCTGCTTGTACCTTCGATACTGTTGATCACTGTCCTTTCCTTCATATTCTAAACTCTCTTGGTATTCGCAAGAAAACTCTATCCTTGTTTTCATCATACCTCTCCCATCACACCTCTCCCATCACACATTTTCGGTCTCTGTTGTTAAAATGCTTTGTCTACTGTTGATCTGTCTGTTTGTGTACATCAGGGCTCTGTTCTGGGACTTTCCTTTTCTCTCTACACACTATCACTTGGTGACCACATCAACTCTTTTAGCCTTAGATATGATCTCTATGCAGATGATATGCAGATATACTGTTCTACCCCACCTCTACCCTCACACCTGCAAAACAGTCCCAGTTTTCTGATTGCCTCCTGGATATATTCTCGTGGATGGCATTCTGCTGCCTTAAACGTAATATGGCTAATGTAAAACAAATATATAATCACTGCGCTTCTCCATGTAAAGAGCATGCAGCTAGTGAAGGAAATGGCCATACAAATGTGCAAAACAGAAAGTGAATCCCTGCGCTTCTCCCTTTGGGATAGCAATCAATGGGGAATATATATATATATTTTTGTCTTTTGACTTTTTGTCACTTTGCGCCACGAGCACTGTTTGGTTTAGATTATTTGATCAAAGGATGTATTCCAAAAAGTCTCCTTTTTTCCAATAGGTATTTACAATATATATATATATATATATATATATAAAAACTGTGTGCTCATTTGCATGTCATTTCCCAGAATCCCTTGCTGCAGTGGAAGTGCTGTATGCTGGGTGATAATGGGGAAAGGCGGGGTTGCAGACCTGCCTAAGACATGCAGATGAGCATACAGCTATATTTGCATATATATATATATATATATATATATATATATATATTGTAAATACCTATTAGAAAAAAGGAGACTTTTTGGAATACATCCTTTGATCAAATAATCTAAACCAAACAGTGCTCGTGGCGCAAAGTGACAAAAAGTGTACAGTTAAATGTGCAAATAAACCCAGTGATAAATAGCACTGAAATACTGTACACAAAATACTGTTGCTCCATATAGTGAAATCCTCAGGTCTGCGGACTCCTAGTTGACCTCATATGAAGACAAGAACACAAATGCAGAGGGTATAGTGCATTAACATTTACTCATGAAGACAAACAACACAGAGGGGAAATGTTAACAAACTCACACTTTCCCTGTTGGTATATGAGCAAGAAGTGACTTTGGGCGCACTTCAACCCTCCTCCCGTGGTGACTGCTCCCAAATCAGCTGCTTAGCTACTCAGCATGCAAAAGCAGGAACAAGGCTGTAGTCACCTCAGTTGGTGTCTCCCAATCAGGATTCCTTAGAGGGTTGATACGGTGGCCTCAAAGGATCAAAAGGGCCAACATGTTTCATCAAAAAGACTTCATCTGGTTTGTTCAGAAGCGTACTTGGCTTTCTGATACAAAATACTCCTGCACTGGAAACCAGAACATCAAAGTCACTAGAATGTTAAGCAAAAAAAATGAAAGAAATATAGTCTTGCGTCACAAACTCCAAACTGGTTTCTCAGGCGACTTCTAGTGACTTTCGTTGTTCAGGATCCCCGTGCATGCTAGATTATATATAGAGGAACATTTAAACCAAGTCACTCAATAATTTTACCCCTTCCATACCCAGTATTTTGTTAAGTATTGCACTATGTGGTTATATAGTTTGTGTCTCAAATTCCAATGCAACCCAAAGATTGATATTGTGGTTTCCAGATCATACACATGCTCACTCTGTAATTTTGGGTTGCAAAAAGTGTTTTGTAATTTTGGTAATTTATTATGTCAGGAATTATTGTATGTTTATTTATACTGAAATGTGTAATTTCATTTTTAAATAGCAATGAATAAACAATTTATTTTTAAGGTTGCATTATGGAGATCCTGTTTCCTGTTATATATATTTTTTTTTAATGTTTTCTGATATAGTTGGGAGAAAAGCACCACTAATTATTTTTAACCAATGCCCTTAATTTAAGAGCTGAGCCCCCCCCCCCAAGTGTTTCTCGCCATATCTTTTTTTTAATTATTTAGATTTTTGAGTTATTTTATTTTGTGTTTTTTCCCAACAAAATCGAGTTTTGGCAAAACCAAAACACAAACATTTTTAGACACAAAACCAAAACATGATAACATGTTTAGAACCAGAACACAATGAAAGTGCCCACCCTTAATGTGTGTCTAATTTATATTGCCCACTTTAATATTACCACGTAAAGGTCTCTAGTTTGAATGTAGCTAGGGTTCTTATATTAGCATGTTTTACCTCCCAGGATATTGTAGCAGTGAGCTGCAGAATAGATGTAATAATTATTACAAGTGAAGGTACACAGAGGCTTAGTTCCTTGTTCACGTGGTGCTCATTGGTCCCATTATCCAGACCAGAGCTGCTTTGTACTGTTGCTGAGCAGCAATCTTTAATTACATCTCAGAGAAGGATACACTGCCTTTGTTCACCCTTGGACCATGTGTATTTGGGTTCTGGATGTTAAACAGCATAGGGGAACAAGGATACGTGAAATGTTTCTAAATTATTTGGGTGTTGTGGGCATTATATACATGAAGTAGCAAAGAGAACAGCACTTGAAGGTAAGAAGCAAAAGGAAAATTGCAGCCCTGTTATCTGGAGTGAGATAGTTAAGTTTTAATAGCAATCCACAAATCTTGTGCATAAATGTTGACTTTCACAATAGTAGCCCTGTACTCAACCATTCTGCGCTCTTCACTCTTAAAGCACAGTAGCCTATTCATTTGCACGAACAAACTGTTAGTTTTGGATTTTTCATTCATAACGCTGCTTACTACACAATGATCTGACTGCACCGACACACTTTATTCGAGCAAATACCCAGTATGTACCTGGCAGATACCTGGAATGCGCCGCTCCTCACCTCTGACAAGCCCCGTTGCATTTGCCTTCCCAGCCTGGGTTCATGCCTGGCTGACGGGCGGCTGATCTGTTAAATGATAATGATTAGGATTTAATAGGCTGCAATGCTTCGCGTGTCTACCAGATGGCATAAATTCATGAATTGTAGTGCAGTATATATATATATACTGTGCAGTATTGCAGCCAGAGGGAATAAAATGCTTCAATCCCTGCTTGGAAAATACCTCAATGCACTCGGGCAGAAAACAGTCACAAACCTCAATACACCCGGGTATACCCGAATTCGTGGGACTAGCCGAGCTCGAATAAAGTGTGTCGCCAGTGTGACATACTGAAGCCTCTGTTCCTCCCCTTGCCTACAGAGCCGCACATCTTGCCCCCTCAGACAGTTCATTTTTCTCTGGCTTAGTAATTCTGAAGCTCTTATACCCTGAGTAGTTCCTAGCTCTAGTTTAGAGCAAAACGTGTTGGTTTGATACATTCACACTACGTTGGAGGTTTAGTAGTTGGACAACCTCAATTCCAGTACCCTTCTTAAAAAGACATGAAAGTAAAGAGTGACACACTGTGCATATTTGCATGTCATTACCCATAATCCCTGGTGGCAGTTGATGCACTGTTTGCTAAGCGATAATGGGGAAAGACAGCATTGCAGACCTGTTTGAAACATGCAAATACACCACAAGTGGTATTTTGTTTACTGCACAGTATGGTGAAGGATTTTTGTGACTTTTTTTACCCACCATAACTTTTTTTAATGTCTAGAAAAACATGGAAAGAAAAGGGAACTATAACAATCTACTATTTGTCTTCCAAAGTCCTTGGTGGTTACTACCTAGCTACCATTGTACTTTAATATATTTCATATAAATTAACTTTACACATTTATTGTCTACAACCATGTCTAAGAAAGTTTTTTCTAGGAAATATAGGGACATATTCATTAGGGGTGGTCCAGAATAAAGATGTGCACAACTGTCCAAAATGCATTCACGAAATGTTAAGCGTTTCCCCCCCAAATTCAATTCCCTGCAAAAAATTTCGCCAAGCCTCAAAGGTCTCGTAATGTTGTCAAATTAGTAAGCTTTCAGCAAAATATCACCAGACATTGAGCAAAATATAGTGCTTGTGCCGTATTTGTAGTCTCAACATTAAGTGTACCAGCTATCTATCTAAAAGACCATCTAGTTCCCTGCACATCCATTCACTCACATCGATCTGCAGATGAAGGACTCCTAACAGTTCACTAACAGTTCTCCTTGACTTCCTTTCGGAGCCTGAGCTTTTAGCAACGCTGCTCCCACCCTTTGGAACAGTATGCCCCATACAGTTTGAGAGGCCCCCCTCTCTGGAAATCTATAAAAACAGTCTCCGAGACCTACCTGTTTACCCAGGCATTTAATTAATGAACCACAACCCGTTCAGCATTTAAAAATTACTGTACCATCCAATCCTGTATTGCAGGGGGGGCCAACCTGACTGGGACTTGGAGCCATAATTTACCTGTTTCATTGTCAAAGAGCCACAATAAGAAAAAAGTTAAAATGAATACCTGTATACACTGACAGAGCATAACCTGACTGTGAAAGTGTATAGTGCATCAGACAGGGCCGACATGATGTTTCTTACCTTCCACCAGGCTTCTCCTCACGCATCACATCATTTCCGCAATCTACTGGCATCACGTTACCACGACAACGTGACACCGCTACATCATATGATGCTGCGACGTCGCTGAGATGAGGAGATGCCCCCGCACTGTCCCCTGCACAGAGGCCCTCTTTATCTGAAGCCGACTCTGCTGTCAGGCTATGCTTTCTGTCAGTGTGTAGTGCCATCAGGTTATAATCTGTGTTTGTATAGTGTGGAGTATAACTCGATGGCACTACACACTGACACAGGACATAACCTGACACAGAGAACAAGTGGCAGGGGAGGAGGGGGTGACATGGGATTGAGGGAGGAGGGGGTGACATGGGACTGAGGGAAGAGGGGGTGACACATGGGGGAAAATATGGGGTGACACATGGCACAATATTTATTTATTTATTTATAAAATATTTTACCAGGAAGTAATACATTGAGAGTTACCTCTCGTTTTCAAGTATGTCCTGGGCACAGAGTAAAACAAATAATACATGGTTACAAATTCAGTTACATAAATGAACAGGGTATACATTATATACAAGACATTGCGTGCACAGTTAAAGAAAATATATATTATGGGCGTATGAAACAGTTACACACCAGATTAAAATGTTAGACAGCCTTAGATTTGAAAGAACTTAAACTGGTGGTGGATGTGAGAGTCTCTGGTAGGTTGTTCCAGTTTTGGGGTGCACGGTAGGAGAAGGAGGAACATCCGGATACTTTATTGAGCCTTGGGACCATGAACAGTCTTTTGGAGTCTGATCTCAGGTGATAAGTGCTGCATGTGGTAGGGGTGAGGAGCTTGTTCAGATAGCTGGGTAGCTTGCCCATGAAGAATTTAAAGGCAAGACTGGAAAGGTGAACTTTGCGCCTAGACCCTAGTGATGACCAATCCAGTTCTTTGAGCATATCGCAGTGATGTGTGTTGTAGTTGCATTGGAGAACAAAACGACAAATTGAATTTTAGAGGGTGTCAAGTTTGCTAAGGTGGGTTTGAGGTGCCGAGCCATATACTATGTCTCCATAGTCAATAATTGGCATTAGCATCTGCTGTGCGATACGCTTTCTGACCAGGAGACATAGGGAGGATTTGTTCCTGTAAAGTACCCCTAGTTTGGCATAGGTCTTGGTTGTCAGGGTATCAATGTGCATCCCGAATGTTAAGTGGGAGTCAAACCATAAGCCCAGGTATTTAAAACTAGTGACAGGGGTTAGGGTGGTGTTAGCGTTGGTTCTAATCAGGAGCTCAGTCACTGGAAGCTTTAAAAATTTAGTCTTGGTCCCAAATACCATTGTTACAGTCTTGTCAGTGTTTAAAAAAAGTTTGTTTTGGGAAATCCAGTTTTCGAGTCTCAAAAAGTCAGACTGAAGTATGTGTTGAAGGTCGGAAAGGGTATGGCTGTGTGCATATAGAATTGTGTCGTCTGCATACATGTGTATTGAGGCTTCCTTACAAGCTGTGGGAAGATCATTAATGAACACTGAGAAGAGTAGGGGCCCCAGAACAGAGCCTTGCGGGACACCACAGGTGATATCCAGGGGGTTGGAGTCAGAGCCTGAGATGGACACATGTTGGGATCTTCCTGATAGGTAGGACTGAAACCAGTTTAAAGCATGCTTCCCTATTCCAGAGCTCTGGAGTTTGTTAAGCAGGATAGCATGATCAACTGTGTCAAAAGCCTTTGCAAAATCTAAGAATACTGCACCAGTGAGTTGTCCCCGTTCCATTCCACACTGGATTTCATTGCAAACTTTTAGCAGGGTAGTTACGGTGGAGTGTTTGGGACGAAACCCAGATTGGAATTGGCTAGGGAAATTTGTCTTGGTATAGAAATCGCTTAATTGGGAGTGGACACATTTTCCCATGACTTTGGATAGAATTGGGAGAAGTGAGATTGGCCTGTAGTTTGAGACAGTGTTTTTGTCCCCACTTTTGAAGATTGGGACAACTCTGGCAGTTTTCCAGGTCTTAGGGATATGGCCTGCAGACAGGATAGAGTTGACTATGGACGCAATTGGTTTGGCAATGGCTGGGGCACCAAGTCGTAGGAACCTAGATTGTAGTAAGTCAGGTCCACATTGGCTGCTTAGTTTTAGTTTGAGGAGCGCTTGTATAATCTCCTCTTCAGATACTGGGCCAAATTGAAAATTGTGGGCAGTGTAGGGAGGGGGTGGGACTATAGGGGTACTCCCAGGATGAGATTCAGGTTTGTGGTTTGGGCTGCGTTTTGCTAATAAGTTAGTGGCACACCCCACAAAGTAATCATTGAATGCATTTGCAATGTCAGTGGGGTTTGTCAGAGTAATATCCCCCTTAGTGATATTACTTGGTTGTTGATGGTTAGGAGGCTGGAATATATTGTTGATAACCTTCCAGAAGTTAGCTGGGTTTGTTGTATTTTGGTGGAGATTGTCAGAGTAATATTGTGCTTTTGCATGCCTTGTTTGCCTTGTGCACATGTTCCGCGTGTATCTGTTGTGATTGAGATCCTTGGTAGTGCCAGTTACTTTGTAGCTTTTCCACAAGGTATCCCTGAGCTGGTAGAGTGCAATAAGGTCAGGTGTAACCCATGGAAGGTGGGCCCCCCGTACCCTTATTTTGCGTAGTGGAGCATAGGTATCGCAGAGTTTTAAGAACTCGGATTGGAAATAGCCGAGCGCAGAATCAGGGTCGGGAATTAAATCGATTCTGTGCCATGGGCAGTTGGTAAGGTCATCCAGAAACTGTTGTGGGTTAACGTTTTTAAATGTTCTAGTGAGGAGAACTTTAGGGCTTGATTGGGGCGGTTTAATTTTAGTTACACAATACACTATTGCATGGTCACTGAAAATATCAGGAAGGATGCCAGAGGATTGGATTCTGCTGGGGTTTGAGGAGAGAATCCAGTCTAGCAAGGAATGGTTGTGCGATTTCAGGTTTATCCGTGTGGGTTGGGAAATGAGTTGCGATAGGTTAAGTGACTTGAGTTCTATCTGGATTTTGTGGTTTTTAGGGTCAAGCCAATTGAAGTTGAAATCCCCAAGAACTAGCAGCTCACTCTTCTCATTCAGAGAGCAAATGGAGCTAAGAAATTGGGTGATATCAGTCAGGGATTGTAGAGGGGCTTTAGGGGGGCGGTAGATGCCAACAAGCAAGATGGGCTTAGAAAAGGTGAGGCAGATTTTGCCAACTAGGATTTCAAAAGAGGGTGTGCTTGGTGGGCAATTTAACAGTGTAAATTGTAATGTGTCTGCAATATAAAATAACACCCCTCCTTCTCTCTTTGACCTATCTTATACTATATTAGTGAAAGCACTGTATGTTTGCCTGCCTGCCTGCATGCATGCCTGCCTGCTGGATGTCCGGTGTCCCTAGCGGCAATCTCATTGGTCCCTTGGCCCGCCCGCCCCCGCACACCTCTCATTGGCCTCACACACTCACACCACCCCCTTGGCCCGCCCCCCACACCTCTCATTGGCCTGAGGCGGAGTGACGGGCCAAAGGTCCAAAAAAATAAATAAAACACACACACACACACACACACACACACACACACACACACACACACACACACACACACACACACACACACACACACACACACACACACACACACACACACACCTCTCTCCCCTCTCCAAATCACCTTTTCCCCCTCCCCAGCGGCATCACCTCTTCCCCCTCCCCAGCGGCATCACCTCTTCCCCCTCCCCAGCGGCATCACCTCTCCCCCTCCCCAGCGGCATCACCTCTCCCCCTCCCCGCTCCAAATCACCTTTCCCCCTCCCCAGCGGCATCACCTCTCCCCCCTCACCGCTCCAAATCACCTCTCCCCGCTCCAAATCACCTCTCCCCCTCACCGCTCCAAATCACCTCTCCCCGCTCCAAATCACCTCTCCCCGCTCCAAATCACCTCTCCCCGCTCCAAATCACCTCGCTTCCCGCAGCTGCCACGCGGCGCGTAAGATGGCGGACCCCCTTCCTCCCTCGCGGCGCCGAGTCAGACGGTGGCGGCGCCCGGAAGTACAGGTAGGTGTCGCTCCCCACCTCCGGCGCCAAACGGAACTGAGAAAGGGCGCATCAACTGAGGTGTGTGTGTGTGTGTGTGTGTGTGTGTGTGTGTGTCTCACTGTCCACTGCCCCCTGCCCCCCCCTCCTATCCACTGCCCCCCCCTCCTGTCCACTGCCCCCCCCTCCTGTCCACTGCCCCCCTCCTGTCCACTGCGTCCCCCCTCCTGTCCACTGCGTCCCCCCTCCTGTCCCCCCTCCTGTCCACTGCCCCCCCCCTCCTGTCCACTGCCCCCCCCTCCTGTCCACTGCCCCCCCTCCTGTCCACTGCCCCCCCCTCCTGTCCACTGCCCCCCCCCCTCCTGTCCACTGCCCCCCCTCCTGTCCACTGCCCCCCCTCCTGTCCACTGCCCCCCCCTCCTGTCCACTGCCCCCCCCTCCTGTCCACTGCCCCCTCCCTCCTGTCCACTGCCCCCCCCCTCCTGTCCACTGCCCCCCCCCTCCTGTCCACTGCCCCCCCCTCCTGTCCACTGCCCCCCCCTCCTGTCCACTGCCCCCCCCTCCTGTACACTGCCCCCCCCTCCTGTCCACTGCCCCCCCCCTCCTGTCCACTGCCCCCCCCCCCTCCTGTCCACTGCCCCCCCCCCTCCTGTCCACTGCCCCCCCCCTCCTGTCCACTGCCCCCTCCCTCCTGTCCACTGCCCCCCCCCTCCTGTCCACTGCCCCCTCCCTCCTGTCCACTGCCCCCCCCTCCTGTCCACTGCCCCCCCCTCCTGTCCACTGCCCCCCCCCTCCTGTCCACTGCCCCCCCCCTCCTGTCCACTGCCCCCCCCCCCTCCTGTCCACTGCCCCCCCCCCTCCTGTCCACTGCCCCCCCCCCCCTCCTGTCCACTGACCCCCCCCTCCTGTCCACTGCAGGAAATGCAGGGGGAGGAATCCATGCCTTTGAGGCGCCCCCCCCCTCCCTTTGACGCCCCCCCCCTCCCTTTGACGCCCCCCCCCTCCCTTTGACGCCCCCCCCCCCCTCCCTTTGACGCCCCCCCCCCTCCCTTTGACACCCCCCCCTCCCTTTGACGCCCCCCCTCCCTTTGACGCCCCCCCCCTCCCTTTGACGCCCCCCCCTCCCTTTGACGCCCCCCCCCCTCCCTTTGACGCCCCCCCCCTCCCTTTGACGCCCCCCCCCTCCCTTTGACTCCCCCCCCCCTCCCTTTGACGCCCCCCCCCCTCCCTTTGACGCCCCCCCCCCTCTCTTTGACGCCCCCCCCCTCCCTTTGACGCCCCCCCTCCCTTTGACGCCCCCCCCTGCCTTTGACGCCCCCCCCTGCCTTTGACGCCCCCCCCTGCCTTTGACGCCCCGCGCGCACACACTGACTGACTGCCGCACGCACGCACACACTGACTGACGCGCACACAAAGCCTGACTGACGCACGCACACACTGACTGAGGCACACACTGACTGTGTGTGCGTCAGTCAGTCTGTGTGTGTTTGTGTTTCTGCCTCAGACTCACTGACGCGCGAGCAAACACACAGTGACTGACGCACACACGCTACATGAAGCTGTAAAGGAGGGAGGGAGGGGGGGGACTGGATTGATGTGAATGGGGGACAAACAGAGAGAGGGGGGAGGAGAGAGAGGAACGGGAACATTACATCCCGGGCAACGCCGGGTCTCTCAGCTAGTCTCTCCTAAAAATGGAGTATCCCTGAATGGCGATATTTGCATCAGGGGTTTTAGGGGATAGCCATGTTTCTGTAAGAACGATGGCTTTGGGTTTATGCATAAGGCACCATGCCCTTAGTTCGTCCAGTTTGGGCAGCAGGCTCCGGAAATTTATATGGGCGACAGATAGCCCTTTTTGGAATTTAAAGGAGGAATTCTCAGGGCCATTGGACAGAGTTGAAATGGGAGGACCTGGGTTAGGTTCAATATCACCTGCTAAGGAGAGTAACAGTACAAGTAGGAATTTGGGTAGTTGTTTGGAGGTTGTAAATTTGTGGTGTTTGCTATTAGAGTGAGCAGTGGTTGGTGTGCTGGTTTTTAGAGTTCTCCACCAACATTCACTAGATAGTGCAAGGCTTTTGAGTAGTCCAGGATGTATGGTGATGTTGGGTGTGGGCCAGGAGGGAGGAGTTTGTAGTGGATAGAGTGAGTTACATCTCCATGAGGCCAGGAGAAAGAAAAATGTTAAGATACAGAGCAGGTTCATTTTGCCAGAGGTAGGCAGTGCTGCAAGGAGCTGTTGTGAGCCAAGTGAGTGTGTGCAGACTAAACAGCAGTGGTGTGCCTGTTCCTTGTCAAATGTTTTACTGCATTGCAATGCTAGAGTCAGTTCAGGGTTTCAGTTTTTTGTGCAGTCAGTTTTGGGAGAGGCTGCAGTGAAAGAAGTTGTAAAGGGGTGGGGGGTTAAAATATGCAGGTTAAGAAGCATGGGATCATAGTGTGATCTGAATAGCTTACCGTTTGTTGTCATGAGTAAAAGCGTTTGCAGAAAGATGCAGTCCCCAGTCACCTCTAGTCAAACTATAGTCTAACTATAACTTGTCACTTAAAAGCTCACTTTAAATGGCTCACTATATCATGGCAATGCAGTTCCTGCAAATGCAGGAAGAGTATTAGATTTATACAGCTAAAGCAGTCACATGACCCTCCCCCTCCCCAATAAATCAGCTTGTTCCAGTTGGTCAATTAACAGCACAGCGTTAAGAGGGGAAAAAACCCCACCTTTTGATATTCAAACATACTAACTTATATCAATGCTAGAGGCCAGAGTCAATCTTTTAAACAGGGCTTGCACATCAGGAACATACCTGTGAAGAGAATGCAATTAGATCCATGTCATATCAGCTGAGGTTATTGGGTGACACATGGGGGGGAAGAGGGGTGACATGGGGGAAAGAGGGGATGACAAATAGTAAGGGGGGGGAAGAGAGAGTGACACATGGAGAGGGGTGGAAGAGGGTTTGACACATGAGGGGGGAAGAAGGTGGGGCATGAGAGGGGTGAAATGGGGAGATGGGACAGGAATTTTTTTCTGTGGAAACCAATAGAATTTTTCTCTTGATAAATCTAATACTGTACTTTTGCTACATTTTCCCCACATTCGCAACTGGGATTTTTTCAGCACTGTTTACAGCTTCTGTAAGAAAACTTCCAAATCTTTAGTAAATATGGCAAAAGGTAATACAATTGATGTCTTATGTATGTATGTCTTATTTATAGTAAATATTGACACAGTCAATCTGGACCACATAATATATAAACAAATTAGGATGCGCTAAACAAACATTAAAAAGGTCTAAACTAAAAAAACAAAATAATAAATCTTATGTGCTGCATGAAAAAAAAAACTGTTCCCAGTTCCAAATGATGATGTCTTCAGGAAAAGATTCAGCGCACCTCAAGTAAAAAAGACAAAGAAAAAGAAGAAGAAAAGAAAAATAGTGAAGCACGCTCATAAAAGCTTCCAAACAAATGCTATGCGTGAGATATGCACTAACACGCATGTGCCTGTGTATCTTTACTCCTCTCCTTCACAGCAATAGACAGGAAAACGGAGCTACTTCTTAAAATTTCACTTTTATAAAGATCAGGGTATTTACTCACAAGTATACAGAGTATACATATGTAACGCAATTTCCCCCCTCACCCCCTGAGAGATGTGTGGCTACGTTATGTGTGATGCAATGCAATACCTGTGGCTCACAGGAAACCTGAGCCTCCGCTGCTGGGAACCTGGGATGTACCTGAGTTGATGCTCGGTAGCGCCTCCACCTATAATAGGATTCTACTATGTATAATGACCCCATTAGAGGACAATAAAGAATACACACGGGTAAAACAATAACAGTTTACTGTACAGAGAACCAATAATAAAGGTGATACCCACTCACAGGCCTCTCAGGACCTGTGTCCACACCCCAGTGGAGTTTACCCCAATGAACTAAGGTGCTCCAGGCACTGGACCATCTCAGTGTCCACCGGATCAATCACACACCCAAGTGTGTGAGACAGCGCTGCCCCCACTAGCCCGTGTATTGTTGGTGCACTTAGTTGGGTACCTGCCGGGTGTGTCCACACCCGGGCGCGCAGTGATGCTGATGGGATCCACAGATCCAGTGACAGAAACCGCGAAGCCTCCGCCTCTACGTGGGGTGGGTCCCGCATGGATTGTACCACCGTATGAGATTGTTCTTTGTTGCAGGTGTCTGGGCCAGATCACCTGATATCAGAATGCAGCCACGTCCTGATGGTGCCCCTCACTCTGGTACTACAGGGCAGTGTCCCTATATATGGGCCTGTCCCTGCAGCAACCACAGGCTGAGGGGAGTGTTGAAATAGCTGAAGCCTAAGAGGGTCTCTGGCCTAGTGCAGTGGGTCCCTGACTCCCTACACACACACACACACACACACACACACACACACACACACACACACACACACACACACACACACACACACACACACACACACACACACACACACACACACACACACACACACACACACACACACACACACACACACCCCTTCTGCTGTCCCAGCTACCACTGACTCACTCACTAACTGCCCAACTGTATAACTGCCTTAACTGCCTTAACTGCCTTAACTACAAATGCATCCGCCCTATTGGCTAAGCCGCAGCATGTGACGTCCATTCCTGAGGATCATGGGATATGTAGTCCCTGTCTTGAGCCTATCCCCTATTGGCCGCTGCTCTGGGGGTCCTGCTGCGCATGCGCGAAGTGTCTCTAGCACTGGCGCCAACCCCAACATGGCCTCCAGTAGGGGTTTTCTCTGCGCATGCGCGACTACATTGCGCATGCGCGAGGATTAACAAAATGGTAGCGCCCTGCTATGGGAGCTGCCGGCGACTCGGTCACCGCACTAACTGCCCATCGACCTCCCTGCACTCTCCCCATCCCCCGCTGCCGGCCGCAGCGGAAGGTAAGGGGATGAAGGGGGACCCAGGGGCACCGTGTCACACATAGATTAAAAAAGGGAACCAATTTATCTGTTCTTCTCCCCTCCGGTTTCAGCGACTCTCCACGCCATTCCAGCCGGCGTCCGATGTCACTACCGGTTCCTGGGTGTTGCATGGTATCTGGTCCCCTGTCATCCTACGCATTTCAAAGGAGGGTTCCTTCTTCCTCAGGGGTATACCCCTGAGGACCGAAAGTGACGTCGGACGCCGGGTGGAACGGCGTGGAGAGTCGCGGTAACCGGAGGGGAGAAGAACAGATGAATTGGTTCCCTTTTTTTTAAATCTATATATACTCTGTATACTTGTGAGTAAATACCATGATCTTTATAAAAGTGAAATTTTAAGAAGTAGCTCAGTTTTCCTGTCTATTGCAGTGGAGGAGAGGAGTAAAGATACCTTTAAGTGCCTGACCACAAGTGCATATCTCACCCATGGCATGTGTTTGGAAGCTTTTTTGAAAGTGCTTCACTATTTTTCTTTTCTTCTTTTTCTTTGTTTTTTTTACGTGATGTGTGCTGAATCTTTTCCTGAAGACATCAATCTGGACCATAATGTTTCATATTATTCTATTAAAATAAGGTTACATTATACATTAAGCATACATTCTGGGATATTGTTTTACCAATGTACCACTTTTAGGGATCTGTCTATCAGTTATCCCCCCCCCAAAAAACTTATTTGACCTAACTATTAAGCAAGAACATTCAAAACATTTGGTTCAGTGTTAATAAGCTCTGTGAAGTTATTAGAATTGCTGCAATTTTCATTTCTTCACAACAAGAACACAACATAATTTTCAAGCAGCTCAAGCAAACTGATCCTTCCTCTTCCCATTGGAGAATCCCATATAAACATCCCCTTTCCGGAGAATGCAGACCAAGCAGACAGTACCATCATAAAGATACTTTAGCAAAACAACGCTACTCCCAGCATTTCACATCACACGGGGGAACTTTGCACACTATTTACTAAGGCCCAACCCCTGGAGATTTAACTTGACTAAATCGGACGCATCTCATTTGCACTGGTTTTGCTCCAAATTTTCAATGGTCAGACTTTAGTAACCCCTATTTATTAAAGTATCCAAGGTTCCCAAAAAACAGTGCAAAACTGATGTCAGCCACTGGACAGCCTCATCCTTTTAACGTCTGTAATTGGTAAGAGAGGGTAACGCACATCAGGACGTATAAGTAGTGCTGGTCTGGATTCATTCCATTTTTAAAAATGGGGTTATTGGTATTTAACTCAATTTTTTTTAGCAGCCTGTTCACTCTGGCCCCATAGAGCAAGCGCCAAAACAACTTTAAGGGGCTTTTACAGTGGCAATATGTAAGTGGTATTATTATTTTTTTAAACTTTTATTGGTATTTCCAAGAAGGTACAACAAATCATAAAGGGAAGGGAGGTTTGGGGAGTGAGGGGGGACACAGAAAATAAAAAGGGGGGGAGGGGGGGAGGGGGGAAGTACAGTCACGTTGAGATAATACAGTGTTTGATACATTAAATCGACAGTTCCATGCATATATCGGAGGCAATGACATTAAAGATAAAGGGGTAGTGATAGAGGTAAGAGGTAATTTTTAATGCCAGCATACAGATATGAGCATGCAAATGTAGGCAATTGAGGAATTAATGGCTAATTACTTAATCCCATGCAATTGACCAGATACCTGGTAATATCGGGCTACTGCCCAAAAATATTGCTAATTTTTATCACCTGATCCAAGCTTGCGTTGGCCGATCTTGCCTATGTATATAATGGGCACTATAGACATAGGCAATATAAGACTAGCTAATTTAGAATGGATTATGAAAATACAAAGTATTAACAATGTTGCATTTACTGCTATATTAACCCTTTATAAGCCCTAGAGGTCAATTAGTTATTAAAAAGGTTTAATATTTGCACACATGGATTTTATGCTTTTTGTGTTTTATTTGTAGGGTGTATTTGGTGGTTGAGAAAAGAAGAATCCCAAAGAGTGCTCAGGGAACCTCTTGAATGAACAAATAAATAGGAATAAATTCAAGTCCATGCAGTTCCTAAGGGGGTGCTTGGGGCCTCCTCTTCAACAAGCTTCCCCGGACCTTCTGCTTTTGGTAGAAACTAGAGACACAAGAGGCGCACAACAAGACATGACTCATAGTGCAGCAGGTTTATTACAGCCAATAAAAATCATTGGATGTTTAGACATCAAGCTGTCCCTATTTTTGGTAGTTATTGTACCCAAAGCACATGCTTCATTGAGTATGGTATCCAGTTCCTTTTTGAACTTATCAGTGGGATCAGCAGACATTTCAGACACTTGATGTTAAATTAAAGGAACAGTATATACAATATATTATTTTGATACATTTTTTGCTTTTTAGTTCAGTTTTCAGTGACTTTTTTCTTATTTTTGTTATATATATTTTTTCTTGTCAAATGCTTATTATATTTGTTGCGCTGCCTCTAGTGTGTATATGTTTTTAATGTTAGTGAGTCCTATTGCTCGTTATTAAAATCGATTCCATTTTTCTACTTTGACTTTGTATCCAAGTCCTTTTTATCCTATTTGATGTGTTATTTTATGGTATATTTAGAGTGCTATTATAGGGGATTGTCTTAGTCTTTTATGTGTTCTATATTATCTTTATCCCCCAGCACCACCAGTTTCCCTTAGTTATTACAATATAGATTATCCTTTTTATTTTCATTAGGATATTCTTATTTTTTTATGGGACTGGTTCAGCCACTAGTGTATATACAGTGTGAGCAACTACCTTTTTGTGTGTGTCTGATCTATATATATTAGTTTAGCCCTTTGTGAGCCTTATTTGCTCAATTCCACTGTGTCACTGTTTTTCAGCCCATTGTAGCAGTCGTACATAAAACTGCGCCTAATCCGAGAGACAAATGATATTTGGTGTATTTATAGGGTGTGTATATCTTTATTTATATAGCGCCATCCAGGAACATAGCGCGTCACAGCCGTAATACAGGAGACATAATATAACACATATTTGGAGTAAGCACTTGAGACATAAAAGTAACATTAGGAAAGAGAGTCCCTGCCCCGAAGAGCTTACAATCTAACTGTTAACCCCTTTAATGCATTCCTTTACAAATTCAATTTGTTAAATAATTTTCTACCATAGAAACTCTATTTGCCGGTATTAGGCTTTGCAGGGCCCAAGGCGGCGCGCTGGCAGCGGGGCTCCCCCTGTTAACAAAAAGTTAAGGGGATTTACCTTGAAGAGCAGCCATCCTCCGGCTGCATTGCGGCGTCATTTGACATTACGTTGCCATGACAATACGCTGCATCAAGAGGTGGCGCACTCCAGAGGAAGTAAGATCCCTCTCTCAAATAAATAAAACCACACAGACACACCTACTTCTCGGCGAGAAGCGGTCCTGCTGGTGCGGGGGGCCCACGCTCCCTCTTCCAGCTCCCCCCTCTGGTCGGGTGGACATTGGATCCTGGCACCGACAGGAGGGAGGGAGGGAGCACGGGGCCCCCGAAGGTGTGGGGCGCAAGGCGGCCTCGTTGCTCGCCTTGCCCTAAGGCCGGCCTAGCACAACCCTATACCCTCCACACACCATTTCATCATTAGTGATGACTAACACAGATTTCTAGGAGTTTACACTAATTTGCTATCGCTAGTGTTATTTAACACTGTGTAAATGTAATTCCTGATATGTAAATAAATCATTCTTACTGAATACGACAGTAATTGTAAAAATCATCGCTGCAATCCCGATTTTAACGCAGCAATATCGACCTTTAGTGAATTTAGGCCTCTGGATCTTATCTGCCTCCTATATACATGGGAACATGTTTGCCACCCTGTGGACAAACTGTAACCAGCAAATGTCACAAGCCAAATACTCACATTCGTTTAAGTCACACAGAAGACAGTGTGATTAGATGTCTAGTCCAGTGATGGGTCTTTCCCAAACCAAAGGGAGGGCAGAACTTTCCCCATATGTAATATAGTTAGAAGCACGGTAAGGCACAGTTAATGATGTATCAATTCCCATTCACTTCAATACCCTATTGAATTAGGACCTATGTGGGAGACATTTAGCACTGTATTTACCAAGTGATGCTATGCCATATGTTATTCACTTGACTCGGCCGTAAGGTGTCTTCTGGTACGGGAAGGTGTCTAAAAGCATAGCACTGCTTAGTAATTGTGGGAGTTTGAGTAGTTATGTGGTTGTACCGGGGTGAGGGCTGCGTGTAGGGGATCATTAACTCAAGTCTCCTTGTTTCAAGTTGGGCAAGATAATTACACCATATTTATCAAAGAAAAAAAACTTCCAAGGGGATGATGAATGAAGGAAATTTGGAAATAAACCAATCAAATTGCGTCATGTGTATCTTTCTTCTTTTAGCGTCAACGTTTCATGGTCTTTGCATCAAGTTTAGCGACGTGTGCATCAGTCATTGGCTGAGACTCTGATTGAGCCACCTGTGCTGAAGCCGGATATCCTTCAAACCGAACCTGTTGGGGGGGGGGGGGAGGGGGCGCGAGGACTAGGGTTGAGCACCCCTGGGTGACATCATTGTCCTTTCATCTGCTTGACATACACTGGCGACACACTTTATTCGAGCTTGGCTAGTCCCACGAATTCGGGTATACCCGGGTGTATTGAGGTTTGTGACTGTTTTCTGCCCGAGTACATTGAGTTATTTTCCAAGCAGGGATTGAAGCATTTTATTCCCGCTGGCTGCAATACTGCACAGTATATATATATAAACTGCATTACAATTTATGAATTTATGCCATCTGGTAGACACGCGAAGCATTGCAGCCTATTAAATCCTATTCATTATCATTTAACAGATCAGCCGCCCATCAGCCAGGCATGAACCCAGGCTGGGAAGGCAAATGCAACGGGGCTTGTCAGAGGTTAGGAGTGGCGCATTCCAGGTATCTGCCAGGTACATACCGGGTATTTGCTCGAATAAAGTGTGTCGGTGCAGTAATGATGTCACTTGACAAAGTTAATTAACCCCCGATGACCAAAAAAAACAGCCACATATTGGTTTCTCACCCCCAAATCATCCTCTATGGGACAATTGGAGGCTAATTATCACCCAAATATAATTATAATATATGTCAGAGATCACCCATGGCAGATATTCCTAAGCAGTACTAACATTGACGTGGAAAACATTTGTGCACATTTACATAATATGTTAAAAAAAAGTAAGGAAAATGTCAAAAACAATCTCCAAGTCCTACTCTTTTACTAACATCATTTGCCTAAAAACAGGGATATTTACAACGTTTGGTGGTTTTCACAGCAATTCTCATGAAATTTGGTGTTCATTGAGGCAGATTTTACAAAGTTTGATAGATGTACTTTTAACAACACAGATCAAAAACGTTTTAAAAGTTTGTTTCGGAAAAAAAAAGAAGATGCAAAATTCAACTGGTTGCCATAGTACAATTTGTAGTACAAATGTTTGGGGAGCTCTGTTCATCGGTAACAAACTGGGGAACCGCCTGCAATTACAACAGCTTTGCTGAGAGCTAGTTCTCCTGGTCCATCCCTATGTATTGGAGGCGATGCTTTCTAGGATAGTTCTGATAAGCAATCAAAGGGACAGAAGATATTCCTAAACCCATCCGGGTTTGGGAGAGCTGTGGGTGGGTAATCTGAAAAAAATAGAACTTTTATTTAAATAAATGCAAAAAAAATCCTTAAGTGAGGGATATATCAAAGTAAAGAAAGCGTGAAGAGAAGTTTTTTAGATTAATTGCTCCTTTTTTCGGTTTGCGTGAAATGCAAGATAGTGGTGTTTTTTTTTTACATTTGACGCATATTGTTGTCATGTAAAGTTTACGCCAGCTAAAATCTAATATTTTTTGGATGCAAATACAAGATGAAAGAGACATCGAATGTGCTACATCTCATTATAATCTGCACATCATGTAACTCCTCCCCAACTCCTCCTTTTAATACTCCCCAAGTTGCAAGATGACACAGCACAAAACTTTGAGGAACGACCCCCATTGTATTTTACATACAGTACACGTCAAATAAACATTCTCCTACACTACATGAGGACCGATTTTGACTGAGCCTAGCATTAAAGACTAAGCGCTACAGATATATATGGAAACAAGAAGAGGAAATCGCTCTCTGAAAGCACTTCCCGCCCAAGCAAATGTGCTTTAAATAACACACTTTAACTTCCATCACACTCCACCCCACAAGCAAAAAGAGTTGCCAAAATCAAGCGCCCCCCCAAAGACAAAAACTTCTGGACGTACCACTGATGGGATTTGTTAGCGGTCTGTGCTGAGGTGGAAATCGTCCAGTGATTGCTTCTGCCACTCTGTGCTGAAGAAACTTCTGCAATACTCCATTACAATGCACTCACAGGCAGGGAACTTTATGAAGCGATACGTAAGTGCCATTATCACAGCCTGAACTAGTTCCCTGCAGATTGCCATAGAGCCGCAGAAACAGCTTGCCATGCTTCTCATCACCACAACACTAGGAGGGATGAGCACTTATACTCCTAACACACATGCTAGCTGTGTAGGGCCTGGAGGGGTATATACTAACATTCAAATATCCATTGCAGCTGTTGTTATTAATGAGTATTGATCACAATATATTAAGACAAACATCTCTTTTTCATTTCCAACCTGTTTCTTTCCACCGATCAGTTCTTATTTAATCAAGAAATGAAACATTTGCCAAGTCCATACGAGCATGATAAGATTCTTATAAACATTCTTTCATATCTCCCTGAAATAATTTGAAGAGAATTTATCTACCTAGATTTAAAATAAAGAAGGATGACTTATTTATTGCATATTATATCCATGATAGAATAATATTGGATATTAGGTATCAACGTCTCCAGGCTGCAAAACGGTGGCAAAAATCTGCCCCATATTTATAATACTAGCTGAAAGCACTCGGCGTTTCTCAGTAATTCTACGAAACCAAAAAATGCTGACATTTATAAATGGATAATTTAATTTGTTAGTTTCTTTTTTTTTTTTTCAACTTTGAATTTTTATTGGAAAGTACAAATACAGCCAATGTACCACAGCCCAGTATAACATTTCCAGTTTTGTCAAACACATGTAATGACGCTTCGAAGACACATCCACATAACACTTTACAAACAAGACCAGACGAACTTGACAAGGGGACAGGGAAAGAGGTTAGGGAGGGGGGGTGGGGGGAGGGAGGTGGTTGGTTGTCAGGCTCTGTTGCGGTTTTTTAGATATCTCTTGTTCAACTTTTTAGGCAATAGCTAAGGGTTTTATCTGGGTCAGGTTCTTCTGAGGTTTCTTTCTTTTTTTGTTTTTCCCTAATCTAGGACTACATGAAGGTCTGCTAACTGTGCGTCGCTGAGTCGTGTTGTCTAATCTGCCCTTAAAGGAGAACGCACCTAGTATAATTAGTGCAAGATTGTGGTGGCGTCCACTCCGGGATGTCTACCTGGGTCAACCATGGTTCCCAGACCTTTAGAAAATTTGTGCCGGAGTCATTAACTAAACTCGTTAATTGTTCCATCCGGCAGACATGCCAAATTCTGTTTTTGATCTTAGGGATAATTGGGATCTCCTGCTGTTTCCATAATGCTGCGATCTCACATCTTGTGGCTGTAGCAAAATGCGCGATTAATTTATGCATTTGACAGACCCTGGATCCGCCTGCCCAACAGGAACAGCCACGGGTCCAGGGGTCCAGGGTCCAGGGGGATCTCCAAATCGAGAATCCGCTGAATCCAATCTCTGATTTGTTCCCAAATAGGGGCCACCTTAGTGCAAGACCACAGCATATGTCAGAGGTCTGCTGCCTCCCCACACTGTTTAGGGCAGAGAGGGGAGTAGCCTTTTACAAATTTCGCTAAGCGCGTCGGAGTGTAATACCACCTCATAAGGACTTTATATGCGTTCTCCTTTAATGTGGTGCAGATTGAGCTTTTCGCCGCCGCCTGTATTATTCTGTCCCATTCGTCGTCCTCTAAAGTCTCCCCTTGGTCTGATTCCCAGTGTCTCATGTAACTCAGTCTGTTGTCAATGGGCGACTTCTGGCAGATCACTTCCCTGTACATTCTAGATGTGAGTCCCCTTGTGTCCGTATCTCTGGAACACAGCTGCTCAAAATTTGTTCGCGCCAGTCGAATTGGCGTTTTATTGTAGAAATCTCTGATCTGGAGGTACCTAAAAAATTTGCTGTTTGGGATATTCTTAGAGGATTTAATTTGGTCAAATGTTTGTATGGTCGTTATGCCCTCCAGATCTTTTAGACGGGAGAACCCCTTCTGAGTCCATATCAAGAAATTTTTGCTATTCAGGCCCGTAGCAAAGTCTGAGTTGCCCACTATTGGTGTCATTAATGATGTTTTGGTAGTCAAATTACATTTGAATTTCGTGGCCTCCCAAACTTTTAATGAATTGACCATGGTCTGCAGCGGAGTGTTCATCTTGCGTACCCCTTCTCTGGGTAGCCAGATTAAATTTCGGATTTCAATTGGTGCACAGCATTTCTTCTCCAACTCAACCCATCTCCGTAGGCTTGGGTCTGTGTGCCATTGGAAAATCTGCCCTAATTGGGCTGCTTTATAGTAGGCCTGCAAGCAAGGCACCGCTAACCCTCCGCATAATGTGGGACGTTTTAAGATTCCTTTAGCAATTCTTGGGTTTTTCCCGTTCCAAATAAATTTCATAATTTTTGACTGGAGGGAGAGGATGTCCGCCTGCACCAAAGGGATAGGGAGACTCTGGAAAAGATATAGCATCTTTGGGAGGAGATTCATTTTCACGCTATGTATCCTCCCAATCCATGAGATGCTCCCCTTCATCCAGGTTCGGAGATCCTCCCCCAGCGTCTTTATGATCTTGGGGAAATTTGCTTTATATAAAGTTTTGTACTCCCTTTTGAGATAAACCCCTAAATATTTGATAGCGGAGGGTTGCCATTTGAACTGAAAATTGAGGTCAATCAGTTTTTCTACTTCTTTTGGTAAGTTGATATTGAGGGCTTCTGATTTAGACTGATTGATCTTAAATCCCGATATTTGGTTAAATTTGCCCAGTATGTTGAATACATTTGGGAGAGACGTGAGAGGTTTGGCTAATGTGAGAATGACATCGTCCGCATATAGAGCGGCTTTGTGCATTTGGTCTCCCACTGGGATACCAGAGATATCTGGGTTATTTCTGATGTGTGCCGCCAAAGGCTCTATACATAAGGCGAACAGTAGTGGCGACAGCGGGCATCCTTGACGTGTTCCGCTTTTGATTTCAAACTGTTCTGAGGGGAAACCTTGATATCTCACTCTTGCTGTTGGGTTTTTATTCAACGCCAGGATGGCCTGCAGGAGGCGTCCCTCAAAGCCAAATGCTCTCAGTGTTTCCGATAGGTAGGGCCAGTCTATTCTATCGAAGGCTTTCTCAGCGTCCAGACTTAACACCATGGAGTGAATTTTTTCTTTTTGGGCCAGATCAATTAGGTCAATAATTCTCCTGGTGTTATCTGCCGCTTGTCTACCTCCGATAAACCCTACTTGATCCGTGTGAATTAACCCGGGAAGAACACTACCCACCCTGTTGGCTATAAGTTTAGAGTATATTTTGAGGTCCGAGTTAATCAGTGAAATGGGCCGGTAGCTCTTACAGTCTGCCAGGTCCTTTCCGGGTTTATGGATCACCGATATTGAGGCTTGGAGCATTTGTGCTGGGAATGAGGCCCCTGCTAAGATTTCATTGAATAACTTTAACATAATTTGTTAGTTTCTTAATGAAATATGTTTCATGTATTTTTATTCTAATGCTGTGGGGTAAAATATATATTTTGGTTTCTGCAGTAGGGGAAAAACATTGGCATTACAATTTAAAGCTGTAATTTAATTAAAAATATATATATAAATCTACATTTTTTAAAATATTTAACTAATAATGGTTCATTGGTTGTTAAAGTTTTCCATCTGAGATGCATCAGGACTTGTTTCTCTCATCATTTCATTGCAAAGTCAATTGCACTGATCTCGATGAGGTGTGGGCAAGCCAAGTTCAATGAGATTCCATTCTCTGATGTGATGGGATCATGTAATTTATGATGTCATATGTGATGTCAGAGATGTCACATGATGACATCAGCAAAGCATGGGGGGGGGGAAGTAAGGTTGCTTTTCACTGTGACTGAAATTTTCAGACTTATAAAGGGTTTGCTTATGTAACGCTTTTATCCCATCCCCTCTTAAGTGAGATGGGGTGGGGGGGGGGGGGTACTCTCCTTCTCTGGTTACTTCAGGTGTAATGGTGCTGCAACCTGCTGGTAACAGGAGGGCTGAGGGCTCCGCGGTGGTGTGGGGAGAACCAGGACAGGGGACAGATTACCTTTGTTTCTCCAGATGGTGAAGTGCCTCAAGCCAGTAAGGATCCTCTGGGGTCTTCAGGGGATAGACCCTCACTGACACTCCTCATACACAGAGACATGAATCCACACAGCAATGTCTTTTCTTGGTGGCTTTATTGCAGATAGCTCCAGCACAGAGAAAACAGTCTTTCATGATCAGTCCCTTCTCTACCTAGCTCAGAGCCCTGACTAATAGCATGATATTCTTCCCCCCCTTCCTCTCAGCTTGGGGGGGGGGAGGGGGAAGGAGGGAGAGACAGGTTTCTTCATGTGTTGTCTCCTCTCTCTCTCAGCTCACTCTTCACACTAACTAACTGAATAACTGACACACTAATTTAGGAGGTATGTACCAATTTGAACATCTCAGGGGAGTGTCTCTAACTCTGACTCATTACAAGCCAAAGCCGGATACAGATTGGCCCACACACAGCAGGGGGCGTTCCAACCAATATCCACCCCTTTGATTGACAACTTCAGAGTTGCAAGGCCCACCCTCGAATATTGCTACAACATTCAAGGCTGAAATACACATAGAGGCCTACTGAAGGAATTAACCTTTCCACTGCCTGCACTAACAGGACTGACAGAGGAAAAGCCCAGAAAAAAGAAGTAACTGCCAGGAGGCTATGTTACATTTACAAACCTTAACTACACTTTAACAAAGTTTTTTTTAATTAAATATTTATGTAGGTGTATCTGTCTGTGTGTACAGTATGGTGTGCCTGTGCATGTGTATATATGTATGGTAATAAAAGAGCCTGTGTGTCTGTCTGTAACAGTCATAGCTCCAAGACAAAATAAATTATATATAAACAACAGACAGTTGTTTCGACATAACAAGCAAACAAGTGCAATTACTGAATTTGGAAATATTTTGTGCCAAAAAAGCAGCATAGTACAGAGGCCCCAATGTTTTATATGACAGCAGAAAGAAAAAAGCAAGTTTGTGCTGTTTCATTTTGAGAAGTAGAAGCCAATGAAAAGGCTCTTCTAGTTTTATAAAAGACATCACAACAAATGACATCATTACTTATGTGCAAAATCATATTTCTGTCCTCCACACTGCAAGGTTAATTTCAATTGTTAAGTGCGACGTGCTCATCTCGAATCAGGAGGCGGACCCGCAGGGCTGAGGTTGGAATGCAGAATAACCGACCAGAGCTTGGGAACAGAGTCCTGTAAGAGTATCCATAGTCATTAAGCAGACAGTGGTCAGGGCTGGCGGCAGTGGGGCAGAGTCCAGGCAACAGGCAAAATGTCAGGGCAGGCGGCAGAGGTGCAGAGTCCAGGCGACCGGCAAAGGGCAGGTGGAAGGCAGTGAGGTCGGGGTCACAGTCCGGGGTAAGCAACAGGGATTCCAAATAGGCGAAAGGTTAATGCGTGACAGCTTGACAGTGAAGATCAAACGGAGCTGCAGCAAACAGAACTTTGCTTGGCGACTCCCACCAGGAACTGCAGCCTTATAAAGCAGGCTGCCAGTACCCAAAATGGCCACAGTGAGCAGAAAGGGCAGGAGAGACAGAAAACCTGGACCATAGTGAAAACCCAGCACGGATCGAGCAGAATCCTTACATTAGCAAGTAAGCAAAAACATTGACAACTGTAGCCAAAATTGAGTCGGGGTTAGAGATAGGGGCAAGTTCTTCGCCAGGATTTATATTCACAGAAACAAGGCATTTTTTGCAATATGTTTTCTTCTTCAAATACTCAAATTTGAAATGAGAGAATATTTTGATAACTTGTAACAAAACAAACAAAAACAAGAAGAAAAAGTAGAAAACAGAAGAATATTCAAAGACATTTGGAATGTGAAAAGAAAGTGGAGTCAAGATTGAAAACAGCAGAATATTTGAAAATGGAAAAAATTTGAGAATTTTTAAAATATCTGAAACCAATATTCAAATATTGTCTTCAGCAAAGAAGTTAACAAAATCTGATTTCTGTTGGATTTAACCTAGAAAGTAAAATAGCATAATTAATTGAAACAAACTATGATAACTCCCATTCTAAAATTGAATTGAGCAACTCCTCTTTTAAAGGAGCAATTCATGCAATATCCTACGTGTGTTTAAAAAAAAAAATCAACTTTTAATGCCATTTTGTATGAGTTTTAATATATTAAGCATCCCCTCTTGATTTCTATAGCAGGTTTTAGCACATCTCCTCAGCAGTGCAGATCTTTGCAACACTTTTCTGTTTGAGATAATTTGTTGCTATTGTTCCGAGCAGTTTGAGCTGCAAATTGTAACAATAGATAATGTTACCATAGTAATATGTGAGTACAGTGTAGCCGCTGAGTTACACTGACTGAAGGATTGAGTGAACCCTGGAAGCAGGATCGTTGCTGTTCGATCACGAAATAATGAACTGATCGGCAGCTGCATATATTAAAACTTTTTTTTTTTAAGTGCCACTTGGATTGTCTCTTAATTGTTCCAAAAAAAACCCCCAACTAATTCAGTGACACAAATACCAGATTTCAGGCCACGCATCCTAATATATTGATGCTTTATGTCAATTTAATGCCACAAATGCAGGACGCTATATTTGCATCACCTGAAACATATCCCACCAAATGTATAATAGCCATAAGGCTCCGGCCCCGGTGGTCATGGCTGCATGAGCGCCGGAGCGTCTGGCGGCGCGGGCACCCGTTTCAGCTGCGACCTGTGGCCTGCGGCTGCACTTGTAGTGCAGACCAGGTGATCCAAGAGGGGAGGGTGTCTTTTGGACAAGGCGGTCGCGCATCGCGCCTTGTGCGTGCACACACACGCTGATTGCGGCCTGCTACTTAAAGGGCTGTGCTCTGGTGTGTGGCGTGCATGCCGCAGCGGCCACTGGGGACCTACTGTGAGGATTCAGGGGTCACGGCGGTCGCAGCGTGACCCCCCCTCACCTCTTTTTGCTCCCGCTACTGTGGGGCTCCTCCCTCGCCGCTCCCGCCCAGCCCCCCCGTGGTTGGGGGGCTTCCCCATCGTTCCCGGCGGGCGGCCGCTGCTCCATGGGCAGCTGGTGCTAAGCCGGCTGCCATTGCCTCTGCGCCTCCCCTCGTTACAGAGCGTGCGCCGGACCAAGATAATTTATTCACTGCTCTTGCAGTGAAGCTACGCCCTCTGCCCATGCGCTGGCTATAACAACCCCAAAGCTTCCCACCTGGCTGCCTATCATAGGAACCAATCCAGCACAGCTCCTCATGCTCCTCCAGGCCTGCTTCCGCTTCCTATTGGTCAGCTGCATTATATAGTACCTGTCTTACCTCTTTCACATTGCTCGACATAGTATCTCTTTGTGGATGTCTATTCTGGCTCTCTCTTGTCTTCGCTTACTCAGGTTACGACGCGGCTTGGCGGACTACACTCTTTGGCTCTCGACCCCGGCTCCCTCTCGACTACGCGGCTTCTCACGTCCCTCAATCTCAGCTCGGACCCCGACCTTCCGGATCTCTCCTCTCCCAGACCTTGGCTAACGGCAACTACTACGTCTCTTCTTTTACCGGTACCAGCAAGTATTGCTACAGCTATTTCCACCTGGCCTGGCAACGCCAAAACACCACACTCCGGACACGCTCCTTCTGCTGCGGGTGCGTGCACATATACGTCCCCACCTCAGTATAAGGGACGGGTCTGGTCTGCGGGCAGCACCGGCGTAACACCTACTCTTAAGTGTATAACCTGCGCTTTTCTTCTGTGAATGTTTGTCTTCCTGCTTTGCACCTATTATGACATTACTCTTTCTAAATAAACACTCCCCTCCTTCTAGATTGCATGCTCATTGGGAAAGGCACTGCCTTCCTATTGTCTCATTTTGTACTGCGCAGCAGAATATGTTGCAGCCATACAAATAAAATATAATTATAACAGGGGTCCTTCAAGGGATCCAAAGATGGCGAGCGCACGCCACTCCTTTCAAATTGGTGGTTGGTGCTCTAGCAGGAAAGCGAGAATCCCAGTAGAAATCTCTCCATAGACTTCAATAGAAAACAGTATCCGGTGGCACTCAACAACTGTATGTGTTTACCTCTGAAGGGATTTCCCCAAAACGTTGTGCATTATGTCTGCACCATTAAAAAGTCATTAAATATCTATTTGACTTTTGTCAGAGTTTGTGAGTGCCACAGGATTATGTTTTATATTAATAACATGGATCCAGCACTGAAACAGTTAAGTTTAGGCGATTATAGTGCTGATGTCAGTTGACCTTCAGTCTAACACACAGATTAGTCTTAATTTCTGTTCCACTGTAATGACAGAGAAGGGTTTTTTTATCTAATAACAGTATGAGGTGTCTTTAGTGGAAGTAATGAAGAGTCACATTAATAATCTTTTAGGTTAAGTGACTCCACCATTACACACACATGTACTGAAGCTCTCAGGTTCGCATGCTGCCTCTACCTGACCTGCTTTATCCCAATCATCAGCACAGCCGGGCAGGAGAGACGAGCTGCTGAGAGAGAACTTTTTACCAAAATGTTAATGTGACACCAATCTCTTTGTTCTACATTACTGTACAGGGGAGAGAAAAAAACACATTGTGCATTTTATAGCAGGTCTTTTATACAATCTTATTTTCTGAACAATCCAATATTAAACTATTAAATATACAGTCAGTTGTCCCTAAACTCTGTATGATTTCAGTCATTTCTGACTATTTTCTGGCACATTTTTTGGCAAAGTTAAGATTGTGCGTGCGATTACCAACTCCATATCAGTGATTGAAGTGTTATTGTTACTAGGGTGTGCCGAGTGCCACAAGTTTGTTTTTCTTTATCTACTTACAATTCCACTTTAGATTTATTATTGAAATCATTTCCTTCTTCCTATTTTGACAGCTTAAATGTTAGTTTAACTTCTTCTAAAATACAATGTTTAAAAAAACTATAGATCTTTCTTAAACCAGGCACGGCACTGCTGCTTGTTTTTAGGCCACTTTTATCACTGCTCAACATGAAAAGAAAATTACTTTTGTGAAAGAAAAATAAAGAGAAAGCAATGACAGTATATCTCTGCTGATAGAATAGGGTTCGGGATTGTTGAGGGATGGTCTTAGATAGGAAAGGAAGACCTGAAGAGAATTATGTATTGACACAAGTGGTATTAGTTCTTTGCTCTCACATAGCAAGGTTTGTACAGTATATAGGTGCTCAAGAACAAACAAGAAAAAATATGCTCAAAGGCTATTCAATAAAACATGCCGAAATACAGCCGCGGCCCCTTTTATTCTCCAACATCTCTGAATTTTTTCGGGGATTTTTTCCGAATGCCACGCACTTCACCGCATTCATACCGCATTCACGTTCATGCATTCAATATTCCGAGCGCTACAATACCGGAACATATTCCGTAAAAAAATAAATACTGCACCTGCCCGCGGTTATCAGAGTTGCGCCGAAATGGCCGCGTTAGGATAAAGGCGGCCGCAGCTGTAGTGGCTCCCATTTGGTTGAAGTGAATAGATCAATGTATCAAATGAGTCTTACACATAATAACCAATGAGATATGGAATTGACAAATGGGTTTTAGGTTCTCACTTCTACAAACACGGTCTTCAACCAATTTTAACTTTGTAAGTGATCTTCAGTAAGACACCATTTTGAAAATAAGCCATTAGGCTAAAAGTTTATAGTACTCACTTATTATTCACACCCACCAAGGGGATGCTAGTTTCAGTGTGATCAGACGCAAGTAAAGTCCACAGATTCAAAAACGTTGAAGCAGCGCACAGTCAAATGGAGAAAGGGTCAAAATTAATTAAAAATATATACATTTTATTTATGCCATGGATAAAAAAGAGGCACAAACCCCTGCAACGTGTTTTGCACCAGTTGGTGCTTTATCTTTGATGTCAGGTTTAAGCCTGATAATTAGCATTTGATTGAGAGTTCTGCAATTTTTGTACACAAGTATGAGCTCTCAGTGAGAAGTAGACTTTAGCATTCTGTGAGTGACAGTGATGCTACATGACGGATATGTGCAAAGGTGGCTACTGTGTAACAGAATTTTCAGTTCCTTTGAGAAGAGTTACATGATGTAATAGTAAAACTTATAACAGACAAACCACCTGACAAAAAAGTGGTTGTAAAAACATTTGTATTGCTAAGTTCTTGAGTCATTCAATAGCCACACCGTGGCCAGGAACAAAAATATTCACTGTGCCATTTGCCAGAAACATACTGAATTGAAGTGTCAATAAATAAAACTCTACAAACTGCACCGTAGGAATGGGGTATGGTGTCAGACCCAACAGGATCATAACCCACACAACATCTGTTATTTATAACAGCAGTTCTAGCAGTGTGAACTAAACCAGCGGATCGATAGCACCACTGTCACAGCATACGTGTGATCTCTACTTCTCACTGAGTGCTCATACCTGTACAAATCACTTTACACTCTTCTGGGATAGAGAACCATATGTAGTAAGCAGTCTTCTGCCACGAGGCACCTTCTGGCATAGGAAGCCACCTTACAGTTCATTTATTTGAATAGGCTGTAATGTATTTCAGCACCAAAGCTGCATTAATGCAGAACAATGCTAAGTAAATATGGCCCACTGTCTTTATCCTTTATTAGATTAGAAGTACTAACTTAAGTTACCAGGTCACTTTGTTATATTACTTTCTCTCTGCATCTGCTTTGTTTGCTGTGCATCACCTTGTTTTTACTTGTGTGTGTCAGAAAACATGTGTTTTATTTAATCTCACTTAGCCTCAGTAACTAATAGCCCTCAGTACATATTAATTTGTGCTTAAAGTCCTTCTAAGGTTACAATCCATATCGAAGCTAAACAATCTAGATATCCCTTGGAGATATGCTAATATAGTGACTGATTTAGCTCACTCTACTGGAACTGCTGCTCAGAAAAGCAGTGGTGGTGAGTTCTAGTCCTGGTTGGTCTGACACCAATACACCATTCCAGTCACTAGGTGTCTTAGGTTTGTCAACTCAATATAGTTGTTATGGACAGCCTTCCAGGGAGTGTGCAGGGGTTCTCCATTTGTAGCACGTGTCTCTCCCTGAGTTATTTGGATGGAGGTTTCAAGGGATAGGTTCAAACATTCAAACTGCCATATTTATAGTCCATAGAAAATAACTTTGAAGTGCAAAACTTTGGGGGTGCTCCAAAAGTTCAAAACATGAGCATATGTACAAACATTCTTTACTCCTTCAGCCTCATGTTGGGCGCCAAAAATGTAACACCCCTATTTCCCCCCCACCCCCCTGGCATGAAGGTTAGGGTTTACAGTCAAAAATAGAACAACAGAATATACTGTATTACTGCTGCCCCTTTAAGCAGCGTTTATGCTTTCAGGTGTATGGGTGCTGTGCAGTTACATTGGTTCTTCTCAGGGGTGCTCGTGGATCCGGGCTGGCTCTTGACAAGGAGTGCAGAAAAAGGAAAAGGGCATCAGGAACTTTTAACTGGTTTATTGCAACATGAACTGGTAGCAGCAACAGGACAGGTTTTCAAGTTAGAAAAGATGGTTTCTTGTTACATGTAGACATGAAACCACATACACTCAGTGTCATCCACCATAAGCTTTGTAGATATAGTGGCTCTGTTTCAAACCTTCCCTCTACTTCCCTGCAATTCTTAACAGCTCTCCCAGGTATCCTGCAAGAATCCAGTCCATACTATGGCAGGATCCTGCTACTGGTATAGTGCAGTATCTCAAGGGCCCCTGTACTAGGAAACATGCCCTAAGATAGAAAACAAGAAAGGTTGTTGCTTACCCTTTTGCAAAATTTAAACATATTTACAGGTGAGATGCCCTTCTCTGGTCCTCCTGGGATCTGAAGAAAAAGGGCCAAACCTGCCTTTATATAACCTAAGGTTAATTACTAATCCACCCCTGTTACTGGGCAGATTAAGGATGGTCTAACAGTTACAACAGGATAACCCCATATCAGGTGACCCTTCTGGAAACATACCCTAAGATAGAAAACAAGAAAGGTTGTTGCTTACCTGTGACGGTAACGGGGTGCCAAGCGAGTAATAAAGGGGTCACCCCCATTAGGCACCCCCTGTAACTGTCTGGGAAGTGAGGGGTTAATCAAAAATGTACCTATAATACATATGTTCCCCTGCTTCACAACCAAAATGAATGTCCCTTTGGTTAGCATGTTCCCACAGTTAGAGGGATTACATGTATTTTTATTCCCCTGCCTCAGGGCAAAATGTGTTCTCTTTGCTGGATGTATATATTGTTCCAATTATAGGTGGTTGCACCTTTACAGTGTATGCACCAACCACATACACTGGGATCAGGTCGGGAGGGAAAGGGTTAATTGTATTTACAGGTTTATGGCCTTTTGTTCCCTTTCCCGCCTTTTCAGTCTCCATTTGCATCCTGTTCCATAGGCTGCCATTGGAGCTCCATACAATCCTATGGAGATTTCACAGATTTCGGCCCGATACCTGAGAAGACCTGCAGGTGGCACCCGAGAGGAGGAGCGGAGCTTCCCCATTGAAAGTGAATGGAGTAAGTTATTTCAATGGGGATTCCTCGAGTCCGACCTCCAGGAACGAGCTGGCAGCCAGCCAGACCGCAAAACCACAAAAGCGGATACAATGTCTATGAAAGAGCTTGATCTCTCAATTGGCGTGGGAACTGGGTTGCGGTCAAGTTCACCACCAATTAACGTGTGAAACTTTTGTTCTAGGGCGACCAGCAATCAAATTATTTTTGCCCCTAGCCCATAGGAACCCCCTCACTCGACCCCAACTGGGTCTGACAGATAATGGCGTTGAGAAAGGGTCGTGCCGGCCATGAGGATCTCACCATTGACCGCAATGGCAGAGAAAAAAAGTGTGGCTTTTAAACACTAAGTGTAAAACATTGTGAACTGAAAACCTATAACTCCGGTTCCGTAGGAACCAGAGGGCTGGGATTTGGCCACACTGTAGTCATCGTAACGGCATGACAGCATGGCAATTCCCAACCCTCTCCCCTCAACTGAACGGAGTGGGGGTTACTGTGAAAAAACGTGGTTTTGCCCATTGACTTCAATGATAGCGGAGGTTCCATTGAATCCTATGGCGGAGCCGGCCCATGCATTCCCTATGGCGGCGCCGGCCCTATTGATTCCAATGGAGGAGTGAGCCACTGAGATTTCTCATAGCCTTTAGCTGCGGAGTCTTCATTGATTCTAATGGTGAAGTTGCTCCATTAAAAGCCTATGGCGGCGGAGCCCATTGAATCCAATGGAAAGAGTGAAATGCAGTGATTTATTTTAGCCAATAGCGGAGAATCCTGCATTAAAGTTAATAGGTGATTTTAACTTGGTTTTGTTATCTCCGCTTCTGGGGGGTCGTGGAGGGCTGATATTTGGCCACTATGGCAAGGGTCCTCCGGCATGAGGACCTGGAAAATTTCAGCCCGCTCAGACCCAAAGAACGGATTATTTTAATATGTGTATAATATTAAAATGTTACTCTGTATCCCTGATATTTCTAAGCCTGCAAAAGCCACTGGCCCAGAAGGAATTTTAATGGCCACAGGGCGTCAGGATGTCTGAGGGAAACCCATTGAACAAAGGCTCCCCCACCCTGATTAGGTATTCTAGGGCGGAGGAGAGCAGGACATGGGTACTTGTGTAAAGTGTTGTGTTTCACACCTCTGGTCGGAGTTTCCCGGGCTAGAATGCCAAATGGCAGACTAGGAGACGCCAAGTTTTCAGTGTGGGGTGCAGGAAATGGGACTTTGACCAGAGGATTGTGCGCATGTGCCAGTTACCTGGGGGCAGGTACCAAAGTGCTTCCCACGTTAGCTGGCACAAGGTAATTGGGTGCAGATAATTGTGAACCAATGTCTGAGGCCC
The DNA here is from genome assembly GCF_040206685.1 of Ascaphus truei. Lineage (NCBI taxonomy): Eukaryota > Metazoa > Chordata > Amphibia > Anura > Ascaphidae > Ascaphus > Ascaphus truei. The sequence continues at coordinate 9,837,890 of NC_134491.1, forward strand.
AATGTTAGGGATAGAGCCAAAATCCATTATAACTGATTGTCAGCTCTATGCCCAAGGTTGTTCATGTTGTTCGTGATTACTTCTACTTGATGCCTGATGAATTGCTAATCCTGTCCTGATTACTTCATTGACCCCTTCCCACGTAAGTGTCCATATTCTGTGTGTTATTTGTACAATCCTGTGTGTTCACCTTATCTCTAAGGAATAAACTTTATTTATCATATCATGGTCACATTCGATTCAACCCAGTGATTTTTGATGTTATATTATAACCCTGCACAAGCTCCCGTGACATTACCCTTTTGCAAAACATAAACATATTTACAGGTGAGATCCCCTCCTCTGTAGGGTGACTGTTACGCCGGTGCTGCCCGCAGACCAGACCCGTCCCCTGAGCTGAAGGGGGAAGTGGTAATACACGCACCCGCAGCAAAGGGAGCGTGTCCGGAGTGTGGTATAAAGTGTTGCCAGGCCAGGTGTAGTAAGGTAGACAATACTTGCCGGTGCCGGTTGTAGAGATAGAGTGAAGAATGCCTTGCCGAGGTCAGGGAGTGGAGAGCGGAGATAGGTCGAAGTGCAAGCCATGTTCAAGGGGTTACCAGAGTGAGCGTTGTCCAAGGAGTGCCGAGATCGAGAGCCAGAGGGGGTAGTCGTACAAGCCGCGTCAGAACCTGTGAAAACACTGAGAGAATCCAGAAGCACTTCCATACAGAGACTATGTCGAGCAAAGACTGAGAGCAGAGAGGAGCTAGATAAAGCAGGAAGGTCCAATTAGGAACGGAGGCGGGACAGGAAGAACTACAGGGAGACACTGCAGATTGGTGCAGGCATAACAGGCCAGGTGAGTCTTGTTGATAACCTGAGTATGCTCGTGTGGTGCGCGGGGGCGGAGCCTGCGGTCCGGGGGACGGGAAGAAGAGTGTGCAGAATGAGCGTGCTCCGTAACGCGTGTACGCGCGTGGACCATGCCAGTGGATGGTGCAGGTGTGCGTGCCCGGGGCTGAGCAGAGGAATCGCCGAGGGGAGTGATCCCGCGATGGCGGCAGGGGCGGGGAGCCACAGAGGTCGGTAAGGCAGGATTGTTTTGTGTGTCCAGGGGCTCCCTAAGGGGAGAGAGTGCTCTGTGTGGGGAGCGCAGAGGATGCCGATTCCTGACAGAACCCCCCTCTTCAGGAACGGCCTCAGGACGGTCCATGAACGGTTTCTCTGGAAACTTTTTCCTGAAGGACTTAAGAAGGGCCGGGGCATGAATGTCCTTTAAAGGTACCCAGGATCTCCTTTCAGGGCCAAAGCCCTTCCACTGCACCAAGAACTGGAGCTGGCCCCTGGATAGGCGAGAATCCAAAAGAGAGTGAACTTCGTACTCCTCGTTATTTTGGACAGTAATGGGGTCTGGTTTACGAGTCTGATCTGGAAAGAAGTGACTGGAGATGAATGGTTTTAAGAGGGACACATGAAAGACATTGGGAATCTTCATACTGGACGGTAGTTGGAGCCGGTATGCCACGGGATTGATTTGTTCACAAATAGGGAAGGGGCCCAGGAACTTAGGTGCCAGTTTAGGAGATGGTACCTTAAGGTGGATATTCTTAGAGGAGAGCCATACCAAATCCCCTGGTTTGTAACTGGGCGCCGAACGACGACGACGATCGGCCTGTAGTTTCGATCTGCGGGAGGAGTCGAGAAGGGTAGACTGAATCCTGGACCATGCGGTTTGGAGGGAAGAAATGCGTTCATCTACGGCTGGTACTCCAGAAGGGATGTTGGGGATGGGAAGACATTGAGGGTGGAACCCATAATTTATAAAGAAGGGCGACTCCCGGGTGGCCTCGTTTTTGGCAGAATTGACGGCATACTCTGCCCAAGAAAGGAGTTGAGCCCAATCATCCTGGAAATCGGATATGAAACATCTCAGGTACTTCTCCAGGGATTGATTGATTCTCTCCGTTTGTCCATTGGACTGTGGATGATAGGCGGAAGAGAAAGAAGAAGAGATGCCCAATCTCTTCGTGAAAGCTCTCCAAAATTTGGATATAAACTGAGAACCTCTGTCAGAAACAATGGACGAAGGGATCCCATGAATCCGGAAAATCTGCTCCGTAAAGATATCAGCAAGGGCGGGGGAGGTGGGTAATCCTTTAAGTGGAATAAAATGGGAAATCTTCGAAAACCTGTCCACGACCACCAAGATAGTGTTCATTCCTCTGGACCTGGGCAACTCCACGATGAAGTCCATCGAAATGTGGGACCAGGGGCGGTCGGGAACTGGAAGAGGTAACAGAAAACCCTGAGGCTTTTGACGGAGACTCTTGCTTTGAGCGCACGTGGGGCAGGCACGGGTAAACTCCAGAATATCTTGAGACATTCTTGGCCACCAGAAATTCTGATGAATGAGATCAGTAGTCTTCTTAAAACCTGGATGACCTGCAGATTTAGAGGAGTGACCCCAAGACAGGACCTCTGGAACAAATTTGGAAGGTACGAAGAGTTTGTTGTCGGGAACGACCAAGTCCTTGGGAATGCGTCTCTGAGAGTGCAAAATCTTGTCAAGTTTCTTGAAAGAAGACGTGGCGAGAATCCTCTCTTGTGGATGGATAGTCTCCAAAGGTTCCTCTAGTCTCTCTTCAGAAGAATGTATTCGGGAGAGTGCGTCTGCCTTTACATTCTTGGTCCCGGGGATATAGGAAAGGTGATAATCGAATCGAGAGAAAAAAAGAGCCCAACGAGCCTGTCGTGGACCAAGGCGTCGAGCGTTTTCTATGTAAAGAAGGTTCTTGTGGTCCGTGAGAATAGTAAACGGCTCTTTCGACCCCTCCAGCAGGTGTCTCCACTCTTGAAGAGCCATCTTCACGGCCAGAAGTTCCCTGTTACCCACGTCATAGTTCCTCTCGGTGGATGAGAATTTCGTGGAAAAATATGCACAGGGATGTAACTTATCTTGAGGCGTGGGTCTCTGAGAAAGAACGGCTCAAGCGCCGCAATCAGAAGCGTCGACCTCCAGGACGAAGGGAAGTTCAATGTTGGGATGACGGAGAATAGGTGCGGATATAAAAGCTTCTTTGAGTGTCTCGAAGGCGGAGATGGCCTCGGATGACCAAGCAGAAGGATCAGCTCCTTTTTTGGTGAGCGCAGTGAGGGGTGCCACAATGGTAGAAAAACTCTGTATAAACTTACGATATTAATTAGCGAACCCTAAAAAACGTTGTATGGCCTTGAGAGAATTGGGTCTTGGCCATTCAGTGACTGCTTGAAGTTTACCGGAGTCCATCATAAACCCCTCATCGGAAATGATGTACCCCATGAACGGAGTAGAGGTCTGATGAAAGGTGCACTTCTCCAGTTTAGTGTACAAATGGTGTTCACGGAGACGGGAAAGGACGTAGGAGGTATGGCGTATATGGTCCTGGGGATCTTTGGAAAAAATCAGGATATCATCCAAGTATACTATAACAAAAATATTGAGTAACTTATGAAAGACGTCGTTGATGAAATCCTGGAAGACAGCGGGAGCATTACATAAGCCGAAAGGCATTACAAGATACTCGTAGTGTCCACTACGCGTGTTGAAGGCCGTTTTCCATTCATCCCCCTTCCTGATGCGCACCAAGTTATAGGCACCACGTAGATCCAACTTGGAAAAAATCTTGGCCCCCTGTAATTTTTCAAATAGTTCGGTAATAAGGGGAAGGGGGTAACGATTTTTGATAGTTATGTGGTTCAAACCCCTGTAATCGATGCAAGGCCTCAACGACCCGTCCTTTTTCTTGACGAAGAAAAACCCAGCCCCTGCTGGGGAATTGGAGTGACGAATAAAGCCTTTCTTGAGATTCTCCTGGATATATTCATCCATAGCGTGAGATTCTGGTAACGACAAGGGGTAGGTCTTGGACTTGGGTAGGGAGTAACCTGGAACCAGATCGATCGGACAATCATAAGTCCTGTGTGGCAGCAAAAGGTCTGACTGTACCTTATTGAAAACATCCCGGAATTGGTGGTAAACAGAAGGTAGAATAACTTCGGGAACAGAGGTATTGGCCAGCAGTTGATGAGTCTCGCCTGACCTCGGCCTCCAGGAGATGGGAGCAGAGGAAGTGCAGTCAATGAGAGGATTGTTAAGCTGTAGCCAAGGAAGACCAAGGGTGATGGGTATCCCAGGAGCGTGAATGGCATCGAGAACTAAGATCTCCTTGTGCAGATGTGAGGACAGAAGCAAGGGGGCCGTCTCTAAGGAGATGTGGGCTGGGGTAAGAGGACGTCCATCGATACCGATGACTGCGATGGGAACCTTCTTCCTCACGAGCGGTATGCGGTTTAACGTGGCGAATTCAAGGTCCACGAAGTTTCCTCCAGCTCCTGAGTCAATGAAAGCGGCGGTTGAAGTCTGGAACTTATCGCCTGAAAGGGAGACTGGAAATGTAAGTTTCTTAGGGAGTTCACCTTTATGAAGGGGACGTGGAGACATTACACCCAGAGAGAGCCCCTCTGTACTCACTGGGTGTTCCCGTTTCCCGGACGCAGTGGACACTCCCGAACCAGATGCTCCATGGATCCGCAGTAGAAACACAATCCCCGGCGTGGCGGAACTGCCGTATCGGTGTGGCAACTCCAGTGCAGGACGAAGAGGTGTGGTAGCACTTGGAGGAACAGGAGTGCTGCTGGGAGTACTGGAGAACGGAACTTCAAAGTTATGGAAGCGAGTGCGCTGACTCTCTGAGCGGCGTACCTGGATATGTTGATCCACTCGGACGGCCAAATCAATGAGGATAGATAGAATTCTGGCTGGGCCGCAGGGGATTGGTTGAAGGATGCCGGGGGTGGGACTTTGTCAAAACACTGGTTAATGGGTTCAGAATCATTCATATCTGGCTTTTTTTTTCCGATTGGTGAGGTCATCCGACACACACACACACACACACACGCACGCACGCACGCACGCATGCAAGCACGCACACACACACGTAACAAGGACTAATTGTAGTACAGTATAAGTGTAATACAATAAATAAACTGTTATGTAAAAAACGAATCCTGTTATTAGTTCTTACTAGGAATTTATTCCATTTTTTTAAAGAGGTGGGGCTAGGTGCGGGGCTATTTAGCAAGTAGGTTTTTTGGTTGGGTGAGTAGATTTTTTTTTTGGGGTGGGGTGGGTGGGGGGGGAGGGGCATGATTTCTGTTGGCAGCCCTGATGGGGGAGAAGGTAGAGAGAGAATGGGAAGAGGTAGAATGAATAATACAGCATCAATTGTGACACTATTAGATATTTATCATTATAATATTCATTTTTTTAGTAATGTTATTTGTTGTATTAATAATTGTTTTGTGTCCCGGTTTTTCATTTTCAAAATCTGGTCACCCTACTCCTCTGGTCCTCCTGGTCCTCCTGGGATTGAAGGGAGCATATGTCCGGAACACCCCAATATATAAAAGAGAAAAATCTAGTGCAATACAGCCATAACAGTGTAAAATAAAGGGATAGATCTTGGCTCTTACGAAGGACCTACTTACAAGAAGTAGGATATAAACCAGCAATGGCAGAAGACCGTCTGATAGCTAATTCCAGCAGGTAAGTGGGTCGTGGTAAATTGTATTATAATTACCTGTATTGCATGGTCTTTTTTGTAAATCGCGACGTACACTCTTGTGGGTGCTCTGCTACACTTATCTTCACACCCCCTTGTACTGCGCCAGGGAACGCGTTGGCCCACTATAACTAATCATATAAATTGTACGGCTAAGTGCTTTCCTTTTATTTCTCCTCTATTATCTGTTGCCAAATGGAAGGTTTACATCTAAAGAAGGCGTTGCACCTCATAAAGGGGGCTGTATCTCAGGAAGCAGGTGGTCCCGGGACCTGAAACCAACGCGGTTCAGCTCCAGAGACCCCCTGCACATCTACACTATGAATAAAAATGTATTTTAAATGTATTTATTTATATTCATGTATTTATTTATTTATTTAGATTTATTTATTTATTGTGCTGCTGCTGTGTGTGAATTTTTTTTATTGTGGGTAGTGGGTAGTGGGTGTGGGTGTGGTTATTTACACAGGATCCCCCTCCCCCTCCCCACATTTACATACAGTACACTGCACTCACAGAAACACAGGCAGGGAGATTTAACTGACACAATAGGGGGAGGGGGGCTTACACAGATTAGTCAAAGCAGGGAAGTTTAGCAGACACAATAGGGGGAGGGTTTTTTACATAGATTACAGTCAAGGCAGGGAAGTTTAACACACACAATAGGGGGAGGGGGTCTTACACAGATTACAGTCAAGGCAGGGAGGTTTAACACACACATTAAAAATATGTATTTAATGTATTTATTGTTTATTCTGCCTTAAGCCTTCATTGCCTTAGCGGCTATCAGCTATGGTAATGAAGCAGCATTTCTGTATTTTTAATAATATTGTGCAGGAGCAGGGGGTCCCCTGAGCATTAATTTCTGGCTCAGGGAACCCCCTGCTCACTGTACAATATTATTAAAAATACAGAAATGCTGCTTCATTACCATAGCACATAGCCGCAAAGGTAAAGAACGATTCTTTATTGATGTGTGTGTTTTATTCATACTGTAGATGTGCAGAGGGTCTCCGGAGCAGAAACGTTTTGGTTTTAGGTCCGGGGACCCCCTGCTCCCCGAGATACAGGCCCCTTTATGGGGTGCCGGTATCCCTCTGCTTGGTTTACAGGCCGCGGTCACGTGATCGGGACCTTTAAATGCAGAGGGATACCGGCACCTCATAAAGGGGGCTGTATCTCGGGGAGCAGGGGGTCCCCGGACCTGAAACCAACGCGGTTAAGCTCCGGAGACCCCCTGCACATCTACACTATGAATAAAAATGTATTTTAAATAATTTTTAATGTGCCGATGTTTGCGCAGAGAGAGCAGCGGATCTCTCTCTGCTGCAAACACATCTCGCCCCCGCCGGCCTATAGTATCATTGATGTGCATATACAGTACTGTATGTGTATGTTAGGGGTTATAGGGGTTGTTGTTATACAGTATATATATATATATATATATATATACTGCATTACAATTCATGAATTTATGCCATCTGGCGGACACGCGAAGCATTGCAGCCTAGTAAATGCTGAACCATTATCAATTAACACATCAACCGCGCGTCAGCCGGGCATGCGCCTGGCTGGGAGCGCGGCATGCTCCGGGTGAACAGCGTGGCATTCCAGGAACATGCCAGGTAAAAGCCGGTGATTTGTTCGAATAAAAGCTGCCGCTGCTGTAAAGCAAGACATTAGTGTGAAGTCTTATACAAAATAATTTGTCTATTAACTGAATATGTGATGTATGTTATAACTTTTAACTATTTATTTTTTCCAAAGGTGTCCATAAGCAGTGGTTATTGTCAAAATTGCTGTGTAATCTAGAATGGGTTTGCCAGGAAGGGGTGAATTGGGAGTCACCTTTCATTTGTGGGTGTGTCTTGTGCATAGGGTTAAATACAGGACATACATAGTTGCAAAAGCAGTTACATAAGTGAACAGGGTATACATTATATACAAGGCATTTCAAAATGTTAGCAGAATAGTTACAGTGGAGTGTTTGGGTAAAAGCCAGATGGGGATTGGCTAGGGAAATTTGTATGGGTAAAATAATTGCTTAATTGGGGGTGAATATTTTTTCCATGACAGTGGATAGTATTGGAGAAGAGAGATTGGCCTGTAGTTTGAGACAGTGTTTTTTGTCCCCACTTTTGAAGATTGGGACAAACTCTGGCAGTTTTCCAGGTCTTAGGGATATGGCCTGCAGACAGGATAGAATTAACTATGGAAGCAATTAGTTTGGCAATGGCTGGGGCATCAAGTCTTAGGAACTTAGATTGTATCAAAGTCAGGTTCACATTGGCTACTTAGTTTTAATTTAAGGAACATTAATAGGGAATACCTCTGTCTATATGCGGATGCTAAGACAGGAGTAAACACATTGACACAAGAATTTATTCCTAGGTATAAATTATCTCCCTATGAGACACTTATGGGAGGACTTGTGACTATCAGCAGTCCAAAGGAACGAATTAAGAACCATGTTATTGGTAATAAAACAATAAGTCGGATGCAACTAATACATTTTTTGAGTCTTTCTAGGCAAAGTTGAAAGTGCACCTACTCGAGATGGGGTTAATAGTCACATATTTCCTACGCAATCATGCTTTTCATCCCAGGTGAAAAGGCCTAAAGTAACCACCAATACAGCAATTAAAGTGGCAGAGTTCCAGCTCCACCAAAGACCAAAGTCACCTAAAGCACAGCCGCATCAAGTTAACGTCTTGCCGAGTCAAAACTCTAACCGTTAACCAACGAGGAAAATAAGACACCAGGCTAAGGCCCGGTCTTATCCCGAACATTTATTTTCACTTTTCTTCTTTCAAAGACTCAATATTTTTATTTTTAGAGTGTGCTAAGTTAGAAATTTAAGATGTATGTACAATTGAGCCTTGATGGGAGGATTGGTTTCCTGGAAGCGTGGCTTGTGAAAGCTCTTGTATGTATTTTGGCAGTACTCATCACTTTCTATGTATGTGTCATGTGCAGCAAAACTTTGATCCAGAAGTGTGTTGCACCTCCATCGAAAGGAGGGGGTCACCCAGGGGCGTGTGTCAGCCACAAGGAAAGGATCATAAGTCAGCCATTTTGACCATCGCAGACATCGTCTGTTCTGATATTCTGAGTGAATGATGTATGCAATGCGTGCAGGGGTGAGGATCACGCATTCGCTTTCACCGATACCAACCCCCTTCAATTCTCAGTAATAGAATGTTGTGATGATTCTGAAAATATATGATGATAGAGATAGATGCCATTTCCTTTATCTAGCAACTGCATACCCAAAGAAAGGTTGCTTGCATAAAATATGGTTTTTAGTATTATGTGTATAATTTCTGTATTTTTCCATTTTTTAAGGGAACCTCTTTAAAGGGTGTATCACACATTAGGAACAAGAATCAATTTATGGGTCAAGTGTCTCCACCAACCAATGAAACCTGTGTAAATGTATTTTTAGTCAGATAACAATTTACAGGAAGGATGTGGCCTTAATTTTGCAGTTTTTAATTTCATCAGTAAACCAAGAACAGGTTCAGACTAGGCTTATGGCCTTACAAAACAGAATTGCTTTAGACTATGTTTTAGCTTCAAAAGGAGGGGTATGTGCTTTGATTAAAGAAAAATGTTGTTTTTTCAATCAAGATCAGTGTAGCAATGTACAGCATGAACTAGATGAAATACAAGAGATTAAAAAAAAAAGGCTTACAAAGGGAAGTGACAGAATATCACCCTTGGGGTTGGGTAAATGGCTTAGATCACTCGGAGCCAAAACTTTTGAATGCTTTGGTGTGTTTGGGGGTGTTACTTGTTGTCATATATGTGTGTGTCACGTGTTGCAAAGGTATGATCCACAAGTGTGCGACCCCCCCTCCAATCTGATGCCACTCTTTACAGATGCCGGAAACAGCAGTCCCTTGAAGAAAGAAGATGCCGATCACAGTTATTCAATTCATCAAAAGACATATTGGGGCCACAGCGCCTTACGAGACTATGACAGTGAAGGGCACAAGCCCTTGTCCTCTGAGTTATGCCAATGAGCAGTATCAGATGATGGTGCACCCCAGTATACAATACGAGTCTGACTATGTGTCCCTGGACTAACATCATAAACTTAATTCTCAAAAGCATGTTTTAAGAATAAAAAAGGAGGGAACTGACAAAGTGAGAATATGATGTAAGGAGGGGGGGAGGTCTGACATATACAGCACTGGGATCTAAGCCGCCATTTTAAGTCAGTATCCATTTTAGGTTTTGTCTAAATGAAAGGGAATGAGAATGGACGTTTGAAAGAGATTTTTGCTTCCAATTTTTAAAGTGATAATAAGCTGCACAGCTAACTACTAAAAAACCTTGAAGAGAAGCGAAAAGTGCCAATGTTATGAAAATAAGAGACAGATAACACACTGTCTCGCATTCCGAGGGAGGTGCCCATGAAGTCCCGTATGTAGAGGAAAAGTCACCGGCCCGTATAAGGAATATTAGCTGAGTCATTTCATTTCTAATATGAATCCCATAATAATGCGGTTAGTTCGATGTGTTCATGTTCATATTTTGTTTATCTCATATGCTTACGTAGTGACGCACAAGCAACCTCGTTTAGGGGGCGTGGCTTAGTATTTTGTGTATAAATAAGGCCTGTATGCCACCATGCCGTTGGGGGAGTTTTATTTTGAAACTGCCTCCTGCGTGTGCACGTACACCGAAATAAACTTATTTGTTATCTTGCAAATGATTCTCAGATGACTCTTATTTATTCACGCTTTTCACAAGCTACTCACAAAGGACTAAAAGAGCCCAGGATTACTTAGCCGAGGCAGTATCCTGGGAGGACTGTGATCGTGAGTAATTCCCCCCCACCCCCTTTTTGTGTCTTTCTCTGAGTGTTGGATTTAGGTATTATATGTGTTATACTTCCATATAATAAATCCACATTTAATTTGCTTATTTGACTAGTCATCACCTGTGTCTCGTGCAGCCCCTAGGGGCTAGTATAAGCTTGAGTCTACCCTCAAGCACTCTGGTGACATCTTAAAGATCTGGGCACAGATCGGCGACCACTGGGAGTTAGGCAACCCATGTTCCATGAGAATAGGTTGATTGTGGAAATATTGTATTGGGTAATGGTTTGGTGAAAGGTTAAAAATATATTTCTGGATTGGACGTCCAAAAAATGAGCAGAGCAGCTTTGTGACCTTTAAAGTTGTTCCCTCTTTAATGTTCCCAACCTACTGTACTATCTTCCACAACTAAATACCCCAATGAATACAGACATGTGTGTAGGTAAAATGTCTACAGCTCTTATTTACATATAAACCAACAAATTAACCATAAATAACTATGCAGGGTTGGCATCCTTCAAGCCCGCGCCACACCCCACTGCTCTTGCCCCACCTAGTAAATTGTTGATTAGTATCCTGACTGAAATAAACACTTAAACAACCTGAAAGCATGATTACATTTCTCTTAAAACTAACTTATACTTAAAAAAGAAGCACAAATACAAAGTATAACATTTTACACCAACATACCGAAATAAGCCGAGGGTGGGTGGGGGCCATCAGGATGATAGTGTCACGAGGTAAGAGGCCAACCTCCTCTTTCATCTCCTCTACATAATATTCCCCACTAAGCCCAAATTCTTATCCAGGACTAGTCCAACAACTAGCCCACTCACGAGAGGCCCTCTCACGCAAAGGTCATTTATCCTTCTCCAAACTGGTCATCCGTGTTTAAAGAAAAGAAAGAAATTGCCTGACAGTTCTCCAATTTGTTTATACATGTTGTTTCTGTTGCAGAGATGACCAACTCCAGTCCTCAAGGGCCACCAAGTCAGGTTTTAAGGATATTCCTGCTTCAGCACAGGTGACGAAATCAGTGGCTCAGTCAGAAGGACTGAGCCACCTGTGCTGAAGCAGGGATATTCTTAATACCTGGCCTGCTTGTGGCCCTTGAGGACTGGAGTTGGCCACCCCTGATCTATTGCCTATCTAGACTTCCCCACTCTCTATCCACTTATTTTTCAATGCTCTGTTCACAATAGCACATGATATTTTTATGACTTACTGCATCTCAGCAACCTCTCCTACCGAACACACAGCCTGGAAATGGATGCAATAGCTCAGTTTTCTTTTTATGATAGAATATCATCTTAATTGGTGCTTCATAGCCCAAGCAGTGAATTCCTTCATAATTAAGCCTGGGGAATACAGTAATGGTTACTGTTCATAAATGCCTTGCAACATCCAGGCAAGGACGAAACCGTTTGGAGAAGAAAAGCACCACTGTAGATGCAATCACCTTGCACGTCTGCTGCCATTGTTGGCGCGGAGTGAAAGTATTGCTAATTGTCCTGCATTTTAGCTGGGTTTTTACAGCATTATGCAGTACACTGAAGGGTCAATTTGCTGAGTGAATTACTTAGCATGCACACCGTAATACAAGACGCTCTGTACTACTTGACCTCCCAGCATAATAATTGCATCTGTGAAACGCAAACCATTGAATGGCTAGTGAATGAGGGCAGAACAAAACCAGAAAAATGTTCTCTGTTCCCCCCTCCCTTCTAGCTGGGTGTTATCTTTTTTAACTAAGCGAAAATTATTCCCTTTAATGGACGCAGTCACAATTAGATGGCATTTGGTGGAATAAAGGCATTGGGGGCGAGGGATTCTTATGACTAAATCAGACTTCCTTCAGGGACCTGCAAATTACTTTTATTTGAAATGGCGATTACAGCAACAAGGTTTTTTTTCCCTTATAACCGGGGCCAAAGTCTCTGCTTTCACTTAGCTGGCAGCAGCATGGTCCCTGTCTTTTGCCTGATTCTGTCTATTGTAAGGTAATCCCATTACAAAAGTACCTGTTGATTAGTTGGGTAGAGGGAAATGTTCATTTTTAGAGGGAGGAAGGTGTGTGAGCTGTGATACTTACAAACAGTTGATACATCAATATGCAGTTCTACCAAATGTCTCTAGGTTATTGCTCCATATTGAGACTAACAGTATTCAAAATGTTTACTACTAAGTGCAAAAGGGGCAATTTTTCTCTCACAATTTTATTAAATGCACCCAAAAATTCTGAGTTTATTCATCTCCATCTATGTAATTGAGGCATCTTAATGCATAAACCTACAATATTTGTGCTGCTTGATTCTTCCTATAATCACCCTCAAAATAGCAAGCAGATAGGAACCGAGTAAATAAGTGAGCAGTATCTTGATACTGAAAACAAGAGATCATTTTTTTGCATCCGTTTATCAGCAAAAATATGTGCAGTGCTTGAAACAAAGATCACAGTGTCTCAAACCAAATGATCAACTTGGTACAAGAACATTCTCTACTTATTGCCTTTTTGAGGTGTTATCCCATTAAGAAAATATTATTATCAATAAACTATCATTCCTTATTTTTCTGCCTAACACCATACTTAATTAAATGAAATCCTCCAGTTTTTTTTTACATTTTGAAGAACTACTGTATAGATGAACAATTTTGCAGGGTCTCCTAAAATGGCTTAAATTGGAATTTAAGGAAGATGTCTTTATAAGATCAGCTTGTCTAGTGCTTCTATTTTTTCTTTAATGCAGTTGCATGATCTGATTATATATATATATATATATATATATATATATATATATATATATATATATATATATATATATATATAAATAAATATATAATATATATAAATAAATATTTAATATATATAAATATATAATATATAAATATAATAATAATTGATAGGTCTGGTGCTGTGGCCATTAACTTATACAGGTATACTTTACCAGCAGGAATGATGGTACAAAGACGACAGCACTCAAAAGTATAATCCAAAGTAATTGTATTAAAGAAATAAACAGCACAAAATACAACAATTCGATCCGCACGGAGGGATCTTCACCAGGAGGAGGGGGGGGGTGAGGGGGTGCTGTCTTTGTGCCATCATTACTGCTTGTAACGTATACCTATATACTGTATATCTATCTATATATATATATATATATATAATATACTGTAAACAAGCATCAGATTAATTGTCATTCAAACATGCATTTTAACATTGTTATTGTTACAACTCCAGGTGCTCCTATTAGTCCATGTAGGTTGCAAGTTACTCCACTGCTTTCAAAAACCTGCAGTGGCCCTCATGCCACAAAAATTGTAGTGGAGAAAAACAGTGTACTGTACAGCCAAACATGATGATCTGGACTTCAGTTGAAAAATAAGATTTTCTTTTGCCCATGTTAAAATTAGGGGTATAGGCGATCCTGCGCGTTTTGCGCTGCAAGAGGCTTTATCAAGGCGTAACTTCCACTCACACACTATCAGCATATGTAGTCACTTAGCACGTGATGTCATGTGCATGCTATGTTCCTTAAACAGGGAGGACATGTGTAATTGTGCGTGATTATAGCAACGAACCCACACTACGACACAACGCTTCTGTTCATTAAAAACAACAGTGAATCAGTGTAATTCTGCAAAGAGTTCTACAACATGCACGTCCTCCAGCATGTTGTGCAAAAGATACCTACAGGATAAGTAAGGTCACACTATTGAATTATAACTAATACAACATCTGTGCAAAATTACACATAATAGGTTTTCAAGAAAGTTCATCACAGGGATACCTATGCAGTAATTCATACATATTGGCAAAACACAAGCGGACATAAAAAATATATATGACATTGTGGGACAGACACAATAGTTGATAAAACATATGTTAATAATCATAATCCATAAATCAAATGAGAACACAACTATAAACCCTTCAAAAATGTGTGAAGAAATAATAATCATTTTATCAAAAATGATTGAAAACTCATTAAGTCTATACATTTGTTTTGGAACTTTCAGCAAAGAAATTGTGTTAAGATTTTTTTCTGTTTTTTTGTAACATTTTCCCACTTTAAAGACTCTTTTTGCAAGTTGCTACGTATTAAGGATTGTGTTTATCAGTTTCCCCACTAGGAGAAATCATTTTGCAAGTTTTCCGCCAGTGGAGTTATTTTTGTACTATTCACGCATTAAGGACCGTTTTCACACCTTTGTGTACCAGGAGCTACATTTGCAAAGTTTTAGGATTGTGGACTGCTGTACAAAGTTGTCCTGTCAAGAACGTTTTGCAGAAGCGAGTGGGCTCATTTTCCCGCTAAAAGTGAATGTGGTTGTTTTTTTGTGTCATGAAAGGCGTTTTTGCAAAAGTGTGCATGGACGCAACTACTATGGAGAGCCTGCCTACACAAGTGGTGAGAAAGTATGGCCTCACCTGGTCAGTACTGACTAATGAGAATCGAAAAAAAAGATCAAGATCTTCGTAAGAAGGAAAGCACGTGTGGCTAAGTGCGTGACCACACCCTACCTTGTGCCCTGAACTGGACCTTGTGTCTCAACCCAGACTTTAGCACTTAACTACCTCTCTGCTTTTGTTCAAACCCATGTTTTAACAATTTACAATGTCTCTACCTCAACTCAAGATGGAGACTACTGTGCCTGCCTACAGTCACCCATTATGAAGTCCCAGGAGAGGGCTTCGTAATTACCGTTAAAGGAAAGAGTACTTCCAGGCTGCATCCACACTCTATAAACACACAGAAATACGTCGCTGCACCAAACCAACAAACATAGAAGCACAAACTACCTGGGGCAAGGGGGGAAAAACCACAAGAAAACACACAAATAATCAAAAGATTTTAGCAGCCCCCTATAGTTGCACTCGAGGAAGGTGACACAATGAACGTGATGTCACTAGAAATATAAGGCAATGAATAGCCAAATCCTAGTATAGGATACTCTAACAAAAAGGGTCACACTACTATATAAAAAATAACAAAACTTTAATAATCTATACTATAAAAACCGACGAAACACTATAAAAATGCATAAGAGTGCATAAATAAAATCCCCAAATGTGTTGGGTAACGGTACTAAATGAACAGTATGTGTTCCAAACAGCTATAAGGTAATCAAACGCCATATATTAGGCTGCATACTAGATGCTTCAGGTGATCTCAATAGAAATGGGTATTGTGGTGTAGAAATACACCTTATAGAGCCTCTATGGGTAACCACTGTATGTAATAATAAGCTAATTACTTAGGATCCTTAGACCAGCTCCATAAGGTCACAGCAGATAGGTGATCCCAGCAATTGGGTAACCACTGTGTGTAATAATAAGCTTATTCACTTAGGAACCTTAGACCAGCTCAATAGTGTCACAGCAGATAGAGGATCCCAGCAAAGCGCACGACTCAAGCCAAATATCCCCAGTATTACAGATCCCTGCCGCAAGATTAAACATTCAGGCAACGGGAGCGGGAGAAGGAACCCGCGGTGTATTAGTGCACCAAGCAAGGAATGTGTAAATAAACGCAGTATATAATACAACGTGTACTCAATGGGGATATGAAAACAGAATTAAATAAGGTCAGGGTATACAGCAGATCTTAGAGCTGCCCGCATGAAGTTTATGTTGGTCTACCGGAGCATAATGGCATATCCCTGTAACAAATATTCAAAGCGGGTCCCAGTTGGGCGCAATACAACCTGATAGTGTTGAATCTCCTGCAGCCTAAAAGCTCCATATACAATTGGGAGCTGCCGTTACTCCAGGACACAGATCGCGCATGCGTCAGCGTAATGACGTCACGGCGTTTCCCCGACGTACGTTTCACGCGTCATCACGCGCTTTCTCAAGGGGGAGGAGTAAGTAGCGTGTGTAATCAGGTAGTGAGACCCTTTATACCCTCCTTGGAAAAGGACGTATGCCTAATTGATTTAAAGTGGTCTTTGGTCACGGTATATTGATGATGTGCTCCTCTTATGGAGCGGGACTAAAGAACTCCTGATTGAATTCATTAACATACTGAATAACAATACACACAATCTCAGACTTACCTTTGAAATTCAAACTAAGAGTATCAATTTCCTTGATATTACCATCAACAAACAACCTGATGGCAAATTGGAGACTACCATATACCGCAAACCTACCGCGACGAATAGTCTCTTGGCAGCAGACAGCCATAACCCTAGACATCTTATCTCCAATATCCCTACCGGCCAGTTCTTACGCCTGAAACGTAATTGCACAACTACCATAGAGTTTAAAACCCAAGCTAAAGATCTGACTAGACGATTTCTAGACAGAGGATACTCTAAGACATCAGTCAAAAAAGCCTACCATAGGTCACTGGTGACACCTAGACCGAGCCTCCTCATTGATCATCCTCATGTCACTAATAATGACACACAGACAATTCGGTTTGTTGGCACTTACTGCTCTCGGTGGTCAACCATACGCAGTATTCTGAACAAACACTGGCATATATTGCTTCAGGATGAAGACCTAGCAAAGATCCTACAAACTAAACCTAACATGGTTAGTCGCCGAGCGGCTGACTTACGTGACCGCCTAGTCAAAAGCCATTTCCAAGCGAAATCATCTCGCACCTGGCTGGACCATAAACCCAATGGTACATACACATGTGGACGTTGTAAGGCGTGTCCTTCAGTCAAAGTAACCAAGATCTTTACAGACTCTACAGGCACACATGTTTACACCACAAAAGACTTCATCAACTGTCTAACTACAGGTGTGGTGTACCTTATTCAGTGTACTTGTGGTAAACAGTACGTTGGCGAAACCCATAGGGCATTTAAGGTTCGGATCTTGGAGCACCTTGGGTCGGTGCGAAACAAATTGGATACACCAGTGGCGAGGCATGTCAATGATGCACATTCAGGGGATTCTTCCTGCCTTAAGTTCATCGGCATATCACACATACCCTGGGGCCCACGCAAGGGCAACTGGGATATCAAGCTACGCCAACATGAATGCCGTGTGATTCATTGTTTAAACACACTGGCACCCCATGGCCTTAATGAAGGCTTCATTTTTTCCTCATTCCTTTCAGAGGGTTAGAGGGATCCCGGTATACAGATATTTAATTTTTAGCGTAGAAGGAGTCGTTTTGACTTTTTAGGCGGCTCCGCCTAGTGTAGCACATTCCTACACCTCCCATTTTTCATATTCCTGTTAGTCTTCATTTAGGGCCTCCATCATACTCCTTATGTGCATCATTCAGATGCCTCTTAGCCATTAGCGTTTACTGGTGTTTTTGCCTGCTAGGGTCTGACCTTTAGTATTTAGTATTTAGTATATAGTATATATTATGCATTTCCTATCTCAGTGACTGTATCAGTGTCCATTCTCACTGCAGGATTCCCTTACACTTCAATACTCCCCCCCCCCCCCCCGTTTCCCCCGATTCCTTTGTGTTATGTGATGACCACATATGTGTCTGCTATGCCTCTTTAAATCAATTAGGCATACGTCTTTTGTCCCTCCCTTCCAAGGAGGGTATAAAGGGTCTCACTACCCGATTACACACGCTACTTACTCTTCCCCCTTGAGAAAGCGCGTGATGACGCGCGAAACGTACGTCGGGGAAACGCCGTGACGTCATTACGCTGACGCATGTGCGATCTGTGTCCTGGAGTAACGGCAGCTCCCAATTGTATATGGAGCTTTTAGGCTGCAGGAGATTCAACACTATCAGGTTGTATTGCGCCCAACTGGGACCCTATTTGAATATTTGTTACAGGGATATGCCATTATGCTCCGGTAGTGTGCCTTACCTGACCAACATAAGCTTCATGCGGGCAGCTCTAAGATCTGCTGTATACCCTGACCTTATTTAATTCGGTTTTCATATCCCCATTGAGTACACGTTGTATTATATACTGAGTTTATTTACACATTCCTTGCTTGGTGCACTAACACACCGCGGGTTCCTTCTCCCGCTCCCGTTGCCTAAATGTTTAATCTTGCGGCAGGGATCTGTAATACTGGGGATATTTGGCTTGAGTCGTGGGCTTTGCTGGGATCCTCTATCTGCTGTGACCCTATTGAGCTGGTCTAAGGTTCCTAAGTGAATAAGCTTATTATTACTACACACAGTGGTTACCCAATTGCTGGGATCACCTATCTGCTGTGACCTTATGGAGCTGGTCTAAGGATCCTAAGTAATTAGCTTATTATTACATACAGTGGTTACCCATAAAGGCTCTATAAGGTGTATTTCTACACCACAATACCCATTTCTATTGAGATCACCTGTAGCATCTAGTATGCAGCCTAATATATAGCGTTTGATTACCTTATAGCTATTTGGAACACATACTGTTCATTTAGTACCGTTACCCAACACAGTTGGGGATTTTATTTATGCACTCTTATGCATTTTTGTAGTGTTTCGTCGGTTTTTATAGTATAGATTATTAAAGTTTTGTTGTTTTTTATATAGTAGTGTGACCCTTTTTGTTAGAGTATCCTATACTAGGATTTGGCTATTCATTGCCTTATATTTCTAGTGACATCACGTTCATTGTGTCACCTTCCTCGAGTGCAACTATAGGGGGCTGCTATAATGTTTTGATTATTTGTGTGTTTTCTTGCATCCACACTCTGCAAGCACCCTGGAAGACAATTTTCCCATGATGCTCACTGTGATGAGTGTGGAACACCTTCAGAAATTGAGTTTTTTGGAGTTAAAGAATACCCCCGATAATTGTACTGTCTGGAAGCGACCAGGAATCACCTCTGCCATATCGCAGGCAAGCTACATCTGATTGGGAAAATCAGAGAGTTGAAAAGAGGCCAGTAGGGGACAGGAACAAGGACCCCGACATGTCCGCCGGGAGAGGAAGTGTCAGAGAGTACATCGGATGAAGCACCAATGGAGGCGGTGCATGTGGTAGTGGATGATAGCTCAGCGTTTTCTTCACTGGCAAAGCCCCACAAAGGTCCCACGGAGCAGAGCATATAAATTCAGAGTCTGCTAGAGCAGGTACCTACAGGCCATTGTATTTTGGAAAGTGCAGAGTAGTGGTTGCGGTCACCACTCTTACTTACCCAGATGTCTGCTTCTGTGAGGGGTAAGGTTGTGCCCTGATGGGAGGGTCCATTAACTCCTTTGGAAGAGGAAGAGGCCTACCAAACTTACTTGTATTCTATTGATGACAGGATGTTCTATAGCGAGGATGTATTGCGGGACATGTCTCTGGCAGAGCTCACTGGAAATGAATTGTTGGTTTGGGTTCTACCTGGGATGCCTCACTGTAAGAATCTGACCCAGCTAAATAGAGCTGCAAGGGGTGTACGAGACAGAGTCCAGGATACTTGGGGGTATTCATATGTGCCTGAGGGAGTTATGGACATTGTGGACATTTTTCAACACCAATGATTTGAGCATGCGGTAAAAGACTTCATCACTCATGCTAATCTTACCTCAAAGAAGGACAGTTTAGGCAAAATTGTGCAGATCTGGCATATAGGCTAAAGTGTCTATAAAGACAGACGGGGATTAGATCCAGGTCAAGTGTGTGCATATATATATGTTACCAGTGCTTGCATGTCAGGGAGGGCAGACTGGTAGCAAACCAGATATGGCTACACTAGTCATGAAAATCCGAAGCACCTTCCACTACTGATTACTTGCCAGGTATAAACTACTTTGTAATTAGATAACAGTTCAGTCGTTAACGAATATTTAGTACATTTGGCTTGTGTGAGTTGTTTAAATGGAAAACCCTAAGAAGCATTTTACAAGTACCAGTAGCCTTATTAGGAAGATTCAATCACCACTAAAGTAACAGTCTTAGTTATTTCTATTTTTATAGTACCGTACATTTCTGTACATCAGATTTATTTTCTGCTTGTCTAATGATGACATGGTAATCACTTTATAAATAAAAAAACACCAAAAATAACATAATAACTTGATGATTTAAGGATTGATAAACAGTCCTATCACCAAAAGGCATCACATAAAGATTATAAAAAACATTAAAATCATGTTTATTGTGTGTAGCTTGATGTGTGGGATAGGAGTGCAGGCTGTGCTCACAAGCCATTGGACTACTGTCCTGAGCAAGTGAGCAACCCTGTAGGACAAAGTGCTACATGCAGTCACTAGGCAGGCTGGCAGTGCCATGGAGTTTGAGCAATGAGGAAGAACTGCTGGAAGAGGCCAAGATCTATATAAAAATAGCATTTTATTAAGTATCAACAAAGGCTCGAGAAGGGGTAGGTGGAATGATACCTTTTATTGGACTAAGTAGTTGATTGTTACAATCTTTCCAACCTCTCACGGTCCCTCATCAGTATGGCAGAAAATATTTTATGAAGTACAAGCAACAGGTAGCTAGTTCTCTTGTTACAGGGGCTCCTGGAATTCTCATGTGACCAGGGCACTAACTTGGGTATTTGGAAGGAATTGGCGAATATTCTAGGTGGGGGTCGGGTGATGTCCTCTGTTGTGAGGGATAAGGGTCCTGTCTTTTCTGATCCGCTCTGTGATCACTGGACTTCTGACTCGAGTTCTCCCTTGGGGTGATCTACTCTTGGCTGGCTGAGGCTCTTAGGGGGCTATGCACTAAGCTCCGAGCTTTCGCGCCGGGCTGAAAAAAATTAGCACGTCCGATAAAAAATGAAGCCGGCGGCGCGATTCACTAAGGCCCTCAGCCCATTTTTTATCGGACGTGCCCAAAACTGGCTTATCGTGCGTGCAATGTATTTCCCCCCTGCTATCGCACTTAAAGTTCCCGTACGCTAGCTGATAGAAAAAAAAGCCGCCTATAACATTTGCATGGAGATTTGCCATCTCCATGCAAGGCTGTTACAGGCGATCGTACAATAAATAAATACATTTTAATTATAGTGTACATGAGCAGGGGGTCTCCCGAGCTGACCAGCGTTGGTTTCAGGTCCGAGGACCCCCTACTTCATGAAATAAAGGCCCCGTTATGGGGTGCCGGTATCCCCTGCAGAATTTCAATGTCCCGGTCACGTGACATGGGAGCTTTAAAGTGCAGGGGATACCGGCACCCCATAACGGGGCCAGTAACTCCTGAAGTAGGGGGTCCTCGGACCTGAAACCAATGGGGTTTAGCTCAGGAGACCCCCTGCACATCTACACTAGTATTAAAAACTGATAACAATAAATAATAATTCATTACCATAGCGGCTATCTGCTATGGTAATGAAGCTGCATTAATGTACATTTTAATAATAGTGTGTGGGAGCAGGGGGTCCCCTGCTACCACACAATATTAATAAAAATACATTAAAGCAGCTTCATTACCTTAGCGGCTATCCGCTAAGGCAATGAAGGGATTAAGGCATAATAGCATGTTTATTGGGGACAATTGCCCCCAATAAACATAGCAATATACCACACACATCCCCCCCGCCCCCTAACACATACACTACATTAGTGTGCAAAATTACTATTATCCAAATATGGATAATAATGCATTTGCCCATTAAATATACATTAATACAATAAATACATTAAATACATGTTGTACTCACCCTTGTCCTGCACCCACAATGAAGGCCAGCTGCATCTTCCTCCTCGTCCATACAGTGGGGTGCTGAAAAATATACAAAATAAGAACAAGTGCCAAACTAAAGTCCCCTAACCCCTTAATGACCTTAGCAGTTATTAACCGCTACAGTCATTAAGGGGTTAAGCCACCCAGACCCGATACCCACTTATTTGTACAGTGGCTTCATCATGTATATATATATATATATATTATATATGTATATATAATATATATATATATACTGTATATGCATGATTAACCAATATACAAATAAATACTATACATGGCCAAATACAAATCTCTCCCAATATCTAACATCACCAAGCTCAATCAATATCTAATAAATCAAAATACAAACACTCAATTTGACAATGTGTACATGATACAAATAATCTTTGCATTATATATACAATGTCAAACAATGCTCCAAATCAAAGACACTAATCCAAACAAGATACAGATACAATCATTAAAGAAAAACAAAGCATCAACACAATAAATTTACCATCAATTAATCCAATCACCAATCAATTACAATCCAATTCAATTACACACTCCAAATCCTACAATCAAACCATTGTGTAAATTGATCTATGACAAAGTAACCATCAAACAACATCTACATGCCAAAAATAAGCCAATAAAATAATCTATAGAAACCAGCCTTTAACTAAACATTTGCAAACATTAAATGTACATTAGCAACACATTTTTACACAAAGCAGCAAATTACCATTAAAAAAAAAATCCAAACAAGGCAAGCCAACACGTTTTTATTATACCTGTATGTATGTCCATCTATAGTTTACAGACATAAATACAGGTGCAATAAAAGAGCATTAAAAACACTTTATTCACATTAAAAATGAACATACAATACAACCACTGATATGTCCTGTACGTATGTATACCCATAGTGACATACATACATTCAGGACAAATAAATGGACATAAAAAAAAATGGACGTCAGGGAAAAAAGTCCAAAAAACCTGTAAAATTAAATTAAAATACATTTTCTTTTTTTACTTACCATTAGATGAACCAGTCACAGCAATCAAGGGGAACCGGAACCACTGGAGCAGCTAATCCAACAACAGGAACCAGGTAACCATAAAATAAAAAATCCATTACAATCCATGTGTCTTTATCTTCTTTTTTCTATTTGTAATCCATCGTGGGGTCTTCTCCGTCTTCTTCTGGGGTCTTCTGTCTTCTTCTGGGGTCTTCTTTCTTCTTCCGGGGTCTTCTTATCTTCATCCGCCACGCCCTGGTCTTCTTTCTTCATAGATTGGTGATTGGATTAATTGATGGTAAATTTATTGTGTTGATGCTTTGTTTTTCTTTAATGATTGTATCTGTATCTTGTTTGGATTAGTGTCTTTGATTTGGAGCATTGTTTGACATAGTATATATCATGCAAAGATTATTTGTATCGTGTACACATTGTCAAATTGAGCGTTTGTATTTAGATTTATTAGATATTGATTGAGCTTGGTGATGTTTGATATTGGGAGTGTAACAGGGGACTTATCCCTGTTCAGTAATGTTCCTTTAATCTAGCAGTGTGGTAGTTAATTACTAAACACTACCTGCCTGATTAGATTGTTTACAAAAAGCCTGCCATTGAGACAGGAAGTGACTCTCTTTAGCTCTGACTGAGAGCTGACCTTTGGAGAGACAGAGCAGAGGTTCTTGAGTCCCAGGAGAGACTGGACCAAAAGAAACCCAGATCTCTGAGCTGACCAGAATTGAGCTCTGCCAGCCACACAGCAGAGCTGATTGCAAGACACCAAATAAGACTTCTAAACCTGGATGCTGATATTTTTCTGTGCACGCACGGGTGCGGTTCCAGGAGAGCAGAGAAGCTTACTCTACAGCAACTAAACAGATAAGACTTTCCTTATTAAGAGACTGCTTATATCTGCTTATTTTCATGTTATGTGTTTGGGCTGGGAGAAGCTTAACTAATGGAGATGTGAACTAATTGCAAGGATTTCACTAGAAATACTCCCAAGTGAATGGAAGCTTTGTTCCCCCCCTGTGTTTGGATAATTTCCTGATGAAAAGGAAAAGGCACAATAAAGCCTATTATAATTTCACATTATAAATGTCTCCAAATTGTGTACCTCTGTGAACGTCCGTCTACATTTGGTGTCCGAGGTGGGACAAGAGGTGTCTTTGTAGTTAAAAAGGACCGGAGATTTTTATGTGAAATTTTTTTTCATGCTTTTTGCCTATAAACAGTCTGAAAAAAAAAAAAACCTCATGCAGCAGAGATCGGAATTAAAGGGATACACACCACTGAAACTTACAAAAACCCAGAAGAGACTGCTGAAGTAGCTAAACCTTATTTTGCCTGTCACACAGTGTAATATGGTCATTGAAATAGGGGTCTTTGCCTTTCAGCCATAGTCAGGGTTCAAGAAGGGAGTCAGCCCTTGGAAAGGAATAGGTGTTTGTTGTTTTCAAAAGTTTCGCTGAAGCAGTGAATACAGATGGTGACCCACGAGTGGTACTGATTGTGCAGATAAAGGTTGCCACACCGCATAGGACTACCAGCTATGAATGGAGTATATGCAGAAAAGTGTGAAAATTGATACAAGACTGTGCTGAAGCAGGGGAATTTTTAGCAAACCAATGCTGAGTGTAAAATTGCCCTATAGGGGGAAAAAGTGATTTCTGAACTGTGTAAAAGGTTTTTTCAAAACCAATTGCTGAATGTTGAGTCACCCTACCGGAAATGAAAGAAATAGTCCACTGCAAAGAATGTTTTTTTTTCTGCAAGTAAAAAAGTCTGCCTATATATATCTTGGGAGCAAAAACAGACAACCAAAGGGTGAAGTGTGAATGCCATAATACCCAAGATGAGACTGAAAATTACTGAACTCAGGCAGAAAACCAAATTCTGTTGCTGAAGCGGGGAGATTGCACCCTGCAAGAAAATGGTGTAATGCAAATAGACTTTTTTTTACCTAGCAACTGCACATCTTGTATACCTGATAAAAGAAAATGCATGCACAGTACTGCTGATATTAAAAAAAATTTTTTTTTATCCAAGAAAGAAAAGTCTACAGAGATGCCTATGAGAGCTACGACCTCTACAACCAAAATATGCCCATCTGTAGGACTACCACAATTGGGGGTTCTAACAAATACAGTGGCAACAGCTGCAATAGCGCCTCCTGAGGTCAGGAAGAAAATTACACCTGATAGCCTAAAAATGGAGGACAAGATGCAGCGTTCCTATAATGAACCCTACCCCACGGAAGAGTGGCCATTCCAGTCCAATAAATAGGAAGACATCTCTTACGGGGAACCCGAACCGAGTCACACCCACAAAACACCCCAAGAATGGTGGTGCCTGAACTCAGCACAAACAGAAAAGACCGCTCCCTTTGATGACGAATATGATCAACAGGAGACAGAGCGGGAGCAGCAGATCACCCAATATTTCTGTCAGCTAAAGCAACTACAAGAAAAGCCTGGCGTATATAATGAAGCTGCTAAAATTTCAAATGAAGATGGAGACCCCAATATCCCAGAAGGGACGGTGTTATCCAAATCAAAAAGGCGGAAAAAGAAAAAGAATAGCAGTTGTTTACTTACCGTGGAAGGAACAGACACGTCCGCAGATCCTGTGGAGGAAAAGGGGGACCGAGTTGCCCTGCAGCTTAAAGAAAATGGAGAATTCGTCCTGCGGGTAACCGAATATCCAGAGGGCCCAAGGCAGAAGTCGTATACCCCAAAGAAGTGTCTGTCCGGTGCCAACAGTGAGGAACCCTCAACCAACCATCCCAGGGAAGTGGAGCCGGAACCAGTGAGTGACGATCCCTTGACCAACCCTGAAGACGCCCTGAAAAATGCCAGGCATGACTGTGATCTGCTCTGTGAAGAATTGGAAAGGGAGAGAAAAAAATAATGCTGAGCTACAGAAGACTGTGCTCGCAATTTACTCTGCGGCCAAGACCGAATTGGAGGATCTCAGGACTGAGCTAGATACTGCAAAGGCTACTATTTCCGCCATGGATAAAAAGCAGAGCCAATCGGATAAAATGGTGGCTACGCTAAAGCGGAAGTATGAGGTGGCACTGAAGCAGATGACAGTCTTCAAGCAAGAGGTTCACACTCTTCGTATAGAGCTTGATGCCTCACATCATGAGACCAACAGCTGCCGCACAGACCTGGAAGTTTCCAGAAAGGAACTACACAGTCTCACTGCGGAGCTGGACATTGCTAAAGAAACTATTGGTAATCTTGGTACAGTTCTCAAAGTCTCTCAGAAGGAGCTTCAGACACTCAACCTAGAGAAGGAAGTCTCACGCCAGGAGATTGTCATTCTCAAAGCAGATGTGCGTAAATGGAAGGAGGACTGCAAAGAAGCCCTGAAGAATACAGAGACTGAAAAAGGAGAAAGTTCAAGATTAAAAAGAGAAAACGTAAAACTGAAAGAAGAAAATGTTCAGTTAACAGAAGAAGTCAAGGAAAAGTTTGACGCAGAGCACCAACTGCAGAACCAACAGCAAGGTCTGCGTACACACCTCCAGTATGCTGAGGAGAAGCAGCAAACGCTACAGGAAGAAAAACTGCAGGCTGCTAAAGAGGTACAAGCGCTGCAGGAACGTTTGAATACCCAGTACATCCCCACAGAGCAGTATGAGGTGCTAAAGGCCACGCTGCATGTCTTCAGAGCATCGTTGGAAGCGGAGCTTCGATACCAGGTGACTCTGTATGAGAGGGAGCATGAGAAGGCTCAGAAACTGGAGCAAGAGCTGGAGAGACAGAGAGACTGTTCCATTCCCTTGAGTCAGTACACCAAGGAGAAAACAGACGCAGCGGCAACCTTGACGACAAAAATTACAGAGCTCCAGAATATGAAGGAGACTCTGATACAGATTCCTCCAATACGGAAAAAGGTATTGGCTCTGCCCAAGCACCAGTATCTCATAGTAACTAATGCCCGTAAGGTCAAGGGTACAGTGAGAGTTGGGGACTCCACGCAACTTCAAAACAAAATTACGAAGTTTGAGCCACCAAAGAAAGCACTAGCCAAACCTACAGCTGCCCAACAGGCAACAAACAGAGGTAGGAGTGCAGAATCAAAGCCAGAAGAATCCTTAGCTGAAGAAGCTGAACTGGCCACTCCGTGGTGTGGAGAAGCTGCAGAAAGACCACTTCAAGAGCAGAAAACTCTAAGGGCTAGTCCTAACTGCCCTACAACTGTTGCCATACACTTTGTCTCCAAAAGGGGAGTGCCCGACGCAACAGAAATCTCAAGACCGCGCACGCAATAAAAAGACTTTACGTGGAAAAAGTCCTCCTCTAGCGACTGAGGAGTGCTGATCTCAAGCATCTTCGGGAGGAGACAAAAATAAACTGGAGAAAGGGCTCCAATCCCAGCGGGACAGAGGGTTCTCTTCCTCCATCCACTCTCATTCAAGTCACAGAGATATCTAGAATGAGAGTGGAAGGATGGGCTTTGGCCGTGGTAAGCTCGAGCTTCCCATAAACAGGGGAGGTATGTAACAGGGGACTTATCCCTGTTCAGTAATGTTCCTTTAATCTAGCAGTGTGGTAGTTAATTACTAAACACCACCCGCCTGATTAGATTGTTTACAAAAAGCCTGCCTTTGAGACAGGAAGTGACTCTCTTTAGCTCTGACTGAGAGCTGACCTATGGAGAGACAGAGCAGAGGTTCTTGAGTCCCAGGAGAGACTGACCAAAAGAAACCCAGATCTCTGAGCTGACCAGTCTTGAGCTCTGCCAGCTACACAGCAGAGCTGATTGCAAGACACCAAATAAGACTTCTAAACCTGGATGCTGATATTTTTCTGTGCACGCACGGGTGCGGTTCCAGGAGAGCAGAGAAGCTTACTCTAAAGCAACTAAACAGATAAGACTTTCCTTATTAAGAGACTGCTTATATCTGCTTATTTTCATGTTATGTGTTTGGGCTGGGAGAAGCTTAACTAATGGAGATGTGAACTAATTGCAAGGATTTCACTAGAAATACTCCCAAGTGAATGGAAGCTTTGTTCCCCCCCTGTGTTTGGATAATTTCCTGATGAAAAGGAAAAGGCACAATAAAGCCTATTATAATTTCACATTATAAACGTCTCCAAATTGTGTACTTCTGTGAACGTCCGTCTACAGGGAGACATTTGTATTTGGCCACGTACTGTCTTTATTTGTAGATTTGTAGATTGGTTAATCATGCATATACAGTATATATATATATATATATATATATATATATATTCTCACGGCCCTGAGGAAGGTCTCCCTGTGAGACCGAAACGTTGGCTTTCGTGTATCTGTTTGCTACAATACAGTTTATTTTGGATTACTCCTTGCTGGTTGCTGTCTCTTTACTGGTCTTTGGGCTGTTTCATATGCTATTCTAATATATATATATATATATATATATATATATATATGTAGAGGTATCAGTACCGTGTTAGCCGAGCTTCAATAATCAAAAAATAAATAGATGATACCGTTCTGTGGCTAACGAAATGCTTTTATTTGTGCGAGCTTTCGAGATACACTGATCTCTTTTTCCGGCGATTCATTCATTCATTGTAACATCGCCGGAAGAAGAGATCAGTGTATCTCGAAAGCTCGCACAAATAAAAGCATTTAGTTAGCCACAGAACGGTATCATCTATTTATTTTTTGATTATATATATATATATATATATATATATATATATATATATATATATATACATGATGAAGCCACTGTACAAATAAATGGGTGAAGGGTGGGTATTTGGTCAGGGTGGCTTAACCCCTTAATGACTGTAGCGGTTAATAACCGCTAAGGTCATTAAGGGGTTAGGGGACATTAGTTTGGCACTTGTTCTTATTTTGTATATTTTTCAGCACCCCAGTGTATGGATGAGGAGGAAGATGCGGCTGGCCTTCATCGTGGGTGCCGAACAAGGGTGAGTACAACACGTTTGTAATGTATTTATTGTATTAATGTATATTTAATGGGCAAAAGCATTATTATCCATATCTGGATAATGGTAATTTTGCACATTAATGTAGTGTATGTGTTAGGGGGGTGTATTTAGTTAGAAATATTGTTTAGTATTTTTGTTGGCACAACATTGGTACCGCAGGCCCGTGGGGACCCCGGGACGGGCGCAGGGACCCCGGAACGGCTGTGGGGTCAGCCGGGGACACCCACGCGACCCCCGGCCTCCCTCGGGGACCCCTGCGGGGTCAGCTGGGGACACTCGCCGGCCTGTTGTATTGGTTTTGCGCCTGCAAAAAGGTAAACAAAGAATTTTTTCTAAGTCCAGCTTCTTTTATCACCTGCCTTTAGCTGGTGAGCTTTATTCAGCGCAACTTTAACGTACGATCAATTTGCGTTGCTTAGTGAATCCCACAGAAGGGCAGGATTCAGCGCAAACAGCTGATCGTACGATAAAAGTTGGACTTAGAAAAAATTTCAATGAAAAGCCCGTTTTAGAGTGCAAAGTGCCTGTTTGCGCGGCTTAGTGCATAGCGCTCGGCAGAACTTCACGTTCTAAGAGCACTTTGCGCTCTTAAAACGACTTATCACTGCTTAGTGCATAGCCCCCTCAGTCTGACTGCCCTTTATAAGTAGAGCTAAACCTTAGCTGCTTCAGGCAAGCTTCCCTCATCATGATTCCTAGCTCAGCCCAGCAAGATCATACACTTATAACCTACCCTAGACTCTTAGGCTTTGCCCCCGCTGTCTACTACAGTGTCCGCTATGGCGGACGCTGCACGGACAAGAGCCCTCCCCTCAATGGCGCCGGGCCCGCTGCGAGAGGGGGCCGCAGCGCTCGGGCGAGAGTTGCTCCTGCTCTCAATAGAATTGAGAGCAGGACTCGCGTCGAGCGATTAGGCACGTCCCCCGGCGGTTCAGCCAATGTGGGTGAACCTGCCGGGTGACGTCATGGCCGCGCTCCGTCACTCCCCCGCCACGCCCCCCCTGGTCTCTCTGCCTGCAGTGAGCTGCAGACAGGGGAATCGGCTGAACGCGCCGCCAATCTCGCGGGCGCGCGTTACAGCGGTGTTACCGGGGCCTTAGCCTTAGAGGAAGGGATCGTGACTAGGTATGTGAGATTAACCCTTTAGGATTAAACTCAATGGCTACACATGGAAATGTTTAAAGGCTAAACAAATATTAAAATCATTTATAAAAATGTCAAATCAGCTCCATGTAACACATCTTAGTTCTTCTCTTTGGTTCTAGAACTGACTGCCCCTTAAATGAGCACACTTGCCAGCTGTAGTTCAAAAATGTTTTTTAATCGAGGCTAACTGGTGTGGCCTGCAGATGCCTCTAATAAATTTCCAAATATATATGCAGCATGTCACAAACAACTGAACTGAAAGCCATGACATTACAGAACTCTGGCAGGAATGGACAAAACCATGGTGTCGGACACAAAATAAAGAGGGTCACATGCTGGTGATCACCGCTCCCTTGTACAGTGGGCTTAGCATCACTCATACTTGACTAATTGCTAAGTGCTTGTTGACTTAATTCCAGGAGAACTCACTGCATACCTATCATGCAATGTCTGGGCAGGTAAAAGTGTACTCTCTGTTCAATTCAGCAACATCTCTATAAAAACCTACATATACAGCCAGGATTATAGAACTATATATACACTATTGCATACTGGTTCCTGAGGTATAGAGAGATAAAAGAACACACATTTTCTAGTTCACATAAAGACACCTGCCCCAGAATATCTTGAATTAATAGAAATATATGTATAAAGCACTTAATGTATAGCATGTTTCTATGCAAAATGTCCTTTCAGAAACAGACAATGATGTGTTCACTTAGATATAGCTTTGCCTGCACTACCAGTTCTATACACACACATACAATGCAGAGTGGAGTGAATGCATTTTCCAATGTTAAATGTATACAAATACAGCATTGCATATAAATAGCCAACGCTATGCGCAAATACAATTAAAACACCTCATTCATGAAATGGTGGTAGCTGTACCCAGTGCAGAAAACCTATTAAAGTTAATGGTCTTACTATGCACTACTTTGTGAATGCGATCCATAGTAAACAATGACACATTTTTATTAGATCACACATGCAATATCTTTAGTAATACAGTTCTATTTACATTGGCAATAATTGGCAGTAATAATGAGGTATCCACTTTAGCAGTCTCAGACTCAGTGATGGATTTCCCACTAGGACACAAAGACCAGGGCGTAGGGCGGCAACATTCTGTTGGGGCAAATTTCCCTTTCCCCCATATACAGAGGCCGTGCTCTCTCCCTGCTGACTGCTAGTGGAGAGCGTGGGGCCTCTGTACAGTTCTTACCTTCTCCTTCGTGCTGTGCTCCTTCTTCCTGTTGCCCTCCTCCTTTTTCCACATCAAATGATGCCGTGATGTCACATGGAAGTATCGTTGCCATGGTAACGTGACGAAATGACACCACGTCTTTATGTTACCATGGCGACGAGACACCATGTGATGTCACAGTGTCATTTGACGGGGAAGGAGGAGGAGGGCAGCACAAAGGAGGAGCACGACACCAGGTAAGTGTCTAAGGGTGGCAGTTTTGTAAATCCTTCCCATCTCATACAGCTTTATTGTGTGGCTCAGTTTAACACTAGGAGTCAGCAAAAATTATTCTGAAGGGAGAGTGACATCATCCTTAAAATGTAAACTAAATGCCTGCATGTACAGTGTAATTGTATTTATATACCTGTAGCACCAAGAATGTACGCAGCGCTTTACAAAATGATAATGCAAGGTTAATAAATTACAAACAATGGGAATAAGTGCAACAGGTAAATTACAACTAGATGGGCAACATTATTTTCATGATCTGGATCTGCCGGGTTACTTTGGTCTGTGGATTTCCGCTGATCAGTCTCAAAAAAGCCAATCCGCGATTTATTTTTTCTATCACTCACAATCCCCACGGCGCATTAGTAATCCATGGTCAGATAATTAAAAATCCGCACTCCAAGGAGGGAGAGAGAGTCCGGATTTCTAACAGTTCTTGAAAATCCACCTGGATTTTACCCAATGCTGGATTCGGATGAATCCGCTCAGATTTTTTAGTACCCAATCCGCAGACAGACTTTTGGTATGGAGGACGTATTTGGTCTTAAAAACCTAGGAATTTCCGGGAAATGGATTTGGACTGATTTGTCTGTCTCTAATTACAACATAAAGTAAATAGAGACCCTGCAACAAAGAGGTGTGGTCCTACCCACAGCTTGCCTTAATCCCAGGAAGAAACTGAAGAGGTGGACAACTCTAGATAAAACATGTTTAGGAAAATCACTTGCAGGAAGGAGGAAAGATCACATTTTATAAATATGAAGTACATTTTTCAATCCAGAACATAAGGACAGGTACATATAAACACTAAGGGCTCTGCAGGTATCTTAACTCTAGGGTGTTGTTCATTAAAGTTCGGCAGTGCAGATGAGGCACTACGGCACAAAAAAATTCCCATTGACTTAAATGGGTGTTTGTGTGGTAATGCTTGATTGTCACTATCACCCTTTATTGAATAACGCTCTATGGGGCCTATTCTAATAGCTTCGATATCTTTGCTGCCATCTCGAACGGTTTGGCATGTTCCCATCGAACGGTTTGTCGTTTGTGTTATCACGGTATTCAGAAAGAATCTGAAAGCATTTCCACAAGTCACAAAACGTCAGCTAGGAAAATGCGATGGTATCTCAGTCTCTCCCAAAGTTCTCCCCCATACGATCTGGTCGCAGTCTGTAAGGTTACGGCCCCAGTCCTCCCTGCTGCACGTGCGCCTGTCGGCGCATGCAGAGAATACAGCCGTGATCGGCGGTCTGTAGGGGAGCTCTAGGGGAGCGCTGGGGCGGGGCCATGGCGGGAGGTGCAGCCATGATGGGGAATATCTGCCCTGCCATTAGCTGCGCGCCGACCACGTGACTGCATCACGGCACGGGAAGACAACATTCTTGTCTTCCCTGCTAGCGTACACGTCACTGCGCTTCGAGCCCACACACACAGCCACTGGGGCCTGCCCCATAGAAGGCTGTGCTGTGGTGTGTGGCACACGTCTCACACACTCAGCCTAAAAGCTTCAGAGAGAGAGCTGCACAGAGAGAGCTGCATTTCCTGCACAGATCTTACAGGTGATCACACTGCTTTAATTTAAATTTTAATAACAGTGTGCTGTAGCAGGAGGTCTCCGGAGCTGAACCGCATTTATTTCAGCCTTGGGACCCCCTGCTTCCTGAGTTACAGTCATGGGGTGCCGGTATCTCCTGTGCGTTTAAATCTCCCGGTCACGTGACGTGGGATGTTTTTAAAAGGATATGACATCATCTTAAAGGGATGATGTCACATCCTTTAAAAAAAATGGCTGCCATCACATGGTACTTCAACCAATCAGATTGGGGGTATACCATGATAGCATTTCTCAACAACCGATTCGTTGTAGTTCCATGGAATGGGATCCATTTTTTTTTCAAAGGTTGTGACTTCCCTCACTTTAAGATGACGTCACATCCTTTAAAAAAAAAAAAAGAAGATCCTTGTCACTATTGTACACCAGCCAATTGGATTGTAGGTGTACCATTTGACACTCAAATGTGACATCACAGGCCTTATATATGGAGCGCCCCGTCTCATTTGAAACTAAGAAGACGGCGGGAGAATATCTGCCCCATTGGATTGGATTACAAATAAAGAGGAAAAGACAGAAGAAAGAAGAAGAATTTACCTGCTGTTGAGGAGTATTGCGTCGAGTGTCAAGAGGTTCCTGCTGTTGCTGCTGGACTCGGAATCAGAGGGTAAAGACGTAAAAAGTAAGAAAAACATTGATTGTATTTTTTTTCATTGCGGATTTTTTTTGAGCTTGTCCATTGACTGCCAATGTGTTTATCTATGCCTCTTTCGAGCTATAGATAAACACAGTGACAAGCAATGCATTTTGTGGCAAATGCTTGTTTTTATTTAGACTAGAACAGAACAAAGTTCCATAGATCAGTGCTACCAAAACTTAGTTACAGACACAAATCAGTATCAGCACTGATGTGAAGATATAACATGTATTTAAACTTGCTTGAAGAAGGAATAATCATGGCAGTATGATGTGAGGAGATGAATAAAGTAAAGCAGGTGTCATGCTCACTATAAAGGGAGGTATATTTAAACAGTGTCCTGGTAGATAATGCAAAAGACTGCTGTATATAAAAGACAGCACTCTCCGGTTTTCTTCCTATTGTGGACGACCTCCCTGGAGCTTATATGTCCTGCAGAGTCCAACAGAATATCCTCCCATAATGAAAACCAACATGTGGTAAGGGATAACTACTACAGACCTACTACAGTGAAACTGCTTTGGTCGGTGAACTTCTCTCTCTAACTTTTTGCGTGTCTGATTTTGGCTGCCTGCTGGATGGTGGCCTTCTACATGGAGGTACGCACTCTTTGGACAACATAGTACATCTGACAGCATTGTAGATTGAAACTGTTACTGTATGTGTTAAGTGTCCCTCTTCTGGACTAAGGTACACTTTTTAAAAACAAGTGGCTCACATGAAACACTTGTATTGTTTGGGCTCCCCCTGGCACCTGGTCTACCACCTTGTTACACGTTTCGGAACACAAGGTGAATAGTTTTAAAGCACATAAAGACCTATAGTAGCTTAGTCTACCACTTTATATTTTCATGATTAACCTCTTATAATTTTTAAACTGCTCTACTAACAACAGTGCTCAGTGAACTCTGTGTTTGTGTAACGCCTGTATGCCCGCAGACCTGGCCAGTCCCCAGTACTGAGGTGGGTAAGGTTATAACACGCCACACAGCAGTGAGGGCGTGCCCGGAGTGTGGTAGTGCGTTGCCGGGCCTGTAGAGAAAAGGTTAGCAGATACTTGCAATGTCCAGGGTATGAGAATTTGGATAGTAATGTCCATGTGCCAGAGTTCAGGGGTAATAGAGAGCAGCGTAATCAAGTCCATAAGCCAGTGTTCGAGGATAGGAGAAGGCCGCATAATCCAATTCAAAGAAGAGTTCAAGCCAGGGAGATCCAAAGGTAAACAGGGACAGGAAACAGCACTGAAAGAGACAAGAGAGCCAAGCATAGAGACTGCACACACAGGGGTCACAAGAAGCTGTGCAGAGCAATGAGCTAGAGGACAGACATGGATTATAAAGGAGGGAGCACCAATGGGAGAGAGAGGAGGAGCAGAGGGTAGAGTGAGGGATTGAGCACCAATGGGAGAGAGAGGAGGAGCAGAGGGTAGAGGGAGGGGTTGCAGAGATAGGTCAGAAGGAGTGAGGGAGGAGACAGATAAATCAGACAGGGAAATAGCTTACACACTATGGGGGGCGGAATCAGGGCTCAGGGAAGACCTACAAGTGGAGCTTGTGCGCGCGCCTTCTGTAAGGGCTGGATGCGCGCGTACAGTGTGTGCCAGGGAGCATGAGGAGCGTCACGCCGCGGGGGCACTTGCCACGGACGGCGAGGGGGCAGGAGGCACAGCAGAAGGAGGTAACGTGACGGGAGAGGGAATAGAGAGCCGCCGCTAACGCTTGGTGCCATGGGCGGGATCGGGAATTTGGGGATAAACACGCACCTTGCGGGGAACGCGCATGACAGGTGGACGTGCGTCCGGACAGGGCGCAGAGGAACGGGTGCGGGAGGAGGAAGGGAGAGATGAACGAGGAGGTGGAGGAAAAGGCTCAGATTCAGGGAGAACAGGGGTGACGGGGACACATTGGGAAGCAGGAATCCCCTGAACCGTCACAGTTTGTTTTTGATTTGGCACTTTAAATACGGCCCTTAAGAATGTTAAAAATGGCAAAGAGCAAGACAAGTTTAAACTAGCGTTTTATTTGAAGCACCCTATGGATGAAAATAGCCTAGCTCACCTACTCACCATGAAGATGATGGAGAGAATGTTGCCTTCTCTTACGCAGGATCTTATATTCCTCAAAACCATGTCTCTTAAATGAAAAGGGCATCTTCATTGGCCCCAGTCAAAAACACCTACTGTCTGAACATCTG
The DNA here is from genome assembly GCF_040206685.1 of Ascaphus truei. Classification (NCBI taxonomy): domain Eukaryota; kingdom Metazoa; phylum Chordata; class Amphibia; order Anura; family Ascaphidae; genus Ascaphus; species Ascaphus truei. Next base: position 9,873,886 of record NC_134491.1, read on the forward strand.
CAATCAAATTTAGGGGCTAAATATATACCCAATTCTTGGAGTGCAAATGCTCGGAGGAAACCTGATGAAATATAACAGAGCAAACCAGTCGACCTCGAAACTAGCAACTTTAATTCTATTGATATTTGTGAACCTGAATTAATATTAATCTGACTAGCTGTACCCCTTATTCCCCTCTATATTGTAAGCTCTCACAAGCAGGACTCTCCTTACCTTTTGTATCGGTTTGCATACGTTTGTTCTTATTTGGTATGTCATTCGTTTTATGTCGTTTTTGTCATTCTGTCCCCCCATAGTACCACGCTGCCGAATCTGTTGGGACATCATAAATAAATAAATAAAAGGTATGGTGGGGTTTTCAAGAAGGAAGAATGAATGTCTGAACCAATAAAAGGAAGAAGGAAATAAATAAGGCGAGAAAAATAAATAAAAAAAGAAGGGGGCCATTTATTATAAAGCACCAGTGTAGTGCATGGAAACTCCAATTGAGCCATTGGGAGTTTATGTGCTAAAGTGTCCTGATCAGCACCATCACAGTTTATTGAAAGATACACAATATGATCAACAATGCAAAGGATCATTGAGTAACAAGCACATGAAGGAGCTTTGTGAATCACTATTTCTACAAAAAGCTGGTATGACTATGGTGTCACTGGTCTATTATATTAATGGGGTGCACTGTGCAATCGTACACATGCCTTTTGCTTAGGCCCCTATTCATGAAAAGTGTTAACTCCTTGTTAGTGAAGCTTTACCTTCAAACGACTGCAGTCATGTTGCTTCTCAGCACAGAACAGCTCACCAGCTTTTTCAGACTGTTGTTAATTATTCTTATAAAATGAAAAGAGAAAGCACTCTCGTGGTCTTATGAAAAACAGCATTTTAATAAAAGTGGTCGATGTTTGGGTCCTCGCCTCAAGGTCCGAGGGAAGGACCTAAACGTCAACCACTTTCATTAAAACACATTTTTTTTGAAGACCACACCAGATCCCCCATACAGCAGTCAGCACCCGCGGCAGACTACCACTTGGCGTGAGGTCTCCTTACATCTTCCGTTAATTATTCTTAACCAGGTTGTTATAACTAGTGAAACATTTGTAGGGGGATAATTGAACACTGATGAGTAGCAAAAAGTAAAAATGTACAAGTTCTATTATCTCACGTAATTAATTGTTTGTACTTGTATAACGCTGCTAGTTTTACGCAGCGCTTTACAGAGACTTTTTTTGCAGACACAGTCCCTGCTCCGTAGAGCTTACAATCTGTGTTTTTGGTGCTCAGGCACAGGGAGATAAAGTGACTTGCCCGAGGTCACAAGGAGCTGACACCAGGAAATGAACCAGGTTCCCCTGCTTCAAACTCAATGCCAAAGTCAGTGTCTTTACTCACCGAGTCACTCCTTCTCTCTTAGCAACACCAATGATCACATAATGTTGCAGAAGCGAATATCAAGTTTTAAAGAATTTAGAGGTTTTCCCAACAGTATGCTGATATCTATGTATAAAAAAAAGTGGTGTCTATTGAGTATATGTATCAAGTTAAAAGTGGTGCAATTCTGGGACCTGAAAATTCACCATGTGAAATCAATCGAATTTATTTCCTTAATTTATCGGGTGCAATTTTTGGGCCCCAAATTGCTTTACTTTTGCCTTGTATATAGACAGGTCTATATATCAAGACAATTTTGGCACAAAACTGGAACATTTTCATTTTGCAACTATGTATCAAAGTATTTTGCTCCAAATTTAATCTCAAAAGACTAATAATGTCGCCATATTAGTAAACTTTCCTCAAAATCTCACCAGACAGTGAGTGAAACATGGTGTGTGACTTATTTATAGTCCGCATTAAGTACATTTAGAGATTTGAGAGAATTTCACAAATTAGCATATTAAATGAAATTGCAATGCACATTGACTTAATTCATGTTATTAAATTCGTTGCACGTGTTCTTAGTCTTTGTATGGAGTGTGTCCTGTTAACTTGTATTTACATAAATATGTTGTAGGTCTTAATAAAACCTAATTTAAAAAGCTGTAGATGTGTAATATGTATTGATCAACAGGGTTGCCATCTCTCCGGGTTTGACCCGGAGACTCCGGGTTTCAGGTACTTTTCTCCAGGGCTACGGGTTAAGCCCATGAATCTCCAGGTGGCGGTGTGCTGCGGCGGTGTGCTACTGCGGCGGCAGGTGGCGGCGTGCTGCTGCGGCAGTGGGTGGTGGCGTGCTGCGGCAGCTGCGTCTCTGACATTCTCCGGTATTCTTCTGCAATTCTCCCTCCAACTGCAGTGAACATGGCTGCATGGTGTCATATGGCAACGTGACGCCGTGTAGCGTCATGAAGTCACGTAGCGTCCCATTGCCATGGCAAGGTGGCGGCAGCCATGTTTACTGCAGTTGGAGGACCAGTGACAGCAGGATGTCGGGAGACGCTGCCGCAGCACGCCGCCAAGTAAAGGGATTTTTTTCCCCCCTCAGGGTTGGCCATCAGTTGAAGGTGGCAACTATGATTGTTATGATTGGTATTTTCTCAGGATGGGTTAAGGTCTACCCCTGCCTATATGCGGACGCTAAGACAGTGGTAAATAAATTGTTACAGGAATTTATTCCTAGGTATAGATTATTATATAATATTTACTCAGGCAGAGGAACATAAACTATCTCCCTATAAGACACTATTGGGAAGATTTATGATTATCAATAGTTCAAAGGAACTAATTATTAAGGACCATGTTATTTGTAATTAAACAATTAGCAAGTATTGTA